>NC_061485.1:13873198-14473198 GCF_022539355.2 Hippoglossus stenolepis
GCTCCCTCATTATGCCCGTGCTCCCATGGTGCCCGTCTTCGGCATAGTTAGGATGGTCATCCGACGCAACTGTGGGAGGCAAAGAGAGAGAGAGGTCAGAAAATCCATAGGGGATAGAAAAGTTATATATAACAAATACTACAACCAGCTATCCTGCGATCTAATACAACTGAATGGATATATGTGGATTTTGTCGACGTGCAAGTAAAACGTGATACAGAGTCTAGTCTCTCAAGGAATTCGGTTCATTTTTTACAAGACATATTAGATTTACTTCTAATGACATTCTTTTAGTGCCAGAGCAGAGGGAAGTGCGCCCGTAATGCAGCTTAGCAGAATGCACTGTTATCGATGGCGGGGTGATAGATGGGTGAGTAATGTGTTCAACTTTGACATTGCAAGACTGGGATTCATGCCCTTTTGCCCAAGGCTGGACATATATATATCAAATTACAAAATCAATAATTTGTGAGAAAATAAATTACCGAAATGAGTTTTGTTTGATGTAATGCACAACAGTGAAGCAGAGATCAGGGCAATGAACATCCATTCTCCCGTTTGAAATGCAATTTAAAAAGTGAATTTGCCTTCTGAGACTATAAATTCTGGGGAAACATCCCTACTATTCGTGTGATAGAGACTCAAACTCTGTCACATGCTATCATCTCTGACATTTCTCAGATATAGTGGGAAAGGTCTCAGCTAAGCTCTTTACCATGCATGCTACCATGCATCTTCTATCTACTAATTCTGTCTGTGACTCGTGCATCTCCAGAACCGCTCATCTTATCGGCTTCATACTTGGCCTGAGTATTGTCAAGGGCCCAAGGATGTGCAGTGTCGAACGTGATGTGATTTGAACATGTGATACTTCCATTATTAATAAGCCTTGAATAAACAGGCGACCGGTGCT
The DNA here is from genome assembly GCF_022539355.2 of Hippoglossus stenolepis. NCBI lineage: Eukaryota > Metazoa > Chordata > Actinopteri > Pleuronectiformes > Pleuronectidae > Hippoglossus > Hippoglossus stenolepis. The sequence goes on from NC_061485.1 coordinate 13,874,112, forward strand.
CTGCAACAGCGGCGGCTGAGGCCGATCAACATAACTGACAGCGCATACACAACAACGGAAGCGATAATTGCTCCTCCGGTTTGGGGTTCTTTGTACTTAGTCGAGCTTCACTGAATAAACAGGTGCAGCAGGGGTGGAGCAGCTTGAGGATTCTGTGAGTCCAGCAGCAAGTCTTTCCTTGCTACAGCTAAATTACTGAAGGTCACTTTTACAGTTTCAGAAGGGAGCTGCAGCCGGCATCTCCACAAGCCAAACAAACAACCCATTCCAAACAGGCAGGTTTACTACAGGCATTCCACTAGTTTAAAAAAGAAAGAGAAAATGGCACTGAATTTAAAATGGACCCTGAAATTGCTAAGTCGTCATCATGGAGCGAATTCCAGTTTTTTGTCTAAGATCAATGCTCTGTTTTGCTAATGGCTTATAAATACAACCCCTTTGGAATACGGCTTAAATACCTCTACACTTTAGTTTAATAGTAACGTTCAGACAAAGTGCCTCAAATCTTCTGCCAAATTGCAGCTGTTGCAGCTACTCTCAGCCAGGACTCTAACGCCCAGAGGTGACAGAGACTGAAACATACTTTAACAAGGACAACTTTCACCCAGGATCTTCATGTCCCTCTACCCTCCTCGCTACTCTGACAAATGACACGTTCCCACGCCTCAAAATCTGAACCAGTGAAAACAGAAGAAACATAAGCAGCAGAAACCGTGTACCGAAAAAAGACCTGGTGCCATCGTTTGGCACAAAACCTTGATGAAAATTAATAATGAGGTCTGCAGAAAATAAGAGAAGCTTCGGCTCCAGCCACGGGGACGCTTCCTTTTCTTTTAAAGCTCGAATCAATCAAATTCTTTGCAGTAGCAGCTTTTCTGGGAAAGAAACTGTAAATGGACTGAATAATCAATATGTGTGTAATATATGTATGGATGAAATAATACCATAACAGCTTCCCTGCAAAGCTCCCACGTGGAAACTTGATTTAGTAAAATGCAGACAGTATGTTACCAGGAGTGTAGACATTCGTTTGCATGTCTTCTGGGCAAAAATGTCTCTTTAACTTCTGAGAGTAAGTTGCCCAGAAAAAAAGAAATCAAATAGCATTGCAGAGAAGACCAGCAGCACAAATTGTCCGAGCAGACACAACTCCAGACAGAGAGAATGCAGGAGCAGACTTACAACAATCAAAATCATTACAGAGAATATGTTCCACAATGGATGCAGCCTGTGCCAGCGGAGGAGGAACCGTCTAAACTGAGGCCATTATCAATCAGGTGAACAAGCAAAACAAGGGCGGTTTGTGTCTCTTTAAGCAGTCACGGAAAAAAAACACTGTTTTTCACAACCTGGAGATGCACTGGCTAATATTGGTTCCCTGTTGCTAGAGGGATGCAAACAATTGGGCAGGCAGATTGTGTCTGTGTAAAATGGGAAAGAGAGGAAAAACTAAAACAAAACCAGACATGACAATCTGCCAGGGACAAAATTGGAAGCAGTTACTTGCTGTAAAATCTGTTGTTGAATCCATTTAGAGAATCCATTTTTTTTGGGGGCGGGTGTTTAAACACATGGCACTCAGTACTATGTCCACCAATGTAAAACTGTCAAAACAAGCAACTTGGCACAATAGTTGAACTCGCATCCACACGAACCAGAGCAGTCTATTCAAATGCATCTCACAACATTTTATTATTCAGAGCACAAAGACCTAAATGAAAAGCCTGCAGAACATTATTACGGTATAATTATGTACTATATATATTCTATGTAGGAATATCTGCAAATAACAAATTACACAGATTCACATCATACGTGTTTATGGCTTCATCTAATCTATAGTAGTATGCGACAAGATTTCCATTATTGTATAAGCGCATGCAGCATGATAAGTGTAACCATGACAACCACAGTGTATCCCTTGTTATTTGCCTCATGAGGTTAAGGGGAACTTAGCACAACTCTCTGGACTCCTGAAGCTAAACCAGCGCGACAGAGAAACAAGTTACAGTCGGCTTGGTGAGCGCCCCATGTATACCTTATGCCAACACACGCGCACACACACACACACACACACACACACACACACAACACACACACACACACACACACACACACACACACACACACACACACACACACACACACACACACACACACACACACACACACACACACACACACACACACACACCTCCAGCCACTCAAGTCAACCTCAGCTCTTACTAATACTTGCATCATTACCGGGGATTAATTAAACTAAGCATTACATCAAGCAAACTTTTTTCTTTGCACTTAAAATCAGCATCAATAAAAAAAAATGGTCTGAGCCATGGTAGATTTAACAATGTTTTTTTATTAAATAGAATTCACTGCTTGGAGGGAGGTCAGGGGCTGCATGGGTTTATATATGGCTGCTGTGTTATCAGATGAATCAATCCTCTGCGAGGGAGCACGGGTTAACATAAAGTGTAAAACAGAGACGGGGGGAGTCTCTGTGGCAGCGACTTGGAGCATATTTGAAGGCAGGTTGTGAAACAGGAGGGCTGCATCGTCTTTGATCAGAGAGCATAGGAGACAGCACCATGTCAACAGTTTACTCTCATCCATGTCAGCCATCCCCTGTGGGCAAAAGGATTAAAGCCACAGCATCTCTGATAGAGCCGAGCAGACAACACAGTCGGCGCCGGGTTGGAGGAGACTGTAGCCGAGCTATACACAAACAACATATATGTGTGAATGTTAAACGCAGACAAATAAACAAAAGATAAATTGCAATTATGTGGGTTAATCAGCAGTTTAAATGAGATGCTAATATACAAATATTTTGAACGAAAAGGTGTTTTCACATTCAGGATTTTTCATATCCGAGTATTTTTAGGCTTCCAAACACCTACAGCACAACACCTTGTACAAAATGGTTTTCCTATTTTCATTGCCCCGAGGGCAGGTAAATGATCTACACCACCATTAAGCCCTGCTATTTGTTCCATAATATCACACTCGACAACAAGCAAAGAACCCCTGAGAGCCCTTGAAAAACAGCAGCCTAACAACAACCACAGGAGCGTTTAACTTGCATTAGTCGTTGGAGGACGTAGTTAAAATATCAATCTCATCGCCACTGTTAGGTATCAGGTATGTGAAGGACAGCCAGAATAGCAATTCCATTTCAGCAGTAGGGTTATTATGGGGTGGATTAAGGTATAAAATTATCCTAAGTTACAATGTCCATGTAATTTGATTAAACAAAGAGTGGTTGGTGTTTTTCAGGAGGTGAGCGCTATTATCAACCAGCACATCTAAAATCATAAATAATGTGCTGCTGTTCAAATATTTTAAGCAATAGATTGTCTCAACGTAGCTCAAAACTCACACAGGATAGGGAAAGCAAAAAAATCTTGGAGTAGACCAAAACGAAACAATGTGTTATTCTCCCACTATTAAGACTAGAGACCGACCCTTATATTGTTGTCTGTGTTTATGTTTGCAGATATAAAAACTATAAAAAGATAACAAAATTTGATCTTCTTAATTTAAGTGCTATATATTTGGTTATATTTGTGTTTTCTTTTCATTTATAGTTATTTAGTTTTATTTATTATTTGAACTCAATAACATTTGTCATAAGGGGTTTGATAATGACATCTTAGGAATAATTTTATGAATACATCGGACGATATATAAAATCGATATTTACTTCACAAAACGTGCATTAGCATCTAAACCCAAACCCCTGAACCCATACTTTCCCTGCTGAACACAGGCATGTTTTAAAAGCAGTCATTGATTTACAGTATAGTTAGACTTTTGAAAAGGGCAGAATGGCTGATATGTTAATTTCTCAAAATAAACAACAGTGCCCACGTCCATGGTATTGAAGGAAGGTGTCATAAAAAACAGCAGTGAGGCTCATTGAAGCATTTTTAGTTTTTGGACCAACACTAGGCTTTATGGCACAGATGGCACAATAATTATAAGTAAGATCAATTCCTTCATAGTGTTGACCATAAGAAAACAAGTGCAGTAGCATAATCCTATTTTTCGGTGTTTCACAAAAATCTGTATAACCTTTTTAAGCTTAAACTGACATCTGGCAGTGGATCAGCTGAAATCCCTTGTAGCCAAAGTGCTGGAGTTATTTTGTGTTGCTATTACCAGAGAGCAAATTCCGTTTAAAGTCATATTAGCTCTCTTGAACTCGGTCAGCAAAAGTGTGTCCCGACACTTCTTCACAAGTCGGGTGTTCAAAAACGCAGAATGTGAAAAATCACTCTGCAACACAAACTTCTCTTTATTTGAAATGTTTCTCCAAATGAGAGCCACGTTCCAGATCGTGTTGTCGAAGGACGTTTTTTCAGTCGCATGCTTTACATTCAGACAGCTTCATGCACACTGACACTTTGACAGTGGTTGTTGAGGGAGAAGGAAGCGCCGCTCGTTCAATTCACGCATTTCCTCAGCAAGTCCTTTAATTAGAAGTAGAATGAACACATATCATTAAATTTACTAATTAGAGAAAACATAGTCTAAACAACTTCGATAGCATTCTGTCTGAATTCGTACGAAAAAGAAGTGAGCTGCGTTTTCCACATCGTGAGTGCATAAAGGGCAAGCTCTTGATGCAAAATTGCTATGTATATGAGGAACAAATGTGCATACTGAGGGAGACAGCTGCTGCCTGTGCAATCTCATCTGCAATGCATAGAGCAAACTGTCAAATGCAAGGACATCTGCTTAGCTTTCTGTTTTGAGGAATCACAAACAGATATGTTTACGACAAACGCGTGTTTGAATATGCTCATTTTATTCTAAAGGCCAAATAGCTCAGTTCTCACCACAGTCTGTCAAGCGCTTCAGGGTTACCAGTACATATCACAGTGGTTAAACAAGGTTTGGGGGGGGGGGTTCTCTCTGTGGAACACGACAGCACAGAAAAGGAGCATGCGGGGCTCGATCTTGAGAGTGCATGTGTTTCTCATTTCTCGGGGAGTGGGCGATGTGGCTAGATTTCCCCCGGAAGTGTTCGGAAGTGTGAAGGACCTCAGGAGCACGAGAAGTGCCAAGATCAGCCCGAGATACGGCTCAGAGGGAGCCAAGCCTTAGGGCTCAACCATCCAGCTCAGAAAATAATAAAACAATAATTCAAATCCCAATGCAGATATTTAGGCCGACACAGCTGAAAGCAAACAAGCCGTTTCAGCAAAGAGGACATCAGCACCCTTGGGCCAGAGAAATGTAGCAATATTACAGTCAAATTAAGCCCATTAGTCTGGGGTTAAATTTGTTCTTTGACTGACTAAATGAAAAATAAAAATAAAATAAAATAATTCCAAGAACTAATTTAAAAATGTTCCCTTGACACCTGGTCTTAATATATTTTTTTTCTACTGTGCATGTGACCGTGTCTGCATGCATGTCAAGACCTGTCTGGCTTTTTGTTCATCGTGTTAATTGACAGGAAGTGCTGCTGCACATTCAGACTGTTTTGTGAGATGTTTTTGTCAATGCCGTGCAGGCTGCTGAAAGCCTAAAATACAACTTCATAGTGAGATATGACAGAAACTCAAGACCAACTTTTTTAACAAGTCACAACCCACACACACGCACACACACACTGACACACACTTGTAGACATTGTGTGCATTATAGCCTTGGACCTCCTCCCGAATAGAAAACATTTTTGTTTGTGTTTCATTAGGGAACTTGAACAACAAACACATAGAATAGCAGGAAGGGCAAAAGAGGCACACTCGACTTTCTCATTATGCCGCACTTGCTCTGCAGTCTATTCTCTAAACTTATCTGGAGAAGTGGATAAGACCATTTCATTTTAATCAAATCCAAACGGGCCACAAACTCTCGGTGCACTCTCGGTTCAGACACAATACGTTCCCAGCTATTTTTGTTCCTCTTTCTAAAAAGGTATACTATGAAGATCCATATCATCTGTACTATACTGTTACAGAGGAGGTTCTGAGGACTGACCAGCTTAACATGCAGAGTGTTCTCCAGCCTTTAAGAGAGAAACAGTACATCAAACATCAGACGTCAGAGAAAAAAAAAAAAAAACACATACATCCTGGCATTTATTCTCTATTCTTAAGCAGCCGGTATGGACTATTGTTCTATTGTCCGACTAAACTCTTTCATGATTTAACACTGCAAGACTTCCGGTGGAGAAGTCAGTGTTTCAGAACCGCCCTTGGCATACAGGCTGAATCTGCGTTTGACAGCTCCTGGTCAAAACTGATGAATTTACACAGTAAATCTGAATTGCGCTGTTGAATGTGGTGCTGGGGCGATGCTGGTACAGTGAATTAAGTGCATTAAATAGCTGGAGAGCACACTGATTGAGTGCATCAAGGGGCTCTGCTGAAAACCATTAACAAGATTAAACAAATTCAGGGCCGGTGACCTTTTCCTCGACCGGCTATAGCTTTTTCCCCGCACAGGCTACAATAAACAACCCTCAACCGTCAAACACATCTCCACACACACAGTGACATGACTGTACATTACAGCTGTGACAGTGTTAGGACAATTTACAGTGGAATGGGAGGTTTTCAATTTTCAATGTGGCAATTGGATCTCTTAAGTGCCAAGAACTTATGAGGTCATACCTCAGGATACCGTGCGCAGTCCCACGTGAATTGTCTAGTTATCGATTCAGAAATAAATTCAGCTGTCTCTGGTGCATACGTTACACTCCCTGCACATTTCTGGTGCTCGTGAATGGTGATGGCTGATTACTGGTAATGTAAATGGGTCCATCACACTCAGCAGGTAGAGCGTGACACTGATGCGGCCAGGCTAATAATCTGATCACAGCTTGGGACCACCAGACTGAGTGAAAATGTATGTTGCTGTGAGGGTGTTCCGGAGGAAATGGCAGAGTGTCAACTTGTAAAATACAACGGTAATACAACTGCAAATTCAAAAAAGGAAATATGTGAAATCAAAGTGCTGCAGTAGAAAACATGTCCCTGATACTGTGGGAAAATAACTAACCTGCAGCATGCTAGCCAAAAGGACTTAATGTTGGCCATAAATAATACCACTGCACCGGGAGTTTTCATGCTTCACTACCAAACAGGCTCTTCTTGCCTGCCCGGAGCCATACAAGCAATGAGACGTCCTCTCTTCCTCTTTAACTGCACTTTGATGTCGGATTCTAATCAATACTTAAAGGCTGAATTTAGAAACGATAAATAAAACCAAGAAGAGCGATGCACTCAATATCTCTGCAGCCTCTTTAGTAATGTGATGGTATGTAATGTTTACTGTAAGCAGTTCATTATTTCTGTGCCAATAAGCACCATGATGTAAATGTACATTTTCACAAGTGATGACAGGCGTACACATTGTACAAATCAACCACACAGGCCCAACGTATATATTTTACACTGAAACATGGTTGAGAAACACATGAATGAAAAACTGACACTGTTCCATACAACTGATACAGATGAGCTGGATGTTGGCAGTGCACTTACTGTATTGCAAGTCTTCTCCAATACCTCCAATTACAGATTTGTATTTTTTACCATATGAGAATTTACAGATCATTTTTGGCAAATGGAGTTGATATTTTTCTTCGAGAAGTCATGCACACTGACGGCGTATGTATTCCCAGTTTCGTGATGCACTCATTTCCTGCCCTAACCCTAACCCCCGCTAAAAGATGATCTCAGGCTCTTGTGGTTAACCTTCCCACCACTCTTACTTAATTGCAACTAAAATGAAAGTGTTTGTTTTCCCAGCTGTTCAAATTTCCAATTCATAAATCATGGACAATTTCAAAAAAATATGTAATTTGCCTGCCAACAGACTGTAAAAATTGCAACCTGTGCACTGAATTAATTTGTATTAGAAGTTAGTAAGAGCGAAAATATGAAAAGTGTCACATTTAAAATCATGGATATGTTCAGAGTTTCAAACAACAGTTAAATTTAGAGTTAGTCGACTGGCATGTCATGAAAAGATGGCCGCTAATTAGCCAAAAGGGATTACAAGACTATTTCAGTACCCATCATCAATGCCAACATATAACTCATGACAAATGAGGACATCTGCTATGGTGATGGCTCCTCCACATTCACACTCTTGTTTGGCCTTGCTTTAATACAAGGCAGTCTGGTGGTCGTCTGTTGAGATACGAAAGTGTATCCCATTCATGTCAACACCAGACCATCAGAAGAAAGCCATATAATTTCATGTCAAACTCAGTAAAGTGACATTGGCACAGATTTCATCACAAACACGTAGTCAAACTCACAACAGAACACATCCAAGGCTAATAAACATGAGATCTAATTTACACTAGAGCTAGAGCAAACAAAGGCTGAAAAACAATGTTCAACTGAGCAGCACTTGGCTGTGACTCAAAGTAATGGCGCCGATCAAGCAGCAGCATCACAGCTCAGTGGTAAAGCCAACATGCAAATGTAATTCTTACAACCTGATGCATACTGGTCCAAAAAAAAAAAAAAAACACACACGACTCAATATTTAGATTATTCTCAATTTATAACCACATATGACAAAAAGGTACCAAATCATCACATCTGAATAACTTTAAATGTGCTACTTATAGATTGCATTTAAAGATATACTACTGTAGATACCTTCTGAAGTTAGCGCCTCTTAATTCCGATTTGTATCTAAAGAGGCGATTATGAATTACTGTAGCATCCAGTAGTGGTATGCAGGGGAAAAGAAACCACATTCAGTTGCAAAAGAAAAGAAGTAATAGAAATGGAAGAAAAAAACGGAATTGAAATTAGCGCCACTTTCCACCAATGGAGACAGCTGGAGGTGAGTAAAGGAATGAGGTTTGATTCTGAGAGTGAACCCGAGCCTTTGTGCAATCATCTGCAAATTGTCCACTTTGTTGTGTCCGCATAGTATAGAACCATATATAGTCCATAGTATCTGCAGCTGATTTCTGTGCATCTGTATGGGCAGTTTTGAGGCCTGAGACTCCAATGCAAACTTACATGTATCTTCTCCTCACACCCATCTCCCTGCTTTGTTGTGCTCGAACCAGCCCTCAGACTAAGTCACAGAAGCCTTTGACAGCACCTCTCCACATTTGAGCTTGAATTGGAACATATTCCAACTAAGAATATTCAAACAATCAAGCTCTTGATTGTTGTATATATGGAAAAAAAGTGAAAATTGCGTGTCATAATTGGCCACAGTTCAAGATGATGTCTTTAAATGTCTTGGGTTGTCCTTCATCCAAATTTCCAGCTTTCATCTGTAAGAAGCGCCATCCAAATGACGAAAATATTGACACACAGAGTGATTTGCTGCACAATGAAGAGCATAGTATGAAAGCGCTAGACATACTTCTTTTGTCACATAATACGTACTGCAATACCTCACAGATTTACTATCTATTCATTGGCAGGATGATTGTGTATAATGTTCAAAGGCTTATATACAAACTGATGAAGATTAGAGTCCTGAATACAAAATTAACCTCTTTCTATCTCAAAGCAACAACATCCATCTCAACCACTGAAGACTCAGGTGCCATGAAGCCTATTCAAAGCATCAACGTTACAGCGACACGCAGCTTCAGAACTGTGAAGCTGTTGAGGCAGAGCGGTTGCTAGCTCCCTCTCTCAAACTGGCTGCTAACTAAGTGTGGCGACAGACGTTCTCTGGAATCCCTCGGTGATTAGTGATTACCTGGGGATCGGTCTCCTCTCTGCGGCAGTAAACACTTGTGTTGTGAGGTTTAGATTCTCTGTGACAATAACGTACAGCACCCGTCAAGCCTTCAGCACACACCACAGTTTGACAGATAAACAGACACGCAGTAATTTGCACAACAGCGCAGTGAAAATCGCTGGATGGTATTTTTGTTTTTACGTTGAACATATTCAACTGTTGACCGTGTTGATGTATAAATCCTTTTCACTGTCTAATAAAAACTTGAGTTGTCTTTGTTGAGGAAGTGTGAAATAATATCTTTCTGATGTATGAAAATGTCAAAAGGAAAAGGCCATGGTATTCAAATCCCCAGTTAATTAGGGTTCCAGTACTAGGAGGGGTTGAATGTTTGTGTTGAGGAACAGAAACATTTGCATTCCCCAAAGGGGAGCATGTCAACAGGATCGATAGGGTAGACTCTAAACTCCTGTTCTGCCTCCAAAAACTATCTAACTCAGCACATATCCTCCCTCGGAAATCTCTTAAATTAACTAACAAAGTTTCACACTAGCTGCCTTGGTCGTTTTCACAATATCACAAAATATCACTTGGCACAACAGTAAAATGTCTAAAAGAGACGAATAAATTAGCACCTGGAAAGGGTCCACCACCACCACACCCTGAAAAGCTTAGCCCTCTTTTTGGTAACGCGGTTTAATACCAATGACCCTCATTCCATTGTTGTTTTAGAGCTTTCTCAAGGAATAAAGAGAGCTCCCAGAGAGACAGTCCAAGTGTGTGTGAGAAACAAACAGAACATCAATCTCATTCTAAGCCCAAAGGAAAGAGCCTGGGGACGGATCTCTCACGGTGCTAACTTAGGGAGAGGTGGAAAAAATGCATTCAACAAGGAATTAATGAAATGGGTTTAGCACTGGAGTGGAAAAGTGGGTATTGACTTGGTGTTAAAGTCAGCCTGCCAAACTGCATCTAATTACAACTACTCTTCTGTATTTACTCCACAACACGCTCATGATTAATAAGCCTAAATAAGTAATTATTCCATTATGTAGTGTAATATGTGGTGTGCTATTGTACTTTTATGTGTAATATATATATATATATTGTAGTTCCTAATATCAACAAAACATCGCCAAGCTATATGATTATGTAACTGATGCAATATTCTTCTTCACAATACTTCATCTCATGTGAATTCAAGAGTTGGGTTTCCTGACATCCATCGTTTATACAGCTCTGTAAAAATATCCACCTTTTATTCTACCATTGTATGTTAATTCGCTAGATTTCTGAATATATTAATTTTAATGCCACTTTATATGTAAAGAGCAGAGCTGATAAATCACCCAGCTGATACAGCTTACCAGTGATATCCAATATCACACCGACGCATGTGTCTAACAATGAATTACAGAAAAACCAAAGATGTGTCTATTGTTACTTTGTGAGCAGTTTCAAATTTACAATTTTAGAAACTGTATATATGTACAAACAAAAATTAACCAAAAGAGATTGCAATTAAAATGTATATTTATGTAAAAAAAACAACTATGGGCCTCTGATATTGTTAACAGCGTTTTTTATCCCTCATTATTAATATCAACCTCAACAATAAAATAACTCTCAAATAAAATAACTACAACAGAAAAGACATCTAACAAAAAAAATACCAGTATGTTTTAAAGCAGCCGACTGGAAAGTTTTGACACAACAAAGCATCATCCAGTTGCATTAAACCAATACCCCGGGGTGCTCCTTTACAAAATGTGCTAAACAACAGCCAGTGCCAAAGATCTAAGGGCTGTCAGGTTTACATGGCATGGTTTCGGTTTTATTTAAGCATTGTGTTACTGTTCCATTTAAACAAAACACGTGTCTGTTCAGACAGTGACAGCTACTCTGCACAGCTAATACCACTGTGGAGTTTCACTGCATTTAAACACAGTGTAGAGGCTGTATTTTAATGTAAAAGTGACCTACATTCATGGTAAGGTACGTTTTTCTTCTACATACGGAAACACACTTGTATCTTTCACTACACTACAGCTGCTCAAAACAGGATTATAATTTATGCAAAGTTTAAAAATCAATTCATCAAACACTACTTGACTCTCCTGCAGAAAGCTTATTTGGCATTCTACAGAGCACCGTGAGCTTGATAAAACATGCACAGGCTAATCCTATATCTTCAGTGATTGTCGCCATAATTCATGACAGGGGAAACGAGCCTCGTGGACGGGGTAGCCTACTTTTTGAATTGTTTTTCCTTGACTCGTAAAAAAAGACAATTTTGAATGTAGCCCAGTGAGAGAGAGGTAAAAAAGGAAAAAGAACAAGGAAAAACAATGAGCACACAGCAAACACACGCTCTGTTGACCCACAATAAAACAATGCAGGAAAAGGGAGCCTGAAGGTTCCATTGTCTCCATTCTCCACAGGGCAGCATTGACTGACAGTTCAGCTGTAAGTAAAGCTGACACAGTATCACATCGCGGCAACATTGTTTAAGGGCAAAGAGGACGTGGAGACTAAAGGACACAGGACATTTATTGATATGGCCAAGTCCTTGAGTGCAGCAGTGTATGTCCTTCAGTGACAGTGCCTTATTGCCTGGACATTAATCACTATTGTCATGAAGCACAGGAAATAAGTACACTAGTTCCCCCAACAGCATGTTTCCTCCCTTGTTTCAAAGCAGCCCGGTCAAACCCAGTTTCCGTGTGTGTGTGTGTGTGTGTGTGTGTGTGTGTGTGTGTGTGTGTGTGTGTGTTTTTTGGGTTGGCTGTTGCTCGCATAGATGAAATGATTTGGAGTGAAGTGGCTGTGAGTAATTCTGAATGATTAAAACACCACTGTGACCAGCTCGGAGAATCTTCACTGAGAAACTGCGTGAACTCAACCATACACACACAGTAATGAAGTGATGAACAATTGCCTTGATTAGCATAAGTTAAACCAATAAACTCTTTAATCACTATTAATGTCCAATTATTGTAATTATCATTTAAAATAATGCACCGTTCTCAATAATGCTGAGCAGCGATTTACTGAAATATTGCACTTCAATGTAAATTTTTGCCAGAGCAGCTCACATCTCTGAAGCGTGAAATTCACTAGTGAATATGTATAAAAATTATATTTAAAATTAATATGATTTATAGTGTTTATCCTCAATAACTGAAGCAGGGCAAGACCTGCTCTGGTTTTTCCTCTGCCACACTATCCGGGATATGAAGACAAAAAAATAAAGATAGGACGGCGTGTTGTAGTAAAGGAGAAGGAGTAGAGAACAGACGCAGTGTCTGTTACCACACTGGTCACAGCTGCACACATGTATTCAGTAAGCTTGTGAAGCAAACGTGACAGCAAAGCAACTCTAAACAATACTCCAAGTGTTGGATCTGCTTGAAGATGTTCTGCTTCTGACATTCTATTTACATCGTGACAGAAAATGTGACAGAGCTGTTGTACAACTAGAAAAACCGATGCAGCTGTATCCAGTGGACATGAGGTTAGACCACACTTTTGGGCTCATGATTACTAAGGTAATGTGACGCACAAAAAAAATGTATGATTATTTTGTGATTTCATTAGGAAAAGCAGGGAGTCACAGATTACAGGTGGTGGAACATATTTATACTTCTTCTCTTTATGCTTGTGTTGCTCTGCCGGTGATCCTGCTTTGTCTCCTAGCTGGCGTTAAATGTTCCCTGTGGACGTAGTGTGATCCTCTATTGTGCATATACACATTGACACATATGCACACAAGTGAGTGAGTGAGTGAGGGTGACACCTCACTCATGTCAGTAGACATCCTTCCTCTGGTTCTGCCTAATTTAGCAATGTGCCAAAAAAACAGGAGCTATGGTGGTGATCGTGTTCGAACAAGGACATGATAACATAACCTTATTATTATGCAAAAGATTGCAATGTGAGTGGTTCTAAACACGGACTTATTTTGTTTTTTCTCTCAACAGTCGCCTAGTGCTTTCTCACAGTGGGAACCTTTGGGTCTCTCTATGACATTCTCGACCTCGTAAAGGGCTTTGATATATTTTATGTGTTTGTGCTGTACAAATAAAATTGAATTGAATTATTTCCATTTCCTGACAATTGCAGCATATATAAATCTCGCACAAAGAGAAAAGGGGTACAGGGTTAACTTCTAATGATGTTGTGAATCATCAATGCTATGCTCATTAAATATGTTGTGCTTGATTATCATTCGAAAACTATCAATGCCAAGGACATAGATAAAACGAGCATGGTGTCACCCCACTGGCAAACCTTCATGTCTGATATGACAAGCCAATAAACTAAATTGTCACCATGTACCCTAAAATTACGGATTTCTCTAGGTTTGAAAATTACTTGAAATATAAAGCTCAACATTTTCTGATATTTTAAAAGAGAAAAGTTTGATATTATAGCTTTAACTGATTCCTTGAGTGTCCTTTTCCAGACTTCCTTCAACTGTGAAATAAGGCGTAGCTCATTTCACAAGCTGTTTTCCACCAAGTGAAGCACTTTTTCCACAGCAGAGATCAGTTTGAAGAAAACCCAAACCACAACAGTGTTAATCACTATAAACACAAAATGAACAACACACAACCATTCTCCAAAGCTAAACTACACTACACTGTAAACTATTATAGTCCAAACAAAGTTATCAATAAAAACTCAATTTAAAGTATGTCCATTCTCATCAAGCAGATAGATTAGCTAGTCATTTAATTTGAGAACAATAGGCAAAGGATGAGCATCACAAGCAAAAGGATAAACTGTGAATTATCTGCACATGACTGAAAAGTGATTACAGTGGCAGTGATTCCCCATCGGACCATTTATTGGGTGGCACAGGCATCTGGTGGAAACGACAACAGATAACAGTTTGCTGAGGCAATCCATGATGGAGATTGGGCATATGTTGCTGGTGCTATTTTAAAACCAGGGGAAAGTTAGTTTTAACATCATATGTCAGCACTGTACGTACTGAACCAATTATCCAGGGAAGATGCAGAGGACCTTGATGATAACGATGCTGTTACCAACATCAGTGATGTCCAGACAGCTGGCATCCTGCTGGCACAGGAGTAGATCAGGACCTCATTAATATCATTAACGACGCGTTTTCTCTCGTACTAGTATTCTATACGTTCGGAGTGAGCGGAGATAGTGTTATTGAAAAACAAGATATCCCTGCAATATATGGCATCCAAGCATTTGCCACAAAGTGGTTTATTTTGCATTTAAATTGCCAAAAATCTGTTCATCTCCTGTTGTCTGTGCTAATAGCTATTCTACAGCTTTGTATCATGAGGCATTAAGGCCTTTTCCCGAGTGCTGAATTCCCATAAACTTGCAATCATTTCCTCATTACTTGTGTGATGTAATCAGAAGCATTTCTATAATTATTGCCAAACTATGTTTCTGATGATGACTGCAGAGCTGCAAAAATGGCCGTGAATGCGATTTCAGGAATAGCACAAGTCATAATGATCGACCAACAGACTTTTTTTTAAACAACCATAATATTGTAGCAAGGGTGTGAGTGAGTGTAAGGGGAGAACATTCTAGGATATTTGTGAGAAAAAACATGAAGACTGTTTTTCTAACGAGGGCTGATGACTTTGAATTACATCTAAATATACACTAGAGGAAACGTTCTCTGAGATATTATGAAATTAGGCCAATTTCATCAACATCGACACCTTTAAATGCTTTTTTGCATTAATTCAAGAAAGAAAACGAGCACCCTCCTTTTTAAACACGAGTTTACTCTAAATTTAAAAAGATTTAGGTCAACCAGTCTAAAAGAGTAGACAGACGCATGTGAGCAGCGAAGAAGTCGTTACATCGGACATAACTCCCACCAGCTACTCGATGGGGATCCAGGTTGTCTGTATTGCCTTCCTGCCGTGTGTCAGAGGTCTGGTGTGACATGCCATATGAGAAAACTTGTGTGTAAGGCTACTAGTCAATAACGCTGCAAACTGAGGACGTGGAAGCATGGAACAGGGGGATTTTGGGGCAGAGGGGGGTGACTCACAGAAACCATTCTCCTGTTACATCACTGCTACTTTAGTATGGGGGGTGACTGGTGCCACACGACAGGTGATGACTTCAAATGTATTTGAGACGCACACTAGCTACGACAAGATTTACAAAGATAACAGTGGATAATAAAATGTTCAATACATTTATTAAGAAGGATAACAAAATATTTGGCAAATAATGTGATGTCACTGCCTTTTGGCCACTGATTTAAATGCTTCTAATTCCCATAAAAGCCAGACTGATAAACCAGGGATCTTAAGACTGATATTAGTATCAATTAGTATATTGGACCTATTGCTGTCACACATTTTGTACATTAATTTGAATGTGGGTTGGGGGTTCCTTGTTGAATTGTAATGACCTGTTTTAATTGCAAATATACTATACGTTCTAGAAGTGCATCTGATTGTCCAGCAGAGGGCGCTTGCTATGAGCTTGACCTATTGCATGCCCTCTTGACCTATCAGTAAAGTAACCCAGTAATGTTATGTTGTTTTCCTACAAAAATGGAGGACACTAGCAAGCAATTGATTATCAACTACGTGAAGAAAAACCAACATGAAGGAGGAACGATGTCTTGTGTTATGTTCTGCAGCCAGAAAAAATCTATAGTTGTTGTCATGGCTGAGAGGGTGTATACATTTTACAGGGCGAGCTGGAGGTGAGTTGGAAATGTATTGTTGTTTTTAGGTTGGTGACGCTTCCAGCTCAGCTCGCTCTATCGCAGGTTTCTGTCGCAGCCAATTATTGTAGGATAGAGATATTTTCGATTCGAGATCGGGGAGGCTCCGAGTCAATCGGAAGCAATACGATTATTTTGTAACCCCCCCCCCACCCCACACTTCAGGATTATTTGGGCAGATAATTGGCACAGAGTGACCTCCAGTTGGGAATACCCCCGCGATTGAAGAAAGGGTCAAATCGGATATTAAGTCGGTTCGGTTATTCTCTAGTGTGCAGCAGCCTTAAGGATATGATAAGATATATAGGATGATGATGCAGACTGGGTAATAATAGATTCAGTGCTGCTAGAGATTTAGCAGTGGAAATAAAAGACTGAGGGGCCACAGATGTCGGCGCATCAACAGTAAATCCACAGTCCACAGGGCCACATTTTGCGGGGACTGCGCTTGTGCACGAGTGGCATTAATCGCCCCTCATACAGGCACGTCCATCCGAGAGGCGGCGGAGCAAACTGTCGCCTTCATCATCCTCCAGACCTCCGCACATGACAGCGAGCAGACACAGGCTGCACCTCCGCGCAGCTGGAGCGGCGCTACGGGGAGCTAAACTTAGGAGAAGCACAAAGACCAACGCTGCAGGCTGGAGACATGCCGGAGGGACAATGACACAGGGGGAGACGAAGTGAAACAGCGGAAAAGTCTCAGCTTAAGACTATCGCAGAGGAGTGTTGTGGTGCATTTGCTCGGTTGTGAGTGTGCACCATGTTGAATAAGTGTGTTGGGGAGGAGAAGCAGCACGTTAACGGAAGGACACACACACACACACAGCTGCTCAATCAATGGCATGCGCACAAATCACGGAGGTTCGTCGGTCACCGTTGGACCTAAAACTCGGCTCGGCTCGGCTCGGAAACAGTTACCGGAACCAGGCTGAAGTAAAAAAAAAGAATTAAAAAAACCACCCCCAAACCCACAGACAAAAGTCGCCTTTTATCCCCCACCCCACCCCCCTCCATTACACCAGAGCCCCGCAGCACAGCGGACCTCTCTTCGGGGGGAACCACGAGCGGCTGCCCCGTGTTGTGTGTCGGTACTCACCGGGCTGACAGGCTTTGTGCTCGGGCAAGGTTAAAAACATTAAGGGTAGTATCCACCAGCAACTCGGTTCCCGTATCCTCCGCATGTTAGCCCACTCATGGAGAGCAACAAGAAGGCAGCGGGTCACAAAGTTTCCTCTCTTTTCTCCACAGTCTCCTTTTCTTCTTTTTAAAAAGAGAAAAGAAACAGTGCCGAGAGAAAATCACGAGCGAAGCTGGAGCCGAAGTTGGCTCAGCAGCGGCGGCGGCAGCAGCCGCGGAGACAGAGCATCAAAGTCCGGGTTAGCGGCTCGGCTACACACGCTCACTGCTTTCTTTGAATAGTAATAATAATAATGGAGGATAGAACGATTTTAGATTCTCATTCAGTCCGGGGAGAGGTTGTTGTTCGCCTCGAGGAGCAAAACGCCACACGCACTTCTTCTTCACCGTCTGAAGTCGGACTCCACCGCGCCTGTAGCAGCGGGCTTCCACATAGCGACATTCCCGGAGTGAGGCAGCCGGCGGTGGTGGAGGAGGAGGAGGAGGTGGCGGGTCGATCAGTCGCTGTCTTCTTCACTAACTACCGCGCGCGGCGGTGGAGGGAAGGAGAGAGAGAAAAAAGTGGTCGCACGGTATCGATCGCTCATCGTTTAAGTGATTATCCGCGGCGTCAGCGTGACCGAGGGCGACGCACGACGCGAGGTTGAAAAGTGGAGCTGGAAACGTCCCATTCTTCCCATCCAGGAAGTCGACTAGCGGTCAGGCATGCACGGATATCTGGCTACTGGTCCCATCCTACCGGACAGGCTGAGAGGGAGGGAGGGAGGGAGGGAGTCTGGACGGGGCGGGGGCCGAGCAGGGAGGGAGGAGGGGAGGGAGGGTCTTAGATTTGCTGAATGCAAAATGACCCAAAGGTTGCATGTGCGCTGGAAATGGATCCGAACCACTCAGTGAAAGCAAAAGACACAAAAGCTGAAGGGTTAAAGAAGAATATATTGTAGGCTGCACAATGTATGGAGACAATTTTACCACGGTTAAGTCAGTCACGAGCTCGTAGAACTAAGATTACGTATTTCGTAAGATGCTTTCAGACATGCACCGAACTCCGCAGAGCCTCCGTATTTTCTCCGGAAGAGTTGCATGTTGGGAGAGTGAGAGCCTCCGGGTTATTTGCGGACTTTTCCCACCTCGCCCCCTAGTGTAATGTACGCAGTAAGTCGGGAGAATACGAACACTAGCTGGGGAGTGTGAGGAGGGTTGTTAAACACACGACAGACGCAAAAATACGAAAAGAAAACAAACATCCCCCGGTGTCATACACATAGATGACACCGACAAATGTCTCACGAGAGCTTGTGGCGATAAGAGCTGACACCGGTGTAAGAAAATCTCTGCAGCGGAGCTAATACGTCACTTCCTGCCTCTGTCTGCTGCACCCGGCTGCACCGCCTTTCGCTTGACCCAATCCGGACGATATCCGCAGGTCATGTCTGAAAACGGCTTTATATAGCATTTCTGGAAGCCAAGAACTGGTCTCAGTCTCTGATCACACATCATGCAGACTCCCCGGTCCATCGATCGCTTACCGGTATTTCGGACAGGTTGGCCCCGAGTGGCCCCAACACCAGAGAAAGAAGATCTGTATCCATTGATCATTGTGAAATGCATGTGGTAAAATGATAACTATTGCCTGAAACAACTTTCACTTCTACCCATGCTTACTAGTCTGTTCGAGGCGCTACCATGAGGAAGAGGCCAGAAATCAAGTTGCTTCAGGTTGACAGGTCCAGACTAGGCCTCCTCTAAATGTTGCATCACACATGTTGCATCAAACATGATGAAATCCTTCGAGAGGGTTATCTAGCTGCATCTGGATTGCAGCCTTGTTCTTACAAGCCCACTAAATCCATTGATTTCCCCTCCACCGTCCTGTCATCGCCACTGTTTTCTTGCTTCCTCCCAGGCCCCCATTATTAAAATGACCCCCCTGTGGCCACTCTGTGATGTCCCTTTGCCTCCTGCTGGCAGTACTGTGAATGGAATACTTGAGCAGCAATCATCACCTGGAATATCATCGCGTACGAGTGTGCACTGATTGGAGAATTATGCATCCACCGGTGACACTCCCCTAGGTAGACGTGTAGTCAGTGGTGTTCTTGCAGAACTATCCAGCTGGACATTTAATTTGAGGAATCTGATTAAATTTCTCATTTAATTACCCAGTTCTCTGCAGGGCCATTGAGGACAGTCACAAGGGCCCTTTGCTTTTAATGTGAGCCATCTGCTTCCTCTCCAAAATGCCTACCTTTTCAAAGCCCCCACAGCCTCGTGAGCATCCTCGCACGATCCTCCGGGCTGCACTACATACGTACACTCTGCACAACACCACCACGGTTGATGATTATTTCCAGACTTGACTGTATTCTGACTGATCCCATGCATTTAACCTGAACAAAAGTTCTTCTATCTCCTTCTGCCAGGCGACCCAGGTTTCAGACTTTGATTCATCATGCAGACTGCAAATGTGTTGCAATCATCCCAACTCTTATGAGTATAGGTAAATGTCCCCAGACCAATAAAACATCACAAAAGGGTCAAGAAACAAATAGAGTTAGCTTGGATTAATGTTAGTTCTAATGTACATACATTTTTTGCCTTAATAATCTTCAAAGCTTTATTTATTATGTCTCTTATCACGTATCAATGAGTGTAATTAGCCTCGTTGTTTGCCATATAGAACTTATACAATGAATCAAGTAGTCATAAACTCAATTGGCAATTATTCTGACAATCAATAAATTAACTGGAAAGTTTTTAATTGGGTCAGTGGTCAGGAGCGTCAAGCCCCTGGGCGATATACTGCTCACAAGACAGTTTGATCCATGTCGTTAATAAAAAAAAAAAAGCAACTTGGAAATTGTAATTTTCATGTCTCTAATTATTTTTTCTGAAAAACTTCTGGCGACTCTTGACTTCCCCGGCAGTTAGACGGCCGGGGCTGTACGTTGAGTGCCCATAGCTATGTAGTAGCTTTTCATTGCTTCTAAATAAATACTTTTTTGAACCAAGACCGACTCTACCCTCTCTACCTAAGGAAAAAAGAACACGACACTTTCAGGGTGGTCTTTCCTGGCTGTATGCCTGTCAGGTCACAGTCACAACAAACACGTAGCTGTTATACTGTCATCGCTGAAAAGTATCGTGGTGACGGTCAAGAAACACATGAAGAATGTGACTCTTTTCAAGAGAAATGGACAAGTTATTATTTTGAGTCGAGGTAAACATTTGTGGGAACATGCTCATCATGATGTAAAAGGCAAATCTCAAGCATCATTACTGCTTGGTTGTTATAGCTCTTAGATTTAGTTAACACTCTTTAGTGGCGTATGTTTGCCCAACTTTCTCGAGACCACATTCTTATGCAAACCGTGTTATGCAGGACAATGTTATGATGAGCGAGCTAATAGCTAAGAAGCTAATACCTCA
The DNA here is from genome assembly GCF_022539355.2 of Hippoglossus stenolepis. Lineage (NCBI taxonomy): Eukaryota > Metazoa > Chordata > Actinopteri > Pleuronectiformes > Pleuronectidae > Hippoglossus > Hippoglossus stenolepis. The sequence goes on from NC_061485.1 coordinate 13,895,101, forward strand.
TTCAGAAGGAGAATTTGTGGATGGACCTCGTACTGCTGCTGAGATGCTGCACCAGACAAAGTAAAACTAATTTAAAGTGTCAGTTTGTCTCACAGAGTGGACTATTGATTACTGCTATGGCAAAAGCTACTGAAAAAAATAAAAATAAAAATGAAGCACACCACGAGAAGTTTCCACTTTTCCTCTCTGGCCTGCAAGAAAACAACGGGTACACCACGAAGAAATTGTTTGTTTGATACAAGAGAGAAATATGGTTCCTGTCTTTGTAAGATTTGCATTGCAGTAGCAAAGGTGAGGATTTGATTAAAAAAGTGATTTTGGCCAAACCCGACTGTGAGGAGCATCTTCATCACTACCATCTGACATCAGACCGGAACCAAAGAAAACCTGTCCAAGCTGCTGCATTATGAAGTTAATGTGATATTTGTATGACCCACAAAGGATATTATGAATATTTTATTTTTATATGGAAAAAGCTTTCCCACCTGCGATTTAAGTAAAAATACAGATGCACTTTTTCAACTGTGAAGATTTGCTGCTGTGGTCTAAACTATGTACAAAGGTTGTTCAGACAAAATTGGATTTTGAAGGCTTTACCTTGAGTTCTGGGAGGAAATTTTAACTTTCTGGTATTTAAAAGACCAACAAATCTATTGATTCATCAAGAAAATAATCAACAGATTGATTGATAATGAAAACATTGATTAGATCCAGGCATACCTGTTACATGTAGTCCTGCAGTGTGCTCTCTCACTAACATTTCAGAAAATCACTTTTCATCTAGAAGAATGTGGAACTTCTAAGTTGGGAAAAATAATGCCTCAACACTTGCAATCAGTGCAAACTTAATTAACATTCTAAAATTAAAAAGCCAAGGGAAAATTTGTGGTCATAATTCAATCAATAAGCCACAAGGCTCCACGAAGCCAAAGCTGTGATCTATTTGTTTTCTTTTGCAAAAACATTGCCTTGAAGCTGTTTTGAAATCAACCGTGACATGATCCAGGCTTATAGCTTTAATAAAAAGGATGAGTTCCACCGGGCTTTTTTATTTTCATGTTCAATAAATAGCATGCAAATAACAATGAAACAGAACAGATGGGTGACATGTTCCTCATGATAAATTTTAACCTAAGAATATTAAAAAACGAGTTGCAGCCGAGGAGCTTTTTCGTCAGATGAGTGTTTGTACTTGGAGACGGATTTTGCGGTTGCACCTCAGCGGCTGGTGAAACACTTAATTTTCCACCAAACAGTATCGTCCCTGCATGCACTGCACTGTGGTTTTCTAAAAACATGTGAAAACAGGAACCAGCAATGGATTATAACTAATACTACAATGCAAAGTTTCACTCATAGCATGCCACCTGGACGTCTGACAGATGCACTGAGGTGACACTCCACTAACTTGGTGCAGAGCCACTTTCTTTTTCTGTACGAAAGCTGCAAGCACACATCAGCGGTCATAGCCAACATAACCTTAACCTCTACTCTTTGCAGTTTCTACTAGTTTCATGACGCATTTGTAATGTGCGCTTTGACATTCTAATCTTTTTCACCCTTTGGGAACTGAGATCCTTAAGGCATCCTAACACTTTCTCTGACAGTTAAATTGTGTTTCAGATTTTTTTTTTTAAAAGAGAAAAGGTGAGAAATGTATGATTCATGCGAGTCCAGCCATGACACCCGCATTGTCCCCCGGCCATCTCCTTCCTCTTTGCCCTTAAGTGGTTTGCAAATCACACTTGTATTATTTTTTCAAACACATTTCACATGTTGACAGTTGGTACATTATGTACGACTGTGTGCATCAATTATGTACTGCAATTCAGGCTATGACCATATATAATTTATCTGATTCTCAATCTCCTCCATTATTTAATCAAAAGCTATTTTTACCATTATTACTCTCCCCAAATAGTTTTATCTTTTGTGGGTCTCTCCTCTAGTTCTTCAGATCATTGTGTCATGTTTCTGCACTGAATCTACTCTGCATTAATGCTTCAGGAGGGTGTCACCAGCATCTGTCTGCCACAGCAGGACGACCTTAAGAAGGGTGGCATGCTCCAACTGCAAGGAGGGGTTTAAAAGTAACCCTCTACCGAGCCAATAAATAACAGTTATTGTTTTTTTTTCTTCTCAAAGAAAGAAAAAGGAAGAAAATGATCTCAGACTGAAATGTCAGAGGAGTGGGATGTACTCCAGGATGGCAATTTATGCTACAAACTGAAATCTTCCAGTTTTTCCCTCTCAATCAATGGTTAACAATTGAAAATGTAAGTTGTGATATATTAGCATCAGGGCTGGATAAATGAATTTAAAAAAGCTCTTCCTTTTAAAACTGAGTTGTTTTCTGAGCTGATAATGGTCTTACAATCAGAAAAAGCAGTGTGGCCAAGACAAACTCAAATTTATGGCAAGTACAGACATTGCATTGAAACATTCAAAGGACGATACCTGACTGTCTGTACCTTGTACTCCCTATTTACCCGCAATGACATTTCTTTGACTGCCAACCATTTGGGGCTTTCTTGGCACTCACTGGTTACATTTAACTCCTCAATTTCCAAGAACACTGGTCTGATTTTATTTTTGTTAAAGTCACATTATGTTGTGTTTGAACGCTCGTTTATTTGCAAAAGAAAGACTTTACTTGTCCTGAGGATTCCTTTTGAGGATTTAGGGTCGAAATTTTACTTTTAAAATTGTGCATAAAAACAAAGTAGCCCCTGGTAACACGGGGGAGTCGATAGCATTAATACTCAAAGCAGAATAATTCCCTGAGAGCGCACGAGAAACTCTGATTTCTTGTGGAAAAAACGACACACAAGCCCTGCTGTGCTACAACTATTCCTCATGTTGATTATAGATACTATTTCATGTATCATCTGTCTCTTGCTGGGCCAATCAGTTTAAACCTGTTTCTACAGTTAGTTTTTAAATCATGATACGATCATAGAGTTGTGTCATGTGTGTAAACTATTTCATTCATCAAAGTAACCAAGCCCTCTGAAATGTGGAGAGGCTGTGATGTAATGTGTTGCTGCAGCTGACCTCATTTTGGAGAATGATTTTCTGTAATGCAGAGATACTGAAAGAAACATGGAGAGTTTCAGATCTGGGTGGTCAGTATTGGATAAAGGAAATGTGAGCAGGGGAAAAAAAAAAGACTAAAGAGAGAGAGTTGTGACTTGAATAATTTGAGGCTGTAGTAGTTGCTATTTGAAGCCAGTAGAGGGTGTCTGCAAAATTCATGTTGCCATTAATCACTGCAGTTGCTCAAACCACCTAGGACCATCAGTGAAGCTCCCGAAGAATGTAATAGATTCATTTGTCACCGAGGGCCAATGAATTCCAGCGAACAAGTCCGAAGGATGCTTTAGTGGCCAAGGAATCCAGCTGTAAAGTCACAGTGTCACTGTGTATAATAAAGTATATTGAAGCCCCAATAATTGACTTGAGGTCAGTGTATCAAGGCCTTGCACAAAGGGTTAGTGCCGCTTTCCAAAGAAAACTCGTTTTCCACTGGGTGCACAGTGTAAAAACAGGCCCAACATGATAATAAACACATGATATATCTTTTCCATTGTGGCTTATTTATAATATCGAGCTGTGAGACATCAATTTAGAACCTGTCTTTGTGGGTGTTCTCGACACATAGCAACCACTTTCCTGCACTTGGCAACAGCTCTGTCTTCTTCCAACGTGGAAGAAAAACAAGCATCCCAGAATATTCAGTGACAAGATCGGCAAAGCTCTGGGATCAATTTTCATTTCACTCCCAACAACTTGTGTTAATTTGCAAGTCACTGAGGATTGTTGAGCGTTATCACCATTTATCAAATGACTCAAACTGCTGGAGAAAAACCGAGAGAGTCTGGAATTGCTCAAGGATAAGTACGTGTGGATCGTTTCTCAATTACTGGAAGTCAAATAAAAAAAAATGCAAAGAATAACCTGTAGAATAACAACTGGAAAATTTTATATGATAGAATGAATAGATTAAATATATGGATCACAACTAAATAATCATGCCAATTTCATTTCATTTCATTTGTTGTTGTTGTTGTTGTTGTTTGTGGATATAGATACAGATGAAAGTTGAACATGTAAATGTGTCAATGCATGAACTTCATACTTCATTTTCTTGGATTCTTTTCTTTCTTTATACCACTAGACACCACTATTCTTTTTAATTCACCGTTAAACACATAAATATTTTAAGACTGCTCTGATTAATATTAAACAATATGAAATTTATCCTACAATAAAGTCTGTAAAAAAGGATGTTTACTTGAATTACTCAACCAGTTTAATTAATTTATATGCTGGCAAGGATGGATACAAATATCCTGGTATGCAGGGGAAAATAGTTTTGGTTTAAAACTACACATTTTTTTGTCATTGTTCATATGATGCAATAAAAGCTGTAACAGTAATATCTTGGTCATCAGTGCAGGTTGGTTTTTCATCTTCTGGGCTGGTTTTATTTGTCGTGGAAGTCGTCCCACCGTTAAATGAGAGGATGCTTTTCTGTCCTTGCTTTGAGTGAAAAGAGCCCTGACAACCCTCAAATCCCCCGCATGCCTCAAGTCATTAAAATGAAGTTACCTCTGACTTTTGTCAATAATTTACACGTCGCTGCATTTACCTTCTCCCTGGCACAAGTCGCCGTCTTTTTAGGCACCGAACGACCGCTCCAGCTGGCAGATGTTTGGACACATGGCCACACAAGGCTGAACAAAGTAAGCTGTCAGAGTAATGCATCCTGATAAAGGAAAGCCGCTTGTCAGCACCGCAGCAGAGAGGTGCATCCTCTACTCTGCACCACATCCATAACGTGATTTCAGCACGATATCCCACCAAGGACACGGCTTTGGTTTTATCTTTGTTATCCACATATATTTTACATTTCTCAGTGTGCACACACATCCACACATGAGGGTCCTGACTCTGCGGACAGTGTTTGATGAACTCGCCTTAAACTGGACTTATATCGTGATGTTTCTCAGATTTTAAATTGATATTTTTCACAGATATCTGAGTAACCCCAACGTCAACCTTACCCTAAGAAAATAAACCCTTAAAGCCCAGTAGGTTGTGTGCTACTCTCTTTGAACCAACTTTCTGCTTTGAGCCATTATCACCTTCCCCACCTGAGAGTCTGTCCTTCTATCATTTTGTTGATTTGGGCGACACAACTCAAAAGGTTCATGTTAGAGCCACAGCGATGCTCTGACAGCTTTTTAAATTAGTTCAGAAAACTCATTCTTCTATTATTTTTCCTTCCGCTAGACAAAAATGAACTAGCAACTTTCTTTTTACAGCTTCAGCTTCTTTTACCAACTGAATTCTGTGACCTCTTACTGTCTGGCCACCAACATCCAGATGGGATGAGGTCAGCGTTGATAGAAAAATGTCGAAGTCGTTTTCATTTATAATTGTTTGGTCACAGAAATTAAGGTTTTTAAAAGGCAGCAAGTGATTTGCGGACTTTTTTCCTCTCGATTCAGCCATTCAGCAATAACCCATAAATGTACATACATGTAGGACACAGCATTTAGCCTCTGACTTCACGGTTCCCCCTCCTCGCGTCTGAAACCTAACCTCCACAAGCTTGAAGCAATATGCACAGTGGCTGATCATCTTATTGTGAACATCTTGCAGGCCAAATTACACTTGGGCATTCAAACTAAATTTGCAGAAAGTTTACTCATACATAGATGGTCACTAAAAGTCCTCAAAGGTCACCAGTGTGAATGCAGCCGACAGTTTGTAAAGGCGAGTATTTTAGGCCAACGGTTTATGTAGTTAAAACTGGAAACAGCTTTATGGTTTGCCACCGCCTCGTTTCCTGTGGATTTCTTTGGATTTTATGACTAAAGACAAAAGCTGCATATAGCCGTATTTCCACAGAGATTCTCCTTCCAAGTGTAGATCAGCATCTCAAGTACATTTTTAAAAAGTACCAGCACCCCAGGTGGCCTTTCCCGGGGGATTAATCTAGAGGTCGGAGCCCCTTAAAGGGAGCGAGGGTCTCAGAGACTTCGATTCCCTCCGAGCTGCCCAGCTCCTCATAGTTGCTCAGTGATCCTGGAGGGGGAGAAACAAGGACAGCAACAACAACAACAACAACAACAACAACAGAAACAACAACAAGCTGGGCACCATGTTGCTGTGCTCTACTCCTGGGAAGGAGAAGGCATTAAATGGATTTTTTACATGTGTTGACAAGCATGCCCCGTATCCATTTTGCATCACAGATGTAACCTGGCAACTCATAGTTTCTGCATAGATCTTAGTTAAAGGGATCATTTGTGATGGGTAAATATTTGTGAAGCGATATTCCACCATTGACACTGAGACATTGTTCCTGTCCGTACCCAAATCCACAGCCATGTATCCCACAGTAGTGTTTGGGCTCGTACATGTGCTTAAGTGTTTTGTGTTGGTTAATAAGTGAGCAAATTAAACGTAATGATTCTCAGAGCCTCCGTGTTTAACTTAACATCGTGTGTACATCAGTTCATCCACAGCCTCCCATGAACATCTGAGGGTCTTCTTAAAACAACTCCTCATTTAAATGAGTCTCACCGGCACCTGCATAATTACCAAACACCGTATTCAAACACGACGTCGGATCCCATCAGTGAACTTACAGACAATTTATTCCAAGACCAATTAAGCTATTTGAAAAACATGCGCCACAAATACGCACAACACAACCAAATACACAAGCCGGTTCGCATACAAAAAAAGTCACGAACCTGGCTGCAATTTGTCAGATAATGTCATTGTTAGGATCAGGGTTTTATAGCAGTTGTTGTTGGGAAATGGCTTGTAAGTGTCTGCTGGTTTACATGTTGTCTTAATGGGCCACGTGTCAGTCACCATTTTATACTATCTGCTGTCTGACAACAGGAAAATGTGTGAATAAGAAAAATGTAATTAGGATTTGGCAGCATGTATGTGTGAGCCGAGAGAGTAGGAGAGAAACAAACAGGTAACGGGCTGGAAACTGTACGGTACTTCAGGAGGAGTCCACGTGTAAAAGCACCTGTTTTATGGGTTGAGGGTTCACCTCCACGATAGCTGTTTTTATAGCAACTCACTCAAGAGAGAATATAACGTGCACATTAATATATGTAAAAGCACACAACTGTATGCTCAGACGATAATTGGATGTAATTGCCAAGTGTTAAGAATCACTATAGCAGAATGTGAATGCAGCACAGGGGAGAGCGCCGAGCGACAGCAGCCAAAAAGTGCTGCTGGTCAGGTGCCTGGAGTTCCATTTGAGCAGAGCCATTATGAAAATTGAAGTTATGCAGATGAACAAAAGCATTGCTATTGGGGAAATATGTCATTGTCATCTCTACTTGTCATGCACAGTTACATAAAGGAAATCGAAAAATGTGTATTTGGTAGAAACTCTGTGTTTGTGTGGAGGTTAATGTGTCGTGTGTGTCGTTTTTTTTTTTCGTTGAACCAATCGAGTTAAAAGAAAATAAAAATAAAATTCAAGGCAGTAGCCGTGCTTGGCAGTGCTCAGCAGCACCTGCTCAGACAGAAGCAAGGTCAAACTGCTTACAGCCCTGTATTAGTATGAATTAGCTTCTTTACTCTCATAATGGACCCATCTATCTCCTTTCTCCCTGTTGTTTTTAATTAAAGTGAACTGTTAAATGTCTGAACACTAAATTGCCTTTATACAGTCTGCATCTGAACATTCACCCCACAGGTAGTACACCCACACACACGCACACACACTAACACACACACACACACACACACACACACACACACACACACACACACACACACACACACACACACACACACACACACACACACACACACACACACAAGAAGGCTATTACCTTTACAATGTAAGATTCAGTATGCCTATTTTAATTCAATAAGCATATGAATTTGAGTCATAATCCAATCTCTACTTTAACTGCATTCTGGGGGTTTGAGTGATATTTAAGCATCACTGCTGTTACAGATATTATTACAAATATTCCATGTTGAGATCATAGAGCACTTTCTTCAGGGAGGCCTGGTGAGGACACGGTTTACACATGCATTGCTGCTGTTGTTGTCATGTTTATGCTTGCCCTGTTTCAGTGCTATATATGGTATTTGCACTGATTGGCAAGTGGTGATTTGTTACACTGTTATATGCAAACTGCAAATACACACATCTGTACAGTGTGAACATCTGAGATATCGCCCTGTGGTTAAATGCCTCCCTCAACCAGTGCAGTTTCAATTCTACATACTTTATTTTTATTCCAGAACTCATATGAGGCCACTGTGACCTTTGACCTTTGACCTTTGACCACTGAAATCTAATGAGTTACTCTTTGAGTCCAAGTGACAACTAGTAAAACTTTGAAGTATTTCCCTAAAGGTAGACTTGCGATATCGTGTTCTAGGGGCCAAACACATGTTTTGTCGGGCCTCTGTGACATTGACTTTTGACCTTTGACCAACCAAATCTTAACAGTTCAGTGTTTAAGTGAACATTTGGTGTTTAAGTGAACATTTGTGGCAATAAAAAACAATTTGTGAGGTCAAAGTGACCTTGGCCTTCACAAGTAGAAGAGGTGACTCTGACCTTTGACCTTTTGAGCACCAAAATCTAATCAGTTCATCTTTGAGTCCGACTGAACATTTGTGCCAAATTTGAACAAAATTCCCTGGTGTTGTTGAGACTTCGTGTTCACAAGAATAGGCATGGACCCACGAACCGACCATTGTACCAACTACTTATATGTTTGTACAACCCACAGACGCAAAGCCTTTGGCTACTGAGGAGACATAAAAAAATTCGGCACCACAGATTTTTGGACCCCACCAATGTCAGAAAGAGAAACAAATGACCTTTTTTACAGAATATTAAACTGACTTAAATGGGGTTGATATATTTTCTTCTTAAAATGGGACGTCTCTGTCAACCGTTTTCTTTTCCAACTCATTTTTGCTCACATGCGATCTCCTGTGGAGTCGTCTGTCATATGTTACCTGGATTCAAGGCATCCTGCTTGTATTTTACTCTACGTAGGTGAAGGATGACACAATATCATCACACCGCCAAGTGTGAGATTATTAGTTTTCTGCATTGTTAAGAGATATCACATCACTTGGAAGAACAGAAATCAATTTTACCGTCAGTGCAGCCCCATGTTTTCATTATTGAATTGAAAACGTGATGAACGGCTTGTTTTTTCAGTGGTCTGCTTTTGTTGGTGAAAACTAATTAAAATCTATATGTGCAACGTTTTATACTAAACAATTTATTACAATGCTTACTAAACTCGATGCAACAGCTCTATCCTGGCATTCATCATGTTTAAAATATGTAGCACATGCATATATTTTTTAATCATGACCTGTTTTCCCTCCTATGCTACGCCCACAGCGTCTCTCCAGTCACCTCAATTTGTTCGTTTTGCATTGCGAGCTTTGCAGACGAGCGCCATTCAGTCTTCCCACCTGAATCACTGCTGGATTCACGCACGCAGAAGATCATTTTCTGAGCCACTCTTCTGTGGAGTGGCTCACATCCAGCACACGCTTTGTTTTAGGTCCCAGAGAAAAAGATGGATGCAAATCCAAGAGCAGACAAATAGAGCCCTTCTCTAGCTGCATGCCAGCATTCTACCGAGAATCAGGTTAAACTACATTATTGAATGCACGGGGTACAGACTGAAACCAAATCAAGCTTTATTGTGTGGAGGAGCTGGATACACATCCTGTGGGAGAACAGTCATCTCAAAACATGCACAATAATTTTAAATCAAAAGAGGCACGCTAAAGTGCTGCTGTTTTCAATGGCAAAAAAGGGAGGCACGTTTCTCTAAATAATATTGTCCAGATGTGTTGCGCTAGTAAAGTCGCTCTCAGGAAAACTTCAAGTAGAAATATATACATGTGATAAGGAAGTCAGACAAACATATTTAATCTAAGCTTCTTTCAGAGGAAAAAAAAAGTCATGCACATGCTGCTGCAACAAGAATAGTGCCTTCCTCTGCAGGCTTGCAAACAGGCCTGCATACAGAACACAGACTCAGTATAACTGTGTGATGGCAGACCTGACAGTTGAAAAAACAATACACTCCTGATGCTCCCCGAGCCTTTGTTTTATCGACCGGCCTCCCCCTGCAGTCACAGTGGAGTCAATAATAAAAATGCATCAGATGCGTCTCCCTGTCCTCAGCAGAACGTCACTCAGGGGACGGGATGTAGACCTTTATGAGAGCTAATGACCCACGACTTTTAGAGTTCTACAACCCTCAGCATAATTAGGCTCAATGTCTGTGCTCCACCTTTCATTTACGGTCCCTTGAAAGCAAAGATGGCAAGTGATATTGACAAATGGACCAAGGGATCTGACACAGGTTGCACCGATTGTGTATTTCAGGCGACGGTGCCAAAGACAGTCGCTCCACACCATAAACGATGAGTGGGTGACACCTCACAGTTAGGAGGAACTGTTTATGGAATTCATTTACACTGAATACGTTGTTTTTAACAGACTATAATCTATCACCAGCTTGCAATTAATACCTTTCCCAAAATAACATTCTGTAATATGACTGGAATTATATCCAATAACATATGATTACACTCAAAACCAACCCTTGTAAAAAATATTAGCTGTTTGTATACAAAAGTCAACATTTATATTTTATATATATACTAACTTATCTGCAACATTTTTATTGTAAAATGTTGGTTTCATGAATTCTTTAATATATTTTTGATTTTAAATATGTATTGATAATTTCACATTTTTTTCATAAAATATTTCCATAGTTCCTCTTTTATTGTGCATTGAAATAATTGTAAATTTGTATATTTATTAATAAATTAATAACATTTAATTGTTAAATTAGTCAACAATTAATTGAATGCGCTCTTTCCATAACACTTATGGTCCTTATTACAATTTTATACAATAAAACTTAAAATATACATTTTTACTCCTTCCATTGCAGAAGGTTTTGGGTTTTTTCTAATCTGGATAATTCTGTGTCTTTCTATTTTAATCTCATGGCATGAAACTCACACCGACACTGATTCATCACAGCATAACTTCCAACATTTCTAAGAAAATTTTACATTAAAGAAGAAATAATTGCAGTGTTAGAGAGCTATTAATAAGTAGCACAACAGAAAGTCAGTGACAATTTACTCAGGAGAGTGTATATACTCAGCTCAACTATAATGAAAAGCATGTAAATGATGAGTATTTTCTAGAAATGCCCATCCTTAAATCAGTTAATCATCTTTTAGGTTTTCATTTAACTTATTCATTCATTCATTTAACAACACACAGCGCTGCATTCTAATCTGGGAGTTGCAGAGTTTTTTGAAATGCAATGAAATACTATCTGTAATGATAATTGGGTCATTTGTTTGTCTTGTGTTACCTTTTTCATTTGCTGTTTAGCTGAAATAGTGTTGTGTAATAAAAATGCTACAAGGGTTCCAAAAGGTTTAAAGCAAAGAAGTGAAGTTAAACATAAAATATGACTTCACTTGTTGTTCAATCTCGTGCTAAAATTTAAAAGTTCCGTTTTATTCAGGAAATGGGGGAAACAAAAGGCTGTCGAGCTTCGTCTCAAGAAGATGACCCTGCTTTAAAATGCATTGAAAACAATTTGACCTTCTCTTTGAAAACATGTTTCACAAATTGCGGAAGAAGAAGCTTTAATTTGCAAAAAAAGGATAAATCAACCTTCTCAGCATGGTGTGGAGCCGCAGCACAAATTGAATAAGATACACATTTTTTTTAATCAAGAATTAGTTTACCCGTGTGAGGATAGCAATGAAAACTTTTAATGTAAAAATACATAATTTCTACGGGAAATCTTCACTGACATACTGCAATTTGACTGAATGTCTAATAAAATCTCTGCTGTATCTGAGCATCTTGAATGGGAATCCATACAAACTGTATCCGTGCGGCAGATATGCAATGAAAGGACTGCTGATTGTATTTTTTACGTTCCGTTTTCCAAAGCTCTTTTCATTAGATGTGAATTGTGAGCATAAATGTTTTCAGCACAGTTCCACTCATGTTCTGTCCTCTTACCACTGTCAAATTACTTTGATACTGTGGGTGGTGACAGCGGAGAACAACAGAGAGTTCAATGCAGACGCTGACAGAGAGTCATAGTAACGGAGCCGAAGCTGAAAGGAAGTCACTGCTCAAACAGTAGAGAGAATACGGCTTGGATGTTTATTTTTGTTTCAAAAATATAAAACTACGTATACTGTGAACAAGTTCTTGGGCAGACTTGAATCTATAATTTTACTGTACACACAATTAGTAAACTCACAGTTCAGTTTTCATCTCACATGCTAGATCAGTATTCCACTGAGAATCCTCATGGCAGTCACACTTACATTCAGACATGATGATATGCATTGTGAAGTAACACTGACGCAGCTTCTAGAGATTATTCTGCCATGAGGCTTGACATAAATGGTGTTTAAAAACTGCATTACAAGGCGGAGAACAATATTGTTCTGGTTCCCTTCAAGGACAATGTCTGTCTTTATTGTTGATCAACCTCAGACTGTATGCAAAGATGGACTCGTGTTTACTTCCTCCGACTAATCAGAAATTAAACCAAAATATCCCGGACACAAATGTTGCCCTCATGCGCCGATGGTGTAATTTGGAGCCAAAGTCAATCAGGGGATGGAGCCACAGAAGCAAGGTTCGAGTCAGTCTCAGCTGTCAATCATGACTTTTCATTTGAATCAGCTTTTATAATATAGAAATATAATATAGTATAAATATATTATTTGACACGTACTTTGACTTTCTAGTCTGATCTATATCCCATCCATTAACATGGAGGAGGTGGGGTTTATTACATAAACTGTAGCTAGCCAAAAGGGGGCGATCAAGACCCTTTGGCTTCACTCTATTGTCCAAGTTTTTTCAGTGTATGCAAAAGACTGGACTTAATCGGGAGGGCGGCCTTAAAGCGACAGGAGCTAAAACCAAGTGTTTCAGACAGAGGCTGAAAAGAGGAGCTGCAGCACAGTATGAGGAAAGTGATGCTTTTTCTGAACATAAACAAGTGAACAAATTCTGGATTTTGCCCCGTCAATGTTTTAAGAATGGAAGAGAAATAATAAATGACAAAAGAAAAGAAAGTGAAGGCTGTATCTTAAATGACTTATCTGGGGCATACTGTGGCATCAGTAAGCAGCCCATGACCAACTAAAATGATAGTCGTTCTTCTTTAAACATGCAGGCTTTCTCTCAGTGAAATGCCAGGATAGCACTGTTGTCTCTCAGCATGTTGACCAATTGATACGTCAGCTTACAGAAATACACCTGGGTCCGTGAGTTAATTCTCAAGCCACCGCCAGCGAGCCACACAGAAAGAAGGAAAGTCGCACAATATGAGCCTACACCTTTACCTAACACCTTTACCTAACACCACAGAAGTAGTGACATAACAGTAGAGAAAAAACACTCTCAGTAGCAAGTACAGTTCCAGATCTGCAGCCCTGCAGCCTCCTGATGTTCCTCCTGATGTTCCTCCTGATGTTCCTCACTCTTTCCAACAGATGTTTCCAGTACACAAGTACTGGGGGAATTTTTTTTCTCCCCTCATCAACCCACACTTTTCCCCAGATATCTCATTCCCAGGATGTCTCTCTGTGGCTGAAAGCAAGAATGATGCAAAGGTTATTGGACTTTCATCTTGCGTGACGTGACATGACTGCACTGAGCCGTTGCAATGGAGGAGTAAGAAGGTCAAACGGCACCTCCATATATTACGATCTGTCATGATGTGTAAGCAGCTCTTATCCATTCTCCTCCATCCCTCACTAGTTGGAAGGAGGTGGGAGTTTGGAGAAAGATGCCTGTATTTTGAAGCTTTACAGAAGTGACAAGTGATGCTGCCTGTGTCTATGTAATCACAATCCTTCCTCCAAAGTTGTCATCCAACCCTTCACTTCCTTTCTTTTCCAGCACATAGGAAGTGGCATAATCTGGTCTGTGTGCCATGTGTCTCCGTTTTGAGCTGTGAAAAAAACTAAAAAAAGACCAAGAAGTCATACTTGTGTTACCTAAACCTCCTTTACACTAATATTAGCTGTTATACGCAGGTTTTTTAAAAAATAGAAAAAAAGGGATTCATTTCTTTTGCCTTTTTGTTTATTTCCCCAGTGAGTCATGTTCAACGTCACGGATGCATCCGAAACCGATGCATCAGGAACCTCGCTGTCCTGATAATGTTGCACCTTGCACAGCACAAATTAAAAATCGTTGTTGTGGAACATTAACGTTTGGTAAAAAACACCAAACGTTCATGGGTATTTATAATCATACATCACGGAAAAGGTGAAGCATCAGTGTCTAGACGGCCAGAGTAATGTGGCAGAAGACAAAATTAAGAGATTCCCCCTCTTGACATGTTTCCATCATTGCCGGAGCCGAAAAAAGCCTGTGTTCTCCGTAGGGTAATTTGAGAGTGAATGCTGATTGTATCCATTCAAAAAAAAGCTAAATGTTAGTGGGTGTCTGAGGAATTTTTGATCAGTGGAAGAGGGGCTTTATCGTGATGCCAGTAGTTCTTATCCTTATGCAGAAACATCTTCTCCAGATCCTGATGTATTATGTGAAAAAAGGGAGTGTGTGTTGCAGACATGTCATAAAAACGAAGTCATAAAGTGCCGTTCACCTCATGCGGGCGCGTGTTGATCGCAGCGAGGCTCAGATCTCCTTAATGAGCAGAGTTGTTGTTTGCAGCACTGTCTGTGATCACTAAAGTGAGGCTATTACCGTATCCAATGAAGCTATAGGTTCAAGGTTTTTTTTGGATCACACCACTCTACTCCAGGCTGTCATTCCTTTCTATAGAAAAATCTAAAATGATATTCATTGTACAGTACATGCAGCGATACTTGCTACGTGGGATCTGCAGAGCTCCTTCTGCGTGTGTGCTGAAGGGTCTGAAAGCAATTCCACTGTTGACAATCCCCCTATGAGAGATGGCAATAGCACTGAAATGCAGGCAAATATACAGTAGAATCCCATTAGATTGATGGTCCCCTCTCTCCGGTGCATGTTTTATTTCTCTGTTGTTTGCCACTAACGGCAAGGCTACATCTCGATGTAATTTTCCCGTGTATGGGGGAAGTTTTACAAGTCTAATTTCTGCCCTTGAATTGAATTACAAAGAGCAGCCACAGCCACACAGTGTGTTTGTATCGGGATCATTTCATATTTTACCGTCAACGGTCGTTAATCTTGTCCCTGTTCCATATACAAATTGTGCATCGATAATGTGGAGCAACACGGGGATATAAATCACAGGGGTAATACTTTCGATTAATCAAACATCCATTCTTTTAATCAACGAGAGAAGTATGAAGATTAACAAAGGATCCAACCGTCTGCTCATGCTCCCATTCAAGATAAATTATGCAGTGAAATTCTGTCGCAGGTTGGTTCAAACAGCACCGACTCAAACACTTAAACTTGTTATCCCTGGCTCCATATAATCACACACTGTGCAAAGATGAGAGTAACGTAACGGCAACCTTACATTGAGACCCTTTAGCCAGCTCATTTAGCACCGCGCGACACCCACCGCTTAATTAGCTTTGTCAGTATCATCTGCAATTCGGAATATTTTCACTGCATCTTTCTGATGCTTGGCTGAAAGACACATTTTCTCTGTAATTTAGTTGGCTACTAATCTAATCATTGCTATATCTTGGGAGTGTTTTCTCACTTTAACGGCCAGTTAGCTGGGATCTGACAGCCTACATTAAAGCCTCTGCTGTGACAGCAGTGTGTGACGCGTGTGAGCAACTAATTGTGCCGATGATTAATGAGCGAGGGTGCATGAGTTCTTCCGTTTGGTGTGATCCTGTGGAAATGATTTCAAGAACCAAAGGGCTTCATGTTTTTCCTTGTTAGGGTTATCAACATATTGATCTCTGTGTATCTATAAAGCTCAGATAAAGAGTCGTCAGAGAAGGCGGACTGATTCCTTTTCAGCGGGTGCTTCCTATGCAGTTATTCACAGCTTGGATTTTTTGTAATTTTATTCCTAATTTCATAAATAACATTGAGCCTTGAACTTTAGTTAATTACTCAGATCTGTGAAGGTATTAATATCTCTTAAAAGAGGTCTAACAGTGAAAGGAGCGAAAGGGGTCTGATGATCATACAGGGCATAAACCAAATTGATTGGAAAAGAAAATTAAAGTCAATGGTAATAAAAATGTATTAACTAGGCTGATTTCTTGGTTCAACTTAGATCCTCCATACTTTCCATATTACTCTTTAAGACACAAGTTGTAACTACAATGGCACTCATTCTAATTTTTATTTGGATTCGTATCTTGCCCACACTCATAAATATTTGTCCCCAAAAATAGGCCTGACTTTTGTGTGTGTTTTTTAAATGTATTAACGGGTCGAAATGTCCAAAAATGGCATTCACGCAATGTTAAAGAAATTGAAAAAAAAAGACCCACGTTAAAATGTAATAGTTTAAATTGCCCATGTATCAATCCCCTTAAATTCCACCAAATCTCACACAGTCATTGATATAGGTTTCCCAAAAATGGGTCGGCCCAATGAAGTAAGGTATTTTTTTTGTACAAACCTACAAACAAACGGACGGGACATAGCAGCTTGTACAGTGAGGAACAGAACAGTGGAGCCATGTTGTTTCTTTGTGTGGAATGTGTTTAGTGTGGAACTAAACACATTTGTGATTGAAAACTGCTTCTAGTATAAACAGTCAATAAGATTTGCCCCAGGAAGTGTGGAGCCACAGATCAGAGGAGGTTGATTGGCACAAATGGGGCGACACACAGTTATAAAGGTAAGTTGTCAGTTGTTCAGTTTTTCACCCTCTTACATATATATGTTGAATCATTCGTTTCCCAATCTCTCAAACCAAACTGTGCAAACAGCTGTAAGACAATTATATACAAATACCTGCTGAAGTGAATGCCAAGTTATTTATTCCTGTGCGAGTTTAGCTTTCTTTTGCTTTTTAAGAAGACGATGATAAATATTGATGAGTAACGTGCGTGTGTCTTTAGTGCACATGTGCCCAGGTAAATCCTCTGTAATCTTTCCAGTTCTGTCACAGTCTACCTGCTCCTTTGTACTTGCAGCAGTGGATTTGTTTTAGCATTTATTTGTTATATGCTAATAATGTATTGTATTTTTCCTCTGCATTTGATTATGCATACTGGAAACATTCCCAGGCTCATTAGCTGGTTGAGATAAATCTTCCCGGCCATGTTTGGGTATTAATGTGATTCTCAATTGCTTTATCTCACATCAAAGCTGAGGAATTGGCCTGATGATAAAAGGTTTCTCCGAAGAAACTTATTCTATTGACTTTTAAAAGGATAAGCGCCTCTCTGGAAAATTAAACATGATTATTAAAAATTAATGAGTCCATTGTTTGAGGCAACAACAGAGATGAGGTTAAGGTTTGGTGGTTTGTGTCCATGGACTAAATATAGCAGGAATCTGAATCTGCACAAAAAATGTCGGAAAGTAAGAGAAAGTGCTCATTATCAAACTTCTGCATTATGTTGTGGCAAATACAAATGAAAGCTGAGCTGCTTCAAACGACATACATCGTGGACCTGGACCAACCTCAAAATATGTTTAAATATTTTATTCCTTAAACTTTTCTTTACACGACACAAAAAATAAGTGGACAAGTTGTTCGCTTGTTTACAGGGAAGCGACATTAAAACAGATGCTGCACAATTATTGTCAAACATCAGCGCCAACATGAAGTTTCACATTAAAAGGATACTTTTCTAAATCAGAGCTGAGCTGAGTTCATCTCTGGCAAAGCTACTGTTGTGTAATCATGTCAAACACTGAGGACAACAGGTAGCTGAAAAGCCTAATCACTTTGCTGGAATTAAAAAACTGAAAACAGAAAACAGAAACAAAACAATTGATGTGAGATTTAATCTCCATTTTCTAACTGTTAATTGGCATTTTTCTAAAGCTTTTTCATTTGTTACAGAGAATCTGTAGCTCACTGAAAGTTTTAGTTGCAGGCTGTAATTCCTGAATGTAATTTAAATAAAGGCTGCCTGGGCTAAATTGTTAAGTTTCTAGTCCTTCACTTGCTGTTTCTACTGCAAAGCATGCTCTGTTTTCAGCCCTGTCCATTTGGTTGTCTGCTCATTTGACACCAAATACCATAAAAAAGACTTGTAGGAGGAAAGATGAGAAAAAAAAGACCCCATTCAATTTTGGCACAGATCTGGACAAAGGAATTTATTTGGCACACCTACGTTATTTCGTCTGGACCCTCTGACTTTATCTGAACTAAAAGTAGCAGGTGTGAAAGGTGCCTCAGACCTGCAGGACTAATGGACTCAAATTTAGTCCGACTAAAGAGGCGTTCTCTGCCTCCAGGGATCAAACTGAACAATGGTTCGGTTCATCTGCAGCATGAAAACACTTTTTTGGATAGTTTTGGCTTTTGAACCAATTGCAGGAAGTTGAAACAGAATAAATTAATAGAAGAAGAAAAAGAAACTGAGTTACTCAGGCTCGCAGGATTGCTTGTAGTCTTTGTCTCCAACGATTAAATGTTTGAACGACAAGGTTTTCATTTAGTGCTTTTGAACTAAAGTGTCGAGGGCTGCGCCTGGATTTAGTGATGCTGGTAGTAATACCCTAATAATATTATACTGGAAAAGAAATTAAACCTAAAGACTTTTACCCATCATGCCCTTCGACAAATAAATCAATTTAAAGCACAGCTTGATGCAGCCCATGTGTGTGATGACGACAGGACGTACAAATGTCAGACCCAAAGTCTTCAGTCCGCTCCACATATTGCAAAGTGAAACCTGTGAAACTAACTGGAACAAAAGTTGTGGGACAAAGACAGGATTATTTTATCATCTGTAAACAATGTAACAAAGACATGAAACTCATTTTAGACCTTGGTCCAGACCTTCTGGTGTGAAAACGCCTTAAGGTACTGCTGGCCTTGGCCTATGTGCAATACTGAATTGTAGTTATATTGTGTTAGTATTGTATTTTCGGAAATACGCTTATTTGTGTGTTCAATTTGGTTGGCAAAATATTGTAATTGATCAGCTTTAGAGGTGCTGCTTATCTTGTTATCTTTGGGCAGATCACCGTACTCAAACTGGTAATCCGCCCAAATAGCAGTGCTTCCCGCCCCTTCAAAATGGAAACATATAAATATTTATATTGGACATAAATAAGTTTTCTTTTGAAACACACTTTGAGGCAAAACCTGTTGCTCTCATTTCTTGCCTTGTCCAGAACAAATTAACCGAACTTCAGATGTGACAGCACCTACGGTGAGATTTGGTATGAAGTCACTTAAAGAGGTTTATTTTTAACAGATGATGTGACGCAGCAGCAGAAAAACACAGTTGCAGCACGGTGGCTGTTTTTCCCGGTGAGATAAAGCTGATGGATGTGCAGATAACATTTTTTGATGAGATAATGTGGTGTCATTTGAGGTAAAAGTGATTTAAGTGCCTAAACAGCCTTCACACATGGTAATAATGTCAAAATGTCCTCATAAATTCTCACTGACTTGACTGACTGAGCTAATAGTAAAAGCGCACACTCATTTTTGTGTCTATGGGAACACGACCGGAGGAAATGTGAGAAAAGTTTGTGGCTGTGAAAAATAAAAGTTATTCCCTGTAAAGGTCACAATTACTCAGAATCACAGTAGCATGAAGAAGTAGAACAGCTTTCCTTGGTGGAGTTGATGTAGCCCATTATATTTAGTGGAGGAAGTAGGAAGCTAATTTATAATATTGTGAAAACTGCCAAGAGGAGCCTAAGTCTTTCCACCAGTAACAGGTGTTTGAGTTAGATGTGTTGAGCTGAAAACAGCTTGTATCCCTTTGCTGCCGCAGCAGATGGAGATTGTTTTTCTGCGAGTGTGCCGTGTCATATGCAAGCACGATTATACAGACGACGGCGAGGAAGCGGAGACTTGGAGGAACCTGTTTTGAGCCCATTTCATATCAACATGTCGGTTTTTATCAGCTGGTTTGAACATTAAAACCCGCTCACCAGTACAATGAGTCATAGAAGAGGAGCTGTAAATGCAGCTGGCCAGATTTAGATCATTACTTTAAGTTATGGCTTGATGCTGCAGTGGTAATTGCACTATAATGGACCATCAGTGTAAATGTGGAAGTTGATAATCGTTGCGGTCTGGTAGAAAATACATAAGTAAGAAAGTTTATTGTACATTAGTGGTAATAAACATGCTTTTTTTTCTTGTTTTCTTTTTGGAGTGAAAGACATTCTGTAGCTCAATGCATTTTCATTACAATCAATTATCCATATTTATCCTAACGAGGCGAGGTGTTGAGGTTAGGTGATTTCAATAAGCTCAGAGAGGCTGATACATATCACACATATCAAGGTGCTGCATTTGATTGAGTGTTTGGGACTCATTACGACGGGTCACTGTTTTTAGCTCCGTCTAAAAATGGCAGCCAATGCGTGTCTCAATTAAAGAGGCAAACACTCCATTTATATGAGCATCAACGCAAACCAGTATGAGAAATAATGTAACACTGCAAGCAATGTTCTGCTTGAGTGAAAGGGCACCACGGGCCTCCCATCACCACCTGATTGATATGCATAAAATAAGGGCCTGCCAGTATCCTCTTCTTCACCTTAGCATTAATTGTTTGCTACAGTAATGACTTCGACCTTCACTGGTGAGTTAAGTATATTTTGTGTTCCTCCCCTGCACCTTCACCGCAGCAGGTACTTCTTGTCATTGGCATAATGAAGAATTTAAACACGTTTCGTGCATCAAGCGTCCTAATTGTTTATTTTTAAAAGCATTTTTAAAGGTGCACAGAAGGGCGCAGCAAACTTTCTCACCTGAGAGCAATGCTAATATTTGACAAAAACATTGATTATATTTGGTGGCAATATTTTTTTGTTTTTTTAATTCCCAGTTTCTTCTTTATCTGTGAATGGGAACTATGTTGTTATTATGTGGTTAGAGATATGTAACGATTCATTTATTAAAAATAACTAGACCTCTGTAAGATATCATGTTAACTTGTATATTTACATTATCCAAGATGTTTCCAGCTATGTTAAAACACAGATAAATTCTCAATTTTATTTGAGGCCTTTTATTTGTGTCATATCTGCCTCACCGGTGGTTTTGATATAAGCTCCAGAGCAAACATGACAAAACACGTTGCTAGACATCATTGGCCACTTAGCAACTTAGCTAGTTAGCCAATCAACTCTGTTTTCCTTCCTCTTATAATATATCACACTTATTAATTGTGTTTGCTGCACAATGTGAATAAAACGTACATTTGTGAACATGATTCGCGCCTGTGTCCCAGCAGGTAAGTCCACACTCTGCTTCCTTCCATGGCACTGAGCTTTGGCATTCGATGTAAATTGGGAGTTGTGAAATAATGAAAAATGCTACAACCCCGTTTTTGATTATACGTGTCGAGGGTGTTGGCAGCAACGTACAGCAGGTACAGGTCTGGTTTTACTGCGGGAAACGCAAGCTTGATTCCTGTCAGAGACGTTCAATCAAAGCTTACCTTTCTATTCAGTGTGACCACAATCTTTCTGAAGATTTATCAACCTATCAAACCTAAAGCCTGACCATAGTTTGTTGATGATCTTTACCCAACCCTTAACATGTACCAGTACAGCCTGTGCTTAGGTGAAGGTTGCAGTGCAGTCAAGCTGTGTTACACGCTCTAGTATTTGTACTAACAAACTGGTGGTATGTAAGCTGCGTATGAGTATATTAAAAGGAGAGGAATATAACTAGAGGGGTGGTTGGGGGGCGCATACCTCCGCCAAGGCTAACGCCCTATCTTGCCATGTTAGAAAAAAGGTTTTAAAATGTCCTGCATCAACATGTACAAGAATGTTCATGCAAAAGGTCTTGGAAATCAGTTTAGTAGTTTCTGAATGATTCCTGCTGACAGACAGACAAACCAACAGCAGTAATTAGTTGCTGTACTGTGACCCCTTGCTTGATAAGGCCAAGGTTGATCAGACATCTACTGATCAGAGGGTTTCTGGCTCAGCTCCTCAAGAGTGTATTGAAGTGTCCTTGAGCAAGACGCAGAACCTCTTGTGTTTGTGTGAATAGGTGAATAAGAAACATACATTGTAAAGCCCTTTGAGAATCCACAGACTTCTGTATAACTATAGTCCTCTCACCCTCGAGCCAGGTTTTTAAAACCTGACACTGTTTGTTGGGTACAGAATGAGCCAAATGACAAATCGTTCTGAAACACACACACACACGATACGCATCTCGTGTGTTCTCCTCTGTTTCTCAAATGCTAATTAGCAAACATTTACTCAGTATGCATGTGTACTTCGGTGTGGGAGAGAAAGGAAGGGGCTCTGCATAACATCAGGACGTTGTTTAGTCTGTTGCATAGGTGTCTGGTTTAGAATAAAAATGTAACACTCATTTGCAAACATAATTCTATATGAGATGCAGGGAGGGTTTATAGAAGTTATATAACTCTTTAGTGAATAAGCCAGCCTGGATCAGCAGGATTTTCTATGACAAATCGCTTATTCACCATCATCATATAAACGGCTTTGCCTGATACCAAATATGACCATTCAATGAGAAAATGCCAACTCGCTACCAATGTTTTTTTTTTTTACCCTTGGCTGCATTATCAATCCTCTTAGCAGGATGTGAGACTGGGCTTTCTGTCACAGTGCATTTACAGGTGCAGCAGCTTGGCGACGGGGCGAGAGTCACCGCTGCGAGCAGATAACAATCATGAGCTAGTGCAGCTCATTCAGGCCCTGCACCAATGTCACAATCAGCCTTTTCAAGATGTTAGCGATTAGCATAGGTTGGCCCCCTCACTAATGACATTTTAGAGCGTACTCCAATGACAATGCTCTCACTCTGCTCTCATTAGCATTCCAGCCACGCCGGGCCAGGTCAGAGGTGGCAGGGAGGCAGGCAGGCAGGCAGGATGTCTGACAGCATGCCAAAAAGCACCACAGCTGTCCACTTTCCTGAAGTCCACGAATGCCCCCTCAGTCATCCTCCGAGTCCTGGCACAGGCTTCACTCTGATATGCAGGTTGTTGCTGACTCACCCACTGCGTACAGTGGCCACAAACAGACTGTGATGAATGACGAGCACGTCAGCTGACAGGTCCCTTCTTCCATCTGAGTTATTTCCTCTGCAGACACAGAAACATGATGTGTGAGGGATGGAAGGGAGAGACGTTAAGTGGAGGGGAAGAAGAGCAGTGTGATGTACTGTTTTAGCTGCTTTCGGAGAAACGAGACGTGATTGCAACATGAGAGAGAAGCTCGTCTCGGAGTCCAGCTTGGTCCAAGGGAAAATGGAGCGTTTCTTTGATGTGGAGACACAATGAGATTAAAGACAGAAATACAGTCGGGGAGTGACACATTTAAAGAGAGCCAGCCGGCTTGTTTCTCTTGATCTCCCTGTCATATCATGTCATAAAATTATTCCTTTAAAATGCCAGTTCTCTTTAGTCTGATGGAAATAATGCCATAATAACAATAATTGCTGAACAGGCACGGTACCAGATGCTGACAGGTAAGTTGACAGATGGAGTTTTAAAGTCCACTGAGCTCAGTAAAAAATAAAACATCTCTTAATGTCAGAGATTATATTTTTTCTGACTGTTTCCAGCACCGTCACTGTAAGCAGAACTCTGTGCAGCAATTTTCAGCAACACCGAGATTTTGGAAATCCATCCTGGCTTCATGCCCATTACCATGGTTTTTAACCCCAAACAGGTGCCAGTGCTGCTGCGATTTGATGCTGAGCACTGAGTCAGAAAGATGATCTTCATGGTAAAATGATAAAACACAGATTCTGTAAAAACTCTTTTCCTCCTCTGTTTTAAAAATTAAAACTGCATACCTGTCCTTTACCACTGACCTTCAATTTGCATCTCCCTCTCTCCCTCTCTCTCTCTCTCTCTCTCCCGCTCTCTCTCTATCTAACTATCTCTCTATAACTATCTCTCTCCCTCTGTGTGTGTGTGTGTGTGTGTGTGTGTGTGTGTGTGTGTGTGTGTGTGTGTGTGTGTGTGTGTGTGTGTGTGTGTGTGTGTGTGTGTGTGTGTGTGTGTGTGTCCGTGTCCGTGTGGGTTGGGATGTGGGTGGATAGTTAAGGGAGGGCTCATACTCAAAATGGTAATCACATATCTCATTGCATGTATAATGAATCACTGGCAGTGAAATTGGCAAATCTAAACAGCACTCACATTTTAATTTTTACAGCTTATGTGGAAAAATCCAAAATAAATATACTATCATATGTGACAAAGAAAAGCCTCATATCTTCACATTTGACAACTGTCATGTTTGACTTGAAAAACGACTGAAAAGATGAATGAAATATCAAAACAGTCACTGATTCGTCTTCAGTCCATTAATCTTTTCATTCTTATCGGAATCTGAACCTCTAATGCAAAAGAAATGGATCCATCAAACAATAAACTGTTCTACATACAAGCTTAGTATTGCACATAAGCATCTTAGAAAGGAAAAAAATAAACAAATGTGTGCATAGTTCAGATGCAGTATAATATAATATTACTAATCATAGCAAGTTTAATGTTTTGCAGTTAGAAATATAAAAATATTCTTTTTTGCCAAAGGCATCCCTGAGGGCAGAAATCAAATGAAACATACAGGGGGGGAGACTGGTCCTTTCAAATGCTGCGAGCTCTGTTTTCAGTTCTGATAGTGGACAAATCCCCACCAGATTCTGTGATTTGACTGACCCTAGTTAAAGAGATTTTGTGATATGATTATATATCATTCTATTGTGGTTTTTCTCATGAAGCTTTTTTTTTTGCAGGTGTTCCCATCGTCCAGTGATCATGGATGATGTCATCAGATATTGTATTTGTTACTTCTCCTTTCTGGTCACAAGTGTAAAAACCCGTCTATGGCTTCAGGATCTCTGATTTGCTGCTATTTATAGTTCTGCCCCTATAAATCTTCCTAATCAACAGGGTTCACTTTCCTAAATAAAGCTCCTGAATTACTTTTTTACTTGTGGAGTCTCTCCTGATTGAAGAATAGGTAGTAACTGCAAATGGACAATGTTTCTTAGTGAGTTTACTTACTTCTGCATCTCACAAACCAGGGAAAATCTATATAATATATTATAAAATGTCACATTCAAGATCTTCTATTTATATGTGTAAAACCAAGTGTATTATTGAAATGCTGAGGCACAAACCGAATAGCTCACTGCTGCGGAGTCTGACAACTCTACAGGTTTAATATCTCTATGATCAGGGATCAACAGGCTGAGCGTTGACGTCGTGGAAGTTAGTACTAAACAACAGTTGAACAGCTCACACACAGAGAAATATCTTCATCCACATAATATCACTGCCTTACCAACCACTGTTGACCCCACACTGGATAATTGGGTACCATTTGTCCTTTTGGCCCCTGTCAGTGGTGTCCTCTTGAAGCTCCACAACAAACTCAGCAATAGAAAACCTCAAGAAGAGGATGAACTCCGGCTTCTTCCCACAGTACAAAGACATGCAGCTTAGGTTAATTAGAGACTCACCTAAATTGTAGGTGTGAATGTGAATGACTGTTTATAGGACAGGCCTGTAATAGGTTGCAGACCTGTCGAGGGTTTACACCCAGCTCGTTTAATGTTAGCTGGTATTGGCTCTGGGGCCCCAAAAGGACAAGTACTATAGATAATGGATGGATAGAAGAAGAGGAGGAATGTTCAAAGTCCCCCCCAAAAAATATATCTTTTAAGTTGCATTAGGACATAGCATTACAACAAGGAGAGGGGTTCTACTTTCAGCTGTTGATGGTCCTTGGGATAATTTAGAGAAAGGTTTAAATTCATTTTAGCTGCACCAAGAAAGAAAATAAATCCACCACTGTTTAAAAAGTTGTTCTGACCTGTGAGTTTCCACGTCGAGAATAGTATTACATTACATGTCATTGTAGATAATATTTGAGGGTTTTTCCAAGCAAATTCATTAAATTAAATTAAATTGAATTAGTGCATTAGCAGGATAATCAAATAATGTTTGATTATGGTCCAATTTTTATTCTTTTTAACCTTATTTCCAGTTGTTTTGATTTGTTCTACTTATATATTACTTTTTTAATTTGAAGCCCTTGGACTCGGTATCTATAATGAAAGGATATGAGTGAACATTGCTTAACTCAATGGTCTATACACTCTTCTATGTAATAAAGACTTTTGATTGTATTCCCTGTAATGGCCACTATGTCTGCTGGTTAACATTAACAGTATCCTTGACACGCTGAGTCTTTTATATTCAGCTGTCCAATCTAGTGGGGAGAGGCATATTTTATATTTGTCTTAAACTTGTGTAGAAAAGTCTAAATTTTCATTGGGAAAAGTCCTATGGCCATTCGAATGCTATATGCAGTAAAATGCAGATGATTCATTTTTATTTTAAACGGAATAGTGATTAATATATACACTATTAATCTGAGGGGGTAACACGGTCTTTAAAAATAACTTGTGTGTGTTTTTCCTTACTGCTGATTTTGATCTTTAACCGTCAAATACTTTAAAACAATTAATTCATTCCTTAAGGGGCATTATCTTCCCATTTGGTATTCAATGCTTTCTTTAAAAAAAAAAAAAAAGCTCATTAAAACCTTGCCTCAGGTTATATACACAGGTACTGTACATGGTTTACAGATGTGGCTCATCACATGCTGTGTGCATCAAGATACTGTGCACCTCTGAACAGACACTGTGCGACAAAATGGGAAAAAAATATTATGATTCACTGAACCCCAAGCAAGATCTTTGATGTAAGAATCTACAATTAAGGTAATATATCAAGGATGATCATAGTTGATGTGTCAAATGAGGTCCAATATAATGCACAAACAGAAATATTGAAGCTGAAAAACAGCAACAAATAATGAGCAGGTAATGCAAATGCTTTTACGTTGGCAATCACAACCCTTTGATGAGGTCACCGATGACGGGGCACCACAGTTAGTCAATGAAATAAAATAGAGGAAAATAATATTCAGCAATACAAAAGTGTGTTTCAGTTTATCATGTCCTTCACGAGTTTCCACAGCTCTTTCAAAAACCACACCCGTGATTTTAACCTTGACTTTGATGTGCGATCTTGCAAATTGTTCAACTGCTGGTTTCAAAGTTATTATCGAAGCGATTAATGAAACTATCTAAATGGCCTCACTCTTAACAGCATTTCACAGTGTGTAGTGTGTAGTGTGCCATAGGAGAGTAGAGTATCTTGGAACATTCAATCAGGTATCTGTTGACACAAGCTGCGTGATGCTCTTCTCATGTAAGGGACATAATTATAGATCAGTGCTTTGGTAAATGTCATTCCATACAATTAATTAATAACAAGACTGTTAACCAAGAATGTAGCAAAACATTCACACTAACACCGACATATAGCGCCACACAACAAGTGACTATTAACATAAACACCTTTACTGACATCTTACAGGCAAATCATATTGTTTTGAGTCTGAGAAAACTGTGGGAAACCTTTGGACTAAACTGTAAATGAGGGAATGAAAACCAATAAATCTGCTGAAGGTTGAAAATGTGACCACAGTTGCTGGAACAATCACTGTAAATGTTGCATTCTTTCAACTATCTGTTGTATTTCAACATGACAGAGTGTTTACAGCTTCAGAGCAGATGACTTGTGGATGTTTTGCAGGGATCAATTCCCTCGTTCACCATCTTTGATTGGCACATTGGCATGCTGACATTTGCTAATCAACACAAATGGCTGCAGCTAATGTAAAATTTGCAGGTAGTTTTGATGACGACGTACGACTTCAAGGGATCAATAAAGCCTATGAATTAAATGTGTGGGTACAAATGTCTACACACAAAAAAAAGAGCAAAAGCCCCAAAGTGTCAAACAAACACAATCACTTCATAGTGGTTGATAAAAAAGACCCATTTGTCAGTTTATTAAATACGCTGAGCTAAAATAAGTTACTCTCACACAACAACCCTGAAATAACTAACATTTTTGAGAAGTGGTGTCTTTTGACGGCCTTTGAAGTGTATTTGTTGTACTCAGAGGTTTTTTTATTTTTATTTTGAATGTCTCATCATTAATATTCAATTCATCTTTTTTGTATGGTGCCAAATCCCAACATACATTATCTCAAAGCTCTTCACATAGTAAGATCAACTCCTAGATTATTAGAAATTACTGTAGTTACATATTGTTTCTCGGATGTACTTTTTTTCATCTTTTTTTGTACATTGTTGTTTCAGAAACTTGCTTTTGTCGATACAACAGATTTACAACTGTAGCTGAATTAGAAATTTCGGAGTTTGCAGAGCTGTGAGGCAGCGTGAGGGCAGACGCCTCATTTCTTCAATGCTAATGTGATGGAAAAAAAGATGAGGTCAGCAAAACATCGGAGTCACAAATGTAGATTGATTCCAGATCAAATCTCCCTTTCATGAGAAACATGGGTGTAAATGTATTGATTATGAGTGCTCCTCAATGCCTCTGGCTAGATTAACTGGAGCTGGTGGAGTCAGACACAGCAGTGTCCTTCTCCTCGGGTCCCATCCTTCTTCGACAAGATCGTGATAATCAGGGATCTGGCTCTTCACACTATTAACGACTGGTCAACACAACTTTACTGAAAGTCACACTTGCTGAAGCTATTAATAGCTAAGACTTCATTTTCAGGAGTATTCCCGTGCTATTAAATTCACAAAGCAGTTAGCCTACAACCACCGTAACCAAATTTTTAATAAAACAATAAATTAAATCCTTAACTCTTTACACACACACACACACAATCTCACTGCGAATATCTCTCTTTTTTCAAATTCTTTCACTTGTGCTTTCTTTTTTATTTAATTTAGAAGGAACTTAAAGCAACAACAGCGAAACAGCTTCTGTACAAATATGTGATTATTCACAAGGTTACACTTGTGGACCTCAGAGGCAGCCCTCCTTCAAAAGACTCAATGATAATCTGCACTTACTTACATCATTGATTATGTCTATGGAAGAGAAAGTCCACCGGGAATTAAATCCTGCTATTGCACAGAGACAGAGGAACACGAAACAAACAAGATTAATAATAGCCTGCGGTTCTCATCCCTGGGGCCAAGCGGCTAACAACTCTTGACAAAACAGGGTTTAGAACGGCAGATGGATTGTCTGTAGAAATGAAGGGAATGTGCACTGGGAGTTTAATGAAGAGAGAGCGCTGGGCGCCGACTTTTCCCACAGTCCCTTTGAACGAGCCTATGGAAATTAAATCAGCCTGTGACAGTCGCAATGGACAGATTCCACCAAGGGACGGTGGCCACAGATATGAATTTACACTAATCAGCTTTTGTTACAGCAGAGTAAACGAATGCATTTAATAATCACAAACAGTTCTCCTGTGGTCCAATAAAAAGACAAGCAGTCCTTGGGAGAGTTACTCCTGGGCCGACTGAGAAAACGAGCACAGGCATCCAACTCTTTGCCGGCTGTGATGACAAACGTGAGAAGCATCTGTTTACGAGAAGGGTAAAGTCAGTGGAGCATGTTCAGCTGCAGAAATTGCAATTTTCTGATCATCTTCAACATTAAAGCCTTCATGGCAAATAAAACTGTGAACAACTCTGTACAAAACGGATTCTGTACACGACTTAGGACAAAACTGTGTGGACGAGAGTCTCTGGCACTGTCCATACTTGGCATGAACATGTGTCATGGGTGGATCTGGTCAGAAGTGGACAGATCTGAGTTCAGATGTGAGTGCACCTCAGCTGGAAGGACACATTTAGATCTGACCATGCAGGCAACACTTAGAGGTTATTCTATAGGCCGCATATGGCCACATTCTTTGAGCAGTGAAAACAAACATTGCACTGAAGGACTTTCTCAATCAACTGACATCTTCTGCATGAGACGAAGTATGCACTTAAAGCTTCTCACATATTTGAAAAGCCCATAGAGACAAATTACAAGTCCGACAATCATCGTGAATGTGCTGAGGAATGGACCCAGTTAGAGCCCTCTACGGAAAAACTGTCAACCACCTATTAATTCTGATGTAGCAAAATTAGCTGCAATCTACCAAGAGGGCAGTTGTGAGGCAGTTCTCACTGAATTGGAGTGAATGGAGCTAAATGGCCTCGAAATAATTGTTTACACAAAAAGAACCACATTTTATTGTAAGATAGTATAGACTAAAAGTCAGAATTTAAAATGAATATTTATATTCCTTTAATTTCCTTACAGAGAGGGTATTTTGCCCATGCTAGCATTCTGTGTATGCATGTTGATTGGTTAACTTAATGTTTAATGTGACATGACTCTCTTCCTTGATGGCAATTGGGAAAGTGAATGAAGCCCAGTGACCATGTGCAGGGGGAGCAGGAGGGTTGTCATGTTTAGTCAGGATGGTAATAACCATATTCAATGCTCTGGTGAAACCAAAATACCATAAAGAATATTGTGTTCCATTATCTTGTGTGACATCAAAAATATTAAAATATTATTTTAGTGCAATTCAAATGGCACAATTCACATCTAATGGAACCGTCTATTTTTTCTACCCCATGTTTCAAATACATAAAGAAAAGAAATGACCTCATAAACAGCTCCATATAGGCTCGCTTTCATTATCGACTACCTTGTGAGCGCCCCCTAGTTGTGCAAGTGGAAGTTCTCCAGAAAGAAAATCTGTGCTTTTGTTTTGATTTCTTCTTCTTCTTTTAATTTCCAGTAGACTTCATGCACTGGTAAGCGTAAATGTGAAACCGCACTCTGGATCTTTAGCTGGATTCCCCCTCTACACTGTGAAAAACCCACCTGGAGCTGCAGATGAGACACGGTCTTTAATCTTAAGGTATGACTGCTAATGTTGTGCTCATGTGTGTAAAAAAACAGTCAGAGATCAAGTCCAGAAGCTGTCAGGAAACCAAAGCCCCAGGAGGCCCCCAGGCAGGTGGCAGCGAAGCGGTGACATGAAGGCAAAGTACGACCTGACACTTTTAATCAAGAGCGAGGGTCTACATTTAGACAGGCAGGGTCCACGGGGAATGTGCGGAGGGTCCTTACAGCAAAACAGGAAGGAAAAGACCATCTAATCTGATTCATTCATTAAATCTGTGATTCATCCTCTACTATTTGAACATGACGAGGGAGAGGGATTTAGTTAAAACACTTGTAATCAAATGTATATATTAATATCTATTTAGAGGCTTGTCAGGAAACAACAACATAAAAGGATGAACCTAAAAAAATATGAAGACCAAACCATCAACATAATTTTCTTTAATATCGGGATTCCTGTAGACATTAAAAATTATTCTGATTATTTAGATTTGCTGAAGATAATTCATGTGCTAATAGTCTTCGTCAAGAGGAAAAGTATACATAACCTCTTAGTATTGTGACATGTGTCATCCATGGGGCATACTGTATAATTCTGACTTTGGACAGGTTGGTTCCCTGGTTTCAGTTAAAAGTGCGGACAAGGGCCGGCAGTAGCAAGTCACCTCCCATTCCCATTAATTTTTTGTAAACGCTCGGCTGTTTCCAGCCTCAAGTTGATTTAATGAATTAGCAGTAGCATATTTCAAGGACTTGCATCAGTGCAGACCTAAAATGTGATATTCTGCTTTTATTTAATTTGGTTTGACCCTCAAGGTCTGTGATTTGGAAATTATTTTAGACCTAAGACATTTCCTATGTTGAAAGCAATATCAGTTAAATGTACAACATAGTGAAGCTGGTACGGTTAATACAAGTCAGACTCTGACTGCTGCATAGACAGATAGATAGATAGATAGATAGATAGATAGATAGATAGATAGATAGATAGATAGATAGATAGATAGATAGATAGATAGATAGATAGATAGATAGATAGATAGATAGATAGATGGATGGGTGGGTAGGTATGTAGGTTGGTTGGGGGTTTGGTTCGTTGATTCATTGACAACACATTGCTCTGGCAGGGTTGATGCTGATTCCAGAGATGAGAAGAATCAAAGTGCACTGTTCTGGGGAATCTGCTCCAATTGCACCAAGTGAATTTCCACAACGTGATACCCTTGTTCCTCTGTGCTCTGCCAGGTGGTGGGGGTCTTGGTCACTGCTGACTCCCCATCGTTTATTTGGGTGATGTTGTTAGTGGGTGGTTGTTTAAGGAGTCGTTTGATTGGAGTGATCAGTGACTAAAATGAGCTGTTTGTACACATGCTGTGTTAACAGCTGAGTAAACAGTGCTTACACATAGCTGCCATAATACTCTGTTCCTTACAGTGATTATGGCTCCCCACACACGAATGTGCTCAACAGAGAACATAGAGTGAAACGTTTGAATTAAGTTCCTGGTGTTGTTTTTAAATTGATTCACTGCAGAACCATCCAGAGCTGTGGATGGTTGTACGGAAATAAAGACTCATTGTGTAATTTTCTCATTTGGGCTTTCAAACAGAATAGATGTAAGAATCAGCTTTTATTTGAATTAATATATTTCATTACAACAACGAGGTCTATATATAATGTCACCCTTATTTCTCTGTTGTTGTAGCCTATAATATATATATATATTTTTGGGAAATCATATGAGAAATATTATAGTGCCTAACCTCAAGGGTAAAGATTCATAAATTAAAGTTAACACAGCGCCTTATCAGGTCATGTTTATTATTCAAACCAACAGACGTTGGCACAGTTCTATGGCTTCCCTGAAATATCTTATAATATCTTATAAAAAAAAATAGAACACGTTTTATCATATTCATAGAGTACGTACAGCATGTGTAAAGTTCAAGTAAATGCAAACACTGAGACAGATGAAGTTTATATAATACGTTTATGTAAAAAAGGTGTTTGGGATTTAGGACGTAAGCTGACAGGCTGCCGGACTGAGGTCTGAGGCAAGTGGATGGGACTTGCTGAGGTTTTAAGGGTAAGGCTGATCTGCAGGTGATGGGCAGGGCAGGCAGGTGAAGTCTCAGTTCAGGGTTTAGCTCCAGAGACCACAGAGAGGTCACTGGTTTCAACGATGGCCTGGTGATGTGGGGAAAAACTATCACGATATCACGATAAATGTCACATTATTATTACTTTCATGTTTAAAGACTCCTGACCCTTCTTTATGGGCAGAGAATGACGACATCAAATCTGTGTTATACCTCTGCACCGTTTTTGCACAATGTATAAGCCTTATATCGATATATAGTGAACTTTTGCTTTATTGCTATTGATGGAAATTATATTGCAACATCATTGTATTACCCAGCCCTGGCTTCAACTGTGATCTATGAAAGGTGGGCCGGATCTTTACAGACCCAGAGATCAGCAGTAAGACTCTTGAGAAACAAGTATTTGTCTCGCTGGTTCTCGTCTATTTTCACCCTGACGACAGATTGGAAAAATAAAGTAATGCGCTCAAAATGTATTTTTTTATGTAATGTCTCAACCTCTATGACACATTTATCTCGTGGAAAAGTTCCTTTCACACGTTCAGCCACACTGAGAGCGCTGCCTGTGTCTTTGTTGCAATGAGGCATTGAGAACATTCATTAGAGAGGGGGTCTTTCAGAAGTGACTGCGTGATGCTTGAATGCCTTTAGCTGAACATAGGGAGAGTACTATCAAGGTCTCTTCAGTGGGTTTTTAGCAGAAATATATCTCATCATACATTCCAGCCCAAATGCCATTGGCTTTTGAAAAGAATCAGAGCAAGGGAATTCGTATTATGATGTTCTTTCCCTTTAAACTTGACTCACAGATACATCACTGACAAATAGATTGCCCTAAGTTGGAGAGAATAGTCTCAGCTGTGAAGCAAACGATGGTTCAATACATTTAAGATAAGTACTTTTTTTTTAAAAACCCTTCGCCGCCTTTTTCCGCAAACGAGTCTGTTCGAAACTATAATTTTTCATCAGCAGAAGTCATCACACAGGATGCGTACAGTCATTCACTTGTTCACATCACTGGTTTTAATTTGATTCTTTTAAGTTCTTTTGTCCTGTTTCGTCTGTTCACAGAATCACAATCAGAACAACAGCAACGCATCGATTGCAGCTTTTTATTTTGACCTCAGCCAAGGAGGTGCTTTGGTTTGGTTCATCTGTTTGCTTTGCCATAAATGTAGAGACATGTATGGTGACTGTTTTTAAATGCTTTTGTGACATCTTGCCTGTCTGATTCCAGATCCAGATTATAAAGACTGAAAGTCTCTATCTCCAGTTATTACAGCTGTTATCTGCAGAATTATGACTCCTGTCTTTCGGGTGCAAATAAGGCATCAATTTGCGTGACTTTGTTGTAGAGCCACACTTGACCACAGATGGCGGTGGTGGGGGCGGATGGACGGGTCAACAAAACTTGTGTAACCTCAGCATGGGGATCTGCCGTCCGCTCCACCAGGCTGCAGCATGCGAGCACATTTCTAATAACATGTATGATAGTGATGGGAAGTGCAACTGAGATTCATCCCAACTCTGTTTAATATTTAGTGCAATATTGTTCTGATTTAAATGTGAACAAATCGGAACACAGCAGATAATAAAGTTATATGCAGCATGATACATGTAAAATAAAAGTGTTGTCTTTAACTTTATCTCTTATCTTGCAAGTCCCCGGCCAAAGGAAACCTCACAGCTCACACAACCCTCCTGTAAAACCACAGCAAGGCGATTTTTACACTGCTGTTTTATATCAATTAAACAAATGAGACGTGATATGTTAATCAAAGGGTTTAGAGCTTATCTAACCGATTAAATTGGTCTCACCTTAGTGTGTTTTCAGATGAAACGATTCTCTACGGCCAGAGACAGAACACTTATAGCAGTATAATACCCTTGTTGTTATGCAGTTTCTTTTCCTGATGACACCTTTATTCAGTCCTGCGAACAACCATTAAACTTCATTGTCCTGAGTACATTAAGGATGAATCTCCTACTAGAGCACCACTTCTTATTTGTTATTATTTTATCATTATATTATCATAAGAATAAAATGAACCCAAGAATAAGTAACCACCCACACCCCTCCCACTAAGTGGTATTTTCTATAAGTAATTCCCAGATATTTCCCGACTATACTGTGTGTACGTGGTAAACTGTCGAGTGGCCCATGGGATCACTTAAAATGGTGCATGAGCACAAGGTGTATTGTGCGCCTACAGCAGACAAAGCGATGACCTTACCTTGCTTCAAAGAAAAACATCCTCGGTGTGAAATAACCGTGATGCTCTGGGGCTCAGGAGAAATCTTCATCCTCAGAAGAGACTTTGGCACAGGCAGACCTGCTTTCGGATGAGGCGCGCTGAAGGGCCCACGGGCTGATGAGTCACTTTGAGGCGGATCTGAGGATACGGTTATGGCTGCAGGGGCGGGAGAATTGTCAACCATGTGGTCTTAAACCTGAAGAGCTGCAGGAAGGAGTCTCCCCCTAACCTCCTCACTAATACAAAATCACAGCA
The DNA here is from genome assembly GCF_022539355.2 of Hippoglossus stenolepis. Taxonomy (NCBI): domain Eukaryota; kingdom Metazoa; phylum Chordata; class Actinopteri; order Pleuronectiformes; family Pleuronectidae; genus Hippoglossus; species Hippoglossus stenolepis. The sequence goes on from NC_061485.1 coordinate 13,930,664, forward strand.
AATTAATATTTTTTATTAAACTGCACATTCACGCAGAAGAGAGACAAGATATTGAATTATTGCAGTTATGTTTTAACACCTGGCGTGATGCAGAGCTCCACAATGAACTCGAGACAAACCAACAGGGCCGCTGACTAAATTCAGGGAATAGTAATCTCTATCCCCACAGATAGTGGAATAAAGATTCTGTCGTAAGTTCAACAGCAGAAAATGAAAGAGTTTCTGTAGGGTCTTATCTTTTTGGGTATGAGAAATTACTTTTTTTTCTCTATCTCAAGAAGACTGTAGAAACCGATGAACTAAATGTGGTTCATAAGGTCTCCTTTAAGCAGAGCCAAAGATTACCTTACTCCATTATACAGTAATTTGAAAGTGAGGTAAAGGTTAATGATGAAAGGGGGGTTGCTGTCTGTGGTCAAAGGTGCCACATAGGCAGACAGAGGATTACTGACGAATGTTTCACGGAAATGACTCGACACTTAGGAAGCTGTTCCAATGATGAGCTAATTAAATTCAGCTTTACTTTCCAGTTTTCCTTTATAGAAATGAGAAGCACGTTATAAATTCCTAATTTTCACCCGTTTAAGGTGAATATTTGCATTATTCCATTTTTTATTTCATACTTGATCCTCTGTATGGACATCTACAGTGAAAAGTACAATATTGAGAGTTTGAACAATACCATGGTTCCAAGCAGGGACAATATTTGCTCTATATTGCATTAAGGAGAGAAACTGTCACAAAAATACTTTTTAAGAATTATAAATATTATTAACTATATACTTTCAATATATAGACATATACAAATTTATTATATTAATTCATTCATATACTGTCTGAATTCTGCAGTGTATTAAATAATTCATTGCAAATATACAGTGGATCAACTCAACTTCAAACACAGTGAAATTACAGCAAAAAGATGTCTCTTTGCAAATTAGTTCTTCTTGCCTGGTTTATTTTTAATATTGGGTATGTGTTTAAAACAGTTTGGTGTCAACTCCTCTGAGATGCTTAGTGGTCTCATCCAGTTAACGAAATAATCCCTGTGCATTAACTTCATCCTTTTTTGTTAATAGAATCAAATTTTCCAAAATATGTTATATATGTACAGTACATATTAAAGATGAGTAAGATATAAACTAAAAATGATAGAATGACAAAGCAACATTCAACCCAAGAGGCACAAGACACAATGAGAAGATTCTTTGAGCTCTGCCAGGGAAATACATCCGAGAAGTGAGATCTGCCGAACGTTCAGAGGCTCTGAATCAATGAAAACATGGTAAAAAGCTCTGTACTTCACTGTGTGCGTGTTTGAGACAGAGAGCAGGGCTCGTGGATTTAATGATGCCAACATGCCCTTTAATGTTAAACAGACACCACTACAAAATGCCAACAATGGAGCCACTGTGTCCCACACTCAATCCACGCCTGGGTTGTTTTGTATTGAATCCAGGCTACTATACTCACACTGCATTTCTCTTTTCACTTACAATTTGTTGCTTGTATTTGTAAATTAAAAAAAATCCGACCAAGTGTGACAGGTCTGTCATCGGTTTATGTTGTGTTCTTCAAAGTACTATTTCCAAGGTCAGTTTGCAAAACACTGCACAGGAAACACTGATGGAGCATCACAATATCTTTCCGTGAACCTTTCTTCTTCCTTGGTTGTGAAAAATGTTTTGAAGTAACTTTAATTACTCTTCTTATTTATATGGTTTGAAAAAGCCTGTAGCTATGTAACCATGCAGAAACATTTCTAACTTTTGCTTCATAACCCAAACACTCGGTCCAACGTCTTCAACAATTAGATGTTTAATGTTTTTGTTTGTATCTTGTGAATGAACTCTTAAACCCTCATTGTGTTGTGCGTCACAGATTATTCTTAATTCACACAACTTTATACCACTTAGGAATAACTATATTACATTAGACAATCTTAGCTTGTGGCAATGCAAGCACATTAGGTGAATAAATTTCCCCAGTGGACTGGACATTATTATGTGTAGGCATGTGCACGATATAGCTTGCTTCAGCAAATGCCTCATGCTCAGTAGCAAATTAAATTAAAATGACCAATAGGGATTACAGAATAGTATGAGCCAAGTTAAAATAAATTTGATGGTAGCACTAATGAGAATAGAGCATGTATCAGATTTTGATTAACATTTCATTTGCATTCAGTGACACGGATCATAAAAACATGACAACACTTGTGCTTTAATGAAGGGGTTAAAAGGTTGTTTAAATAGATCAATTTAAATAGACGTAAAAATAAACTAATTAAAATGTTTCAATAAATGAAACAAATAAATTCAAGTATAACATTCCAGACCAGATGTGGGGATCAAAACTTAAATTAGAATCTATGATGACAGTAGGTTTTTAGCATGGAGCCTTGGACTGAGTGCCTGCGACTTAATTAAGAGGTCAGATTCTCTCTCTGTTCCTCTGTTCCAATGATGAAAAATAGATTACAGTGAAATACACTTGTGGGCATCATCAATGGGGCTGAGAGACAGCAATATATGGGCAGGCATATCCTCACTATAACTCTGAAACATGATTCCATGTCTCTTGATGCTACGGCCATGGTGCAGCATGTAGGCTGAAAAGAATGGGACCTAATATTGAGCCTTGTGGTACACCACATATGACTTGTCTGATTTACCTTTAGCCTCAGCGTACCCTCAGGTTCGGCTTTTAACGTTATTGCAATTAAAAGGCTGAAACACCTGAGGACGCCAAGGTACAATTGAAGATTATTACTATTATTTTCATTATAACAACCAGACCGAGCTCAAATGTGATGTTCCACAACTATTCCTGGTCTCTCTCCCCGAACCCCCCTCTCTGTTCTCTCCCCATTTTCTCCACTCAACCCAAGAGGCAGATGAGTCTGGCTCTACTAGAGGTTCCTTTCAGTTAATGAGGGAGTTATTTCTCTCCAGAGTCCCCAAAGTGCTGCTCATTGTGGGAAGTGTTTGCCTTCTCTGTAATTTTTAAGGTCTTGATTGAATACATTTCATTTTATTTTATTCATCTTTTTTGACATGAATTTAATGACGCACTTTGTAACCTTGTTTGGATAAAGTCAAGTAATTTGTTACTTCGTTTAGGAGTCTTCATTGAGATAGTTATGTAGCCTGTCTATTGTGGTGGAATATCTCAAATTGCACTCAGGTCAAGAAGAACAAGGATTGAAAGTTTTGTTTAAAGTTTGGATTTGAATGCTGTCCAAAACCTTTACCAAGGCTGTTGCTATGCACATATTTTTTTTGTGGCCTATTTTATTATTTTATGCAACAGTTTTTTGCTAATGCAGAAAAAGTGTGATAAAATGTGGCTCTCCCCTAACTTATATATCTCATCTTGTATGTTGTTTGCAGCTAAGTGCTATTGTTTTAAGGGTTAGACTCTTAAAATAAAAACTCTATTCACAAGGCATTGCTCAAGATTTATATAGCCTAATCAAACAGAAACTCAGAGCTGTGTGTGTAGCCATGTTGACAGTTTGTGACATATTCAGCACATGAGTGAACACAGAGGGTTATGCTGTAAAAAAAGGCTGCAGACGCGACGGTTGTTTTGATTTTATTTTCCCGATGATGACAATTTATTACAATTGGAGTGAAATAATGAATACAAATGCACCAAAGCTGCTGAACATTGTGTTGCTTGAAACACACGTCCCATTGCTCCCATGCAGTGAAAATTGGTACTAACCAGGGTGACTATGGCTGTTATCATGTGTAACAACAGTTACATTTTATACAGGATTTGCCCCTGAAAAGGGCTCGAATGCTTTACATTGAATAAAGGTTAATTCAACACACACCCCTCAAGCAGATTGATGATTCAACGGTAATGCCTACCTTATGTTAGAATAGTAAATAAAGAATTCTTTTTTTGTGGTGATTATATGTTTTTTCCCAAAGTAATTTGGCACCATATCATTAGGGGTAATTAACAACAACAAAGCAAACAAAGAAGCGAACTGCTTGCAATGCAGATGTATGATTTTCTTGTTTTGCTCTTCATGTGAGCTATCTCCACCTGCAGGAAGCTACTAACAACCATAGCATTACCACAGTGCCAAAGCCCACGTCCACACGTATAAAGACACACAAAACGGCATCTGTGAGGGATCAAGTTCATGAGACCGGCTCCAGATAAAAACGAGAAGATTTACAGATGAAAACTGAAACTATATATAGACCAAATGCAATAAATGGCAGGGCGAAGGTAAAACTGTGATCAGATGAAATTTACAAAATGACAGTGCAGTCTTTACTGGCAGGTAGCGTAGGTGTGTGCTGGGTAGCCAGTAATGTGCAGCTGTCGGCACCGCTGAGCCATATCGGGGTTAAACAAAACCACCACTGAGCTCTCAATGACGCTATGCCAACTACCCCAGAAAATAGCCAATTGTGTCTCTCGGTCTCTTTCCATTCCCAACTCTCTCTCTCTCTCTCTCTCTCTCTCTCTCTCTCTCTCTCTCTCTCTCTCACACACACACACTGAAAACACAAACACACGTTCAGCTACAAAGCCGTAATTTTTGGAAAAGGAGGGTCATATGAACCAATCTATTCACAGCTGTCCAACACCATGAAAAGACCTTCGCTGGTTAGAGAAATTGGTCTTCCCTCTGCTGCTTCTCAGTTGTTTTGACTGTCCAAAAGCAATACACATCTTATTTGACGAACACAAAGCCGCCTCGTACTTACAGTTTGACATGTACCGTTTGTCTGACTTGTACAATTAACAAAATATCAGTTGCGTAAATAAAATGAATGGCAAATGGAAAAAAAAGAGGAAATGAATGGCTTTTCATTTCCTCTTTCAAAGCTGCCTGGTGTGTGCATAGGCCGCAGTGCAGTTCTGGAAACGACATTGTCTTCTGTGCATGTGACGCTGGACCTACAGGCACATTTTCACAGCTAATAAATGTCTTTTTCAAATCATTTCACAAAATCATAATGTTAATGACCCTTATTTGACTCCATAGAAAAATACACCTACTTGTCTGCCTTGCCATTTGTCAGCCTTGTTAAAATTTGAACAGAACCTGGGCAAAGTGAGTGGATAATACAGGTTTTTTCGTTGTTGCCACCTTTTGTCATGTGGTTTTTCAACTGCAGTTGAATGCAGCACCGTGGTGCCATAGAAAATTTCCAGCGAGTTTTGATGTTTCCCACTTTGCCTAGTTTCTGGGAAACATATTTTTCAGTGAGCAGAGCCAACAGCTGCTGTATTCGTATTTGCAAGTGTAAAAAACATCATTGACTTTTATCACATTAAAAACACAAATACTGTAACCATCCATTTTCATTTATGTGTTACCATATTTTGAATCATATAACATGGGATCCAGGGGAGTTTGAGCCTATCCCAGCTGACATTGACCCTGGAAAGGTCCCCACTCCAACATGGTGATAATATGATGTGAATTTTTCAGCTCTTAACTCTTGCTTTTGACATTTGACGTGTGTTTAAGGAGCAGAGGGTGAGAATAAACTTAAATCTTGTTGGGTTTGCTACCGTGAAAAACGTTCATGTTTTTCAATGTCAGATCCAGTAACGTCAAAAGAAATAAAGAACCTCTCTCATTTTTTTGTTTTTTTTGGTCAGGGTCAAGTCAGACTCACAAGTACTGAGAGTTCTGTTCTGCTCTTCCCTCATGTGTGATGAGGAGATTTGTGAGGGAAGACAGGATTGGGTCGAATATTCAAGACATATTTACCTCGGCCAAGGAGGTTGTGATTTCACCCCTCTCCATTTGTTTGGTGATTTGTAGAGCGTGACCATGCATAAAATTCAGGACAGAAGAAAGTTGGTGGCTGGATGTGGTATGGGTTAGGGAAGAACCGCTTAAATTCTGGTGTGGATCCGGATCAGGGAGACGACCTCAGATTTTTTTTCAGGGCAACATTTTTTCGTTGATTTCACAGAAAATAATTCATGGATCTTGGTGAAAAAAAGGCATGATTAGGGGGAGTGTGCAATTTGGTGCAGAGACAAGTAAGGATGAAGTGAATCTAAATGTGGTTTAATAAGGGGACTGTTGGGCTCGGTGGGGGTATGCACACCACTGAGCGTCAGTCGAGTTTGTCAAGGGATTTCAATTTCTGGTTGTAATTAAAAATTGGCCTTCAGAAATATCATATTACAACAGCCTGTAGGCCTGGTGTTAGTAGGAGGTGGGGGACCTCTGCATGCATTGAAACTCTGTGAGTTATTCTGTATGTTTTCATCTTCCTTGGTAGCAAATAATATTAGAAATGGGGGGTTGGGTGGTTGAACATTGATCCATAGTCCATTTTTCATCATTTCTCTTTAGTAGCTAAGCTGCTGCAACCTGCTGCCGAGCTCTCCACTTCTCCTCACAAAGACAAGAGAGACGATACATTTTCATCATGCAGTTGCAGTCGTAGTCAATTCAAAGATCACCAGCTTCGTGTCTGCATTTCACAGACACACTCATCAATCCCTGCCACTCGAAAGCCTCGTCTCTGGACACGGTTATGTTTAAAGATGAAACACACAGAACAACTGCTTTTTTACCGAGACACTGCTGTGTGTTTTCTGCTCATCTATCTGCTTCCCTGCAGCCCGAGAAACAAACCTGCAACATGACAGACTGAATTATCCAAATTCAGCACCTTAAGTCCCTAAATACGGAAGGCAGCCTGTCTGCCTACAAGCATGCATGTGAATTATCACCTGTCATAGAAGTGACCCACACTTCTACAGCAGCAATGGAAAGTAATTTGGAAACAGCACACTTTGACAAATTAATCAACACGCTCCCTCATGACAGAGACTTTGCCGACTTTAGTTTATGTGCCTGGGGCTAATACTAAATGACAGTCCCTGCTCATTATCTGTTTCCAGCTCACTTTCTACTGCAGGTTTTTCTCTTCCAGGATGATTCCTGCCCGGATGGGAGAAGGTTGGAATCCACAATGGCTTTAAAATAAAAGAAGATAGAAAAAAAAAACGTAGAATGTATTTTAGCTAAAAGTGAAGCCGGTATAATGAGGTGTCATTTCATAGTTTGTGTTACGTAAGGAATTAAGACAAGGCTTTTCATTTTAATCAAATCACCTGAGGGTTTCCATAACAAAGGTTCCAGCATATTTGGCATCAGCAGAAGGATAATCACTGGATTAAATGCAGGTTAGAGGTTGGAAACTCTACAGTTTAAACATTAGTATGAATGGAAATAATATTACTAATAAAAGCAGCTTAATCTGATTGTTTTGAAAACACACAGTTTTCAATTTCGGTGCACAAGCCTGAAAAGAATGTGCCCAAAATAAAAAATGATATTGCTATCTGGATGTGCAACAATTAAGAACCAACTCACCAACCATTCCTATAGAAGGTACATTTTAACTTACAATAGTAAATTATCTTTCTAACAAAAGTCAAAATGAGGATCAGATGAACCTTGAATTTATTTATTGACTCATTTTATATTTTTAAAAATGGAATGTAAGACCTGCATCAGTACCTTTAAAGTCATTATCAAGAGCCTGTTCTCTGTGTCTCCAGCTGTTGAAGTGATATAGGATCCTAAAAGTAATTTGCACAGAGAGATTGAGATGTAGAAATTTCTAGTGATTTGTTTAAAACTGTAGTTTTGTAGTTAAACCTCAATTCTTTACTTAATTATCAGCTTCAGTGAGTCAATAATACATTTTCACATATCATAGTTGGGAAAAAGTTACATTAGTAACATAAATAAATAAGAATAATAAAACTATATTCCTCCATATGAGAACAATTATTTAAGAGGCTTTGCAGAAGCTCTGCAAAAAAACAAGCAATTTAATTTCCACTTTCATCCACAAGGAAATCGGCACAAGGGATCGCACAGGAAGCAGTGACTTTGAGCTTGCACAGCTTGCACAAAAACGCTGTATCCCCTTTAGTTACAGGACAGACTTTGCAACCATGCGGTCACCCTGACACGGCGCACACACTCTCAGGCCATGCATTTCATTCCGTTGAGTCCAAGCGTGTGCACTGTGGGTGTATTGTCTCAATGTCATTCTCAAAACAGAGCTGTAAAATGTCCCAAATAATGAAATAGAAGTAGATGCTGCTCTGTACAATCATTACGTTAATAGATATAGAGACAACACACTCCTGGTGCTCATGACAGACCTGAATACAACCTTGTAAAAGAATATAACCAAGAACAGAGTGACCTGGATATGTCTTCAGATATAAACACAACGGGCCTTTTGTGGTGATACAGTCTATTGGTCCAGAGGCTGAGCCCCCTTCACTTGAGCAACTATGAACTCAGGCACAGTTCGAAGTTTGTTTTCATTGTGCGTTGTGCCGTTAATGCTACAACAACCTTTTTCATCAACATTAATCAAGACAGGGGTAATGCTAGCAATATGAATATTAAGATGACACGTTGCTTATATGAGTCAGAGACTTGGAGCGGTTTCAGATTTCAGGCTGAAATATGAGCAGACACCATTTATTTCTGATACAAGAAAGAGGTCATAGTGACTGAGAATGTGTCCCACTTGCTACCAGCGGGAACTGAAAGTGAGGAGGTGGGGGCAGGGAGACGACCCTGATTATGGACTCGCTTACATTCCATTGTCTTATAATGGAAAATCTCTATAAATAGGTGTCACCTATTGTGCGTCAAGATACTGTTAAGGTGACTTGTTCCTGTTTTTATTTTATTGGAGAAGTGAAACAGATATGCTGCTTTTAGTTTTCATGGACAAAATAAAAATCCCTTTGTGTGTGCATGAACATGTGTATATTGGACCATTTGAGCACAAAATGTTGTGCCTGCTGTCAAGCTGAGTTGTATAGTGAAAGCAAAGGCTTGTGTAAGGAACATGAAGATTGTGTCATTATTCTGTAGCGTCTTTAACATTTACTTCATAATAAAAAGTTAGGGCAAAAAAGCTTATACGTCTATTGTCACTTTAACCGTCTCTATTCAGCCTGAAATGCAAGATAAATCCCATTCACTTCAATAAATGTTCCTTCATAAATGGATATAAAAGTAATAAAAAGAGATAACTGTTATTTTCTACCATTTCATTTAAAGTAAGACTTCTGGGGCTTGTTATTTGAGCTTGTTCTTTCGTTTATGTTCAGATTATCAATTTATTTATTAAATTAGTAAAGAGAAAATCGACATTCACTTGCATAAAGACAAAGTTTTAACATTTGATTTAAGTCAATTTACTAAATTTTAGTTTATTGTTTTATATATTGTTCTCGTGAATTATTGCATTTTTTTTTACCTTGAAAGAGGCTCATGCTTCATGGAATGATGATTATGAATGCGTGGAAGAAAAACACAAACTGAATCGATATAAATAAGTTTACAGCTGCTGTATGGATGATGCACTTTAGTCAGGGTCACTGCCAGCGTTCACCCAAGCCGCCTCCTCTGTTAAGACAAAAATAATTTAAATACACTGTATATGTATATATATATATATGTATATAGTTGCACAATAGAAGAAATATTTTGGAAATATCCACTTCATGACTGTAATTACGACAAAAAACACACCATCTTGTTTTACTGCGACTCGGCTGTGTATGAAAACTAACATTGTCAACACTAAGTGATGTGTTTTGACTGGTGTGAATGAATAGATACTTTTGAAAATGATGGCTGAATAATTAGTCATAATTAAGTATGCTAACAAGTGCTGATTTATTAACTGATTTTTTCAACACTGGCTTCATCAGTGTTCACTGCATGACAAGCTTTACTTTAACGATGTGTCCGTCCCAATCAGTATCAAACCATTCCTGTAATGAAAAAAAAAAAGTCAATTATAAACCTTTCACTGTTCCATGCTCTATCGACGCCACTTCTTTGACTTATAAAATTCAGCATTCAGTATCATCATAAAGCAGTAATACAAGGGACGCCCTTTACAGTGACCCCCGGGCGTGGTACTTCTAGTTGTACTTTGCTTAAGTGATCTTCATAAAAATGAATCACATGCGAAAGGAATATTTTCAATCCGTAGAAACCACATTAGGTAAACTTACAAAACTTCTTATTTACTACTGTAAAACTTCACTATAACAAAAACTATACCTTATAAATACTATAAAAATGGAGCAAAGTGTCATACATGCACAGTTTGGTCCTTGTACCATTCTGACAAGCAATAGATGGCAAAAATTATCCTGACCGGTGGGGCTCTAAAGTTCAAGTTCATTCTCTTTATTGTCATTTCATGTATAAAGTAGCAAAGCACCCAGGCCTTATGTTGCAATTTAAAGAAATCCGCCCCTTTGCCTTGCTCTTCACCAAAATCTAAAGGGTTTTGTTTTGTGCCCCATGTCCCATCAACTCCGACCAGTTGTTTTTGCATAATCCTACAAACCAACAAACCATCAAATGGACAGAGGTGAAAAGATAAACTCCTTTGCAGAGTTCAAAATACAGCTGAGCACTAGAAGCCCACACAAAGGGATACAAATAAAGGTCCAGTCTCTGGGATGTTTGCGATTTATTGGCAGAAATAGAATTTAAGATTCATAAATATTATTTCTTGGTGTGTCATCACCTGAAACTAAGAATAGCTGTGTTTTTGGTACCGTTGAATGAGCCCTTTATGGAAGCAGGTTCTCTTCCATGAAGGCCACCATGTTTCTACAGTGGCCAATAATTGGCAGATCAAACAGTGGCTGTAGAGAGAGATTTTTGTATTTTTTTGTTGAATGAAGGTCATTGTAGGTTTTTCTACATGTTTGGAACGGGAGGGTGAGGCAGGATTGGTTGCAATATGATACTTCACCACTAAATGCCAACAAATGCTATTCACACTGAACCTTTAAAGCAACATGATGATGATGATGATGATGATGATGATGATGATGATGATGATGATGATGATGATGATGATGATGATGATGATGATGATGATGATGAAAGTTTACACATATTCCGCCGCAAACTAAAAACACACCTTTTCTGACTATACCTTGAATAACATTTTTAAACTAACAATTTAGTAGCACTTAAATGGCACTTACGTATAGCACTTTGTAGTTTAGATTTTTTTAAGAAATTGTACTTTCTCGATTCTTGTTGTTCTGGGTTTGTACCCTCATGGTTGAATGCACTTATTGTAAGTCGCTTTGGATAAAAGCGTCAGCTAAATGAAATGTAATAATGTAATGATGATGATGATGATGATGATGATGATGATGCTTTCATTCCCACTCCCCACCCCGAACACCTATTCTTGCTCTATGTAACTGTGGTGAGCAGGTGCGATCTCTTGTAAGAAGTGTGTAACCACACTTGTTTTTTCTCTTTGTGAACATCACTTCATCACTTGGACAAGCAGTCCAACAGCTTTAATTACGACACGTGGCTGCAGGGGGCACTGCTGCTCAGTAAAGGTGATATAGTGTTGCTTTAACTAAGTACCTTCATTATACAGAGGAACAATGAGAGGCACATAAACCTTTCATCATGTTGATAAACATTTTATCAACATGATTAAATGTTGATATGTGTGATGGAGCCAGATGGCATATTGTTTTATAACACAAGAGGTGAGAAAACAAACCCCTGCACTCACGATGCCGAGCATGTGAGCTGGTTCAAGGAAGAGGAATGTGAAAGAAACGAACATCATCCAGGGGACAATATGAACTACAAGATAAATTCCACTTAGTTCACTTGACACCATCGCAGGGCAGTGATATCATATAGGAAATCCATTTCCTGTAAGCTCTGAGCAGCATCGTATACGGATGTCCGGATTAATCTGTTTGTTGGCCCAGGGGCAAAAATTTTGATTTAGAGCCACCAATGCGAAGTGAATGTCTTCAGCTGGGTGAATATTTAAGTACACTGAGATGACAACTTCATTATATGCACAGAGAGCTGGCAAGCTACTTTTTTATTTCTGTACATATTTATCACAAAACCTCGATTTTCTTCTGTAAATATGATCCTTTATAGCAACTTCCACATCTGTGTGTAGGCGTATGCAGCATTTAAGCATATTTCAAGATAGTATAATAAGGCTTTAAAGAGTTTTTCTACAAGGCAGAGCCAAAGGATTGCACAACAATGCAGAACTCTTTCAACTCACTCAACGTAACAAAACACAGAGAAACAGCTAATGCACTGTAACCATGGGGCTGATGGGGCCAAGGGCACCACAGTAGTTGCACACTTTACCTGGATAGTAATCCAGGCTAGTTTATACACTATTTTTTTTCCATGTGTTTACCGAAGGTCTTTATATGACAACAGGGTGGCAAGCTCATGAAAGTGCCTCCCTCCATACAGACATGGCATTCAAACTACTGTGTATGACTATTGTTACTCTGTGTTCTCATCATATATTGTGAAAATGTGTTAAGGACAGAAATGTTTGCTCCTGCATCAGAGGATGTTTTTTAGTGTCACTGCAGCGAGACTGAACACTAAGATGTACGGCAATTTAAATGAGGACAGTGAGATTTAACTCTGTAGTGGCGTTTGCTCAGAAACAATAGAAGGCAGTCACAGGTGTACGTGGACACGTATCTTGTTTTTGTGTGGTGTCTTTTGTTCTATATCCGTAAATAACTGAGACCACCTTGTGTTTGAAGTCAGACACATGCGAACATTTGAATCAGCGGTAAGCCATACAGTTGTACTTCCGGATGCAGTCTCCCTCAGTAGCTAATTAAAAAGACATCTTTTTGATCTCATAATAGCCATGCTGCCAGGGTAAACAAGCAAGTGACAATGACACAATAATGGATTTTTGCATTTCAAGAGAGAATAAAACTTTAATACTGGCCTATTTTTAGCGGTTCTGTTTAGCAACATAGCTGTGTATGATGTTTATTTAAAATTTACCGTAGGCTAATGACAAAGACCTCATGTGCCAAACTCCACTTGATCTATTCCGATGTATTGTTGTTTTCATCACTGGTCCCAAATATTGAGAAAGAAATGTTTAGGACACTTAAGAACGACTCTGTGTCTGCTCTCAGACCAATGCCACAGATCATCATGCTTTGATCTATGGCTTTGATATCATATCATACGTCGTTTGTTGTGATGAGTGACGTTTCTTTTTTTTCAATTTGTTTGTAAGAAATTCGTTGTTAAATAAAGTACGGTAAAAAAAAGAAAAAGAGAGCCAACATAGTTTGCGGACGTTGTGATTGGTTAGTTTACGTCCGTAGCCATGGAGACACATCCTGCGTCAGTGTAACGCAGCTCCTTCACTTACTCTCGTGTTACTACAATGATTATAAGACGCGTAGCTTTTGTTGTGATAGTTTAACACGCAGGATTTCACACGTGGGTAAAACACACGCGTCGTTTTGCACCTGTGGCTTTCACGTGACGTCAGGTAAAAATGTTCAGGAGCAACTATCAGGTAAGTTGAATTCTTCCTCCATTCTTTAAGAACAACACTCTGTGAATAACGTGTTCTCCGTGGGCTTGCGCGAGCTTCCGCCCTGTGTGACATTAGCTGCGGGCTAACAACAACACCTGTGTGCTGCCCGCAGGGTGGAGCCGTGGTGGAGGTGTTCAGCGGACAGGGTAAGGACCCCGTGGCCAAATGGAAACTAAGCGGGGGGTCGTCGGCCATACGGAAGGTGAGTCTGCGGGGCTGCGTTCCAACATGGCGGTTAAACACAATCTATATCATCGGGAACTTTACCCGCACATGTGCCCCGCGAGTTGAGCCAAGCGCCACAGGGCCCAGAGATGTTCTCTTAACACAGTCCAGTGAGCTAATCATCACACTGAATAGATACTGAGGAGCTGGGTTATCATCCCTGCATGAAACCCTGCATTGGAAATGGGAGATAATACAATATGCTAGAGAGAAGCAGGTCTATTGTTTTACATTTGCTCCCCCGGACAGCTCCAGTACATAGTCACAGCTCTTCATGATGTGTTTACTTAGATGTCCACAATTACATCTTTGGATGCTATTGTCAGACCTCACCGGTGTCATTGTAAACTACAACAATATAATTTCACTGAAGAAAAACATTAGAACCCCAGAACATTATGTATATATGTTCAAAGCCCTTGCATCTATCTATCTATCTATCTCTCTCTCTCTCTCTCTCTACATATATATCTATCTATCTCTCTCTCTCTCTCTATCTCTCTATCTATCTATCTATCTATCTATCTATCTATCTACATATATATCTTTCTATCTATCTACATATCTATCTATCTATCTATCTATCTATCTATCTATCTATCTCTCTCTCTGTTTCTCTCTATCTATCTTTGTGCGTGCGTGGTTGTGCTGTGATTTTTGTTTGACAAAAGCAAGCATTTGCAGTCAGTGACAGCAGTCACACTGCAGGTAGATAATACTCTGGACTTAGACATAGCAAGGCCTCCTCTGTTATTTCCTCCCGCAGGAGTATAATAAAGAAGTCAAAGGATTTGTTTACTGTCTGGAGGGAAGCAGCCAGACCGTCAAGATGCAAATGCCAGAGAATGGGAAAACGTCTCGTAAGTCAACACCATGCTTGCACTCATTTATAAAGTTTGTTTTCCTTATTCCCACTTAAAAGTAATTCACTGCTTTGCCCATTTTTCTTTTCTAAGTTGGGCTCCTCCAGAGATTCTTGGTCCTTCAAGTGAATATTCCTCAGGGCAAAGATTTTTCCGTTGAGATAGTGTAAGTACAGCATTTAGTACTTAGGAAAAAAAACGTACACATGACTGACTGCTCACCTTGAACAACCTTTGCGGGAGAATGAACAGATGTGGATTTCAACAGGTCTTTAACTTTGTGGCTGATAAATGGAGTTAGATAATCATATAAGGGTTTTCCTTACAGAAGTGTTTAAGAGAATATATATTGTTACATACAGTAAATCCCAGATAATAACGATCACAATTATGATTCACAGGGAATTCCCATCAGTCCACTGAAAGAAAAAACATTTAAAGACTTTAAAAAAAAAAGCCAATTTAGACCTAGTGTGAAACCCCTTGAGCCACCTGAACTATTGAAAGCATCTTTTGTGCAATGACTGTTATGTAATGGCTTAAATAACGATTTATCACCAAGAGCTTGTTAAACCATTTGCTACAAAGAAGGCTTTTATCTTGCCAACCAGGGTAAATTCTACAAGGTTATATATAAAAGAACGAGCCGAATTCGTAAAGTGTAGTGTAATGTGTGGATGTAAAGTGCTGTTTGTTCATTTTTCATGGACACATTTAGCCAGTGGTGATTGTATAATCTACTTCAGTGAGCTTTAGTTAATTCTGCATTTAGCCAGTGGAAGAAGAATGCCACTTTGTGAGATATGAATGTTCTTAAAATCAATGAAACAATTCATGCAATCAAGGCTGTTCGGGAATATATCTTTAAACCCTTCAGTAAGAGTTGTGCTTAAAACGCCTTTGTGAATTCACCTCGTGGTCACATTCTAATTGTTAAAGGCTCTGACTGTGGTATTCATCAACCTACTCATTGAAACCGTACAGAACATCAACTCAAGAGGACACACTTTCAAATGTTGAATTCATTTCATAGCATAAGGTTATCCATTATTGTTTTGTGAAAGCAATGTAATTTTTCCATTTGAGTTTTGTATAGCTCCAGGTGAATGTGAGAAAACCTTTAAGCCGTCACTTTACATTGTGGCTTTCTCTGGTCACGGCTTCTCTGTGACACCACTGATGCTGGCGATAATTTATGTTCGGATCTGTTGATATTCACAGAATAACTGATTCAGAGCACATGAAAGGAAGACTCCACTTATCTACCGTGCATAAAGAGTTGACTGCCACTCTTTTGCATGCAAGGATACCTTTTGTTGGATTGAAGCGGGATATTGTGAGTATCTAACTCGTCCTTTCTGTATTCATTTAGTATTTTCAGATTCACGTTTATCCGTGAGCGTTTTGATCGCTGACGTTTGCCGGTATTTCATTTTTAGTCTTGAGCTGTATCTCTAAAGGTGCGTTTTAACTCAAACAATCTCATTGTCTCTGTTGTCTCAGTGGTCTACTCTGTGCATCGACCTTGTGTCATTCACTGCTGAACTGTTCAAGGGATTTTTGACACTGGATGGCATCACTTTGTTTGCTACCTGTAAAGTCCGCAGAATCTTCACAATGAAAACTGGGCCCGCAGGAATGTCAGATGAAGGTAATGAATGATTCACCTTCAGATAAAGTCCCCACCAAGAGTACTTACTGAAGAGTTGTCATTGAAGACTTTACTTTAAAGGTTCACTGTGTCAGATTTAGGTGAAAGGGATCTATTGGCACAAAATAAAAAATAAAAATGTTCCTTTACCCTACAATGGCCCGTTTATAATTAAATACTCATCGGGAGCGGGTCCTCTCTACGGAGGCTGCCAAGTTTTTTACAGTAGCCCAGACTGGACAAACCAAACACCTTTTGGGTTTTTATGACAACTGAAGGCTACCACAGGTTCTCTGTCATGTTTGGAAGGGGAGGGTGAGGTGAGGGGTGTTCAGCTGCAACATGCAGCATCACCACTAGATGTCACTACATTCTACACACTGAACCTTTAAATAGCTTTGTTGTGAGTTTATATGAAATTGTGTGTGGAGAGACAGATACTGTGAGAAGCTCAGTGGTGTTACTGTATGTGTTTAACTCTGATGTAGCCCAGCACTGCTAACAAACAGCTCTGGTTACTCGCTGAACATCTAGTCTACAGCTTGTCATTTGTCAGTCAATCACAGTGGGACTTTCTATGCCTCTGCGCCGGCGACAGCCAGTGGCCGGAGGCATCATGTTTTCGGGGTTGTCCCTCCGTGCGTCTCATTCTTGTGAACATGATATCTTAGAAAAGGCTCAAAATTTGGCACAAATGTTCAGGTAGACTCACAGATTAACTGATGAGATTTGGGTCATCAAAGGTCAAAAGTTAAGCTCACGGTGGTTTCACAAAACATGCTTTTGCCTCTTGAACATGTAATCTTAAGTCTGCCTTCGACCAGTTATTACTTGGACTCAAAGATTAATTGAATACATTTCAGTGGTCAAAGGTCACAGTGAACTAATATGAAAAACAAAGTATGATGCCTGAAACTCCACTGGTTGGTGGAGGCATACAACCACTGGGCTGTAACTCTAGTGTTATTTGATGTCATAATAAATAGTTTTAGCTTTACTGTATGATAACGATTAATCCAATGATTGTTTTCCTTTCCTAGTTATGTTTCTTAGTGGAACTGGTCTCATGGACTCGATTCCACGCAGCTGCCAGTTCCCACCAGATGTAAACCACGTGACCCAGATGCTGAACATGAAGAACATGCAGAAGTCAGATATGGGGACTGTTCTTGGAAACTCTGAATGTGGTAGGTCAAATAAAAAGGCAAGGATTTTGAATTGATCAGTAGATAAATAGAATAAAGCAAATAACTTGGATTATGGCAGAAATTGGACCCGTACTTATGCTTTCTTCTGGTACAGAGCTGTTTATAATGGTTTAGTCAGGAGGAATCTTATTTCTGCAGAATATATTAATTTTCAGTGTGATTTGGTGCTGTGGTAACTGTATGGAGAAGGCCCTTAACGGTTTAAAAATGACAAAGTCCTCTTTCACAAAGTAAGTTCTGTGAAGAAATGGCATTTTCTGCGTTGAATGTAGAAAACCTTCATCGGGCCTGCACTGAGCCCTGACCCCAACAACACATTTAGGATGAATTGGAATTCAGCCAGGCGATAAATCCAACATCAGTGCTCAGCTCACCAATTCTCCTGTGGCAGTCCGTTTCCAGAATTTCATGGGAAGCTTTCCCAAACGAGTCAAGTGTAATGTTCAGAAAATCCACATAGTTTGTTCATGTGTCCGCATACTTTTGGCTGTTTAGTGTGTCCTTATTAATGCATCACAGCAGGTTCAGTATCAGCCACAATCCCCCCCCATGCCACAGTATTTGAGAGGCTTTGTAGTGCAGAGATTGCTTCACGTAGAATAATTGTTTTTCTCCAAATAGTCTATGATGATAATCGATTAGTTTTCCCCTGTATGAAATTCTCGTGGTCTTCACTTTTGTGTTCATTTGTACCTCACCTGTTGTCAGAGAGCCGCAATTATCCCCTCATATGAAAAGGCATGCACCAGTAATCTACTCCTGCCGCCTCTCTGGCCTTTTTTATCAGCGCATATTTATTGGTTCTGACAGCTGTCTCAGTCCTGTTGAGTCAATGAACAATGCCCATAGAGATCAGTAAGCACAAGCCAAAAAAAAAGCTTTTCATAATTAGCATCTACATTATAAGCATAACATTTCAAATCACAATTAAAATGATTGCTATCAAAGTGGGCATCCAATTTAACTGTGACAAATGTTGCTCTGGAATCTTGTCTCTTCATTTTTCAGTCTCTAAGAAACTGCTAAAAGTAAAATACTGTTTTTTTTTTTCACAAGAAAAAAAAAACACCATTACATTTAATATGATATGTTATTCTCAAGGTCAGTGCATTTTCACATATTCTAAACTTCTCTCTCTTTCTCTTATTTTTTGACATCTCATTTTATTATCACTGTCACCACAGTCTTTTCTAGGCTTTTAAAGCCAACTGAAATGCACTTGCTCCTAAACCAGGGTCATTTTCGGTGTTCAGTTCCATTGTCGAATCTGCTGCATCAAACGAGTGTGACTTTGTCTTTTTCCTCACTCTAAACACCTCCAGCACATTCAGCTTTGCCTGCATTGTGTTTTTGGATTTTGGTGTGTTTTGTGGACCAGAAGTGTGTGATGGCTCTGCTCTTTGTTAAAGATCAGACAGAAAGTGTGTTGTCTTTTCTTTTTTTTTTGCCGGGTGGCACCAGCGGACTTGTCCTAATGAGCCCTGGCACAGATTCAGCAGGGTCAGGTCATGGCTACTGTCATGGCTCCCACTGTAACCCATTATTTTCACACAATGATATGAAACACAATGATAGATTAAAAGTAAAAATTTCGACGCAATCAGCTCAGCAGCAGCAGTCTAGTTAATGTTTAAACATTTATTTTCTCTGTGTGTAAACTACATGTTTTAATGAACAGGCTCTGACTCAAAGTTGTTCTGCTGCAGGCTGCAGAGTTGTGTTAAACATTATAACACTGATCTGACACATGCAGTTGACTGGGCTTGAGATAAGCAAGCGATTCTAGTAGTTTTGTGGAGTTATGTTCGCTGTATATTGTATCAGTATATCTCTCATCTTACTCCAGTGCATATATGTGTAAAAGCCAGGCTGTTAATATTAATAAAAAAAAGACTTTGAAAGGGCATTGGTTAGTGTGAAGGCGGCTTCTCACTGAACATAAAAACACAGGCCTGAACTGACCCGCAGCTTAAATCTTTCATATATGTGAACTATGTCACTTCTGCGAATTCCAAGCATAACTTTTGGCAGTTGCTGTGGTTACATGATAATTGTTATGACTGACAATAGACAGAGGAAACTGCTCAACCATAAATCGAGTCATAATCAAAGCAAATCTTACCTTATCTTATTAAAACCAGAGCGCAATAATGGTAAAAGAATAATGGGAAATTTATATGCAGGTTCTGATCAGACAGGCACTGCGAGATCAACCAGTCATCAACCAACCAGGCCCCAGGGTGTTTTACGCACAGCCTCGGGCTCCAGGCCTTCAGCACGGCTGCCTAAAACTGGGAAGAAAAGCAGCGCAGCCCCGGGCGGAATGAATAGAAGTGAAGTCTTTATCTCCAATACGGTAATTGCACAACTCCCATAATGATATATATGCCGCTAAATTATTTGGGCCGTTATGTCGTATATTACTGAGAGCACAGAGAAGAATATGTTGTGTTTGACTTTTTTTTTTCTTTTTTTTCCTGCAGGCATCCCCGTCCGGTGGAATAAACCAAAAGGTTTTTACAGAAGGTCAGAGCATTGCCAGCCTGAGCGACAACTTATCACACGGAGAACCTAACCCCACTCTGCACGAGGGTAAATCAATCACCTTTTATCACAATGCATTCATTTTCTGTGTGTAGATTTTCATACTGGACCCAATGAATAGCAGCTGACATGGAATCAGGCAATAGAAGGGGAAACAAAGTTTTAAGTTTTAAAGTTACATCTATGTGGACCCAGAAGCAAATGCAGAGGCAGAGCAGTTTAAGTGAAAGACAGTTTACTTGGCCCATGAGACAATTTGTCAAAGACAGTGAGTTTGTGGTGAAGTATAAATACTAAGTGACTGAAATGAGGGGGAAAAAAGTGAAATGTACTTAAAGGAAGCTGAACTCAGGGAAAGTATATGGCTGACATGTTCTTGGAAACTTTTCAGAGAAGATACACTTGAGTTCTGAGAATAGAAAGCATTACATATAACACATTATAGTTTTTTATATGGAAAAGACCAAATACCAAATGTTCTTACTTTCCAACGAAGCAAATCAAGAGTGCAATATGTGGTGTCTGGTTTCACCTTGGTCTTGTTGGTGAACAGTGACAGTTTCATCAATTGATCAGATGATATGAAAGCAAATATGTTTAGTTAACTTAAATTGTACAACTGTGTTTCACTAACATGAGCACTGACAAAATAATAACTTAAAACTAAGAAAAGATACTAGAATATCTATTAACTTTAACTGAACAACTTTAAATATCCTATATCCTGAATGATTTAGAATCAGTACAGATTAAAATCACTCAGCTTCTTTTGTTTCTGATATGAATATAACACCAATGCCTATAAGGCCAGTACCTCTGTTACTTAAAGTGTACTGCCTGCTGTAATTCCTCTTATTACAGCCCTTTTGGGCAAACACTTATTCTTCTGGTTCTGTAAATCTATAAAAGAACCAACAAACAAACCCAATAGTACATTTATACAGTGTATGGATACAGAGTATGTCCTCCCAACCAATTCATAACAGCATTTACAGTTTGTAATACACTCTTATTTGTGCATGACTGAATGCAAAATTATAGAATTTATATGAAACTTCTTAATTTATATGAACATAATGTAGCTGGATGCTTTCTATCTGCAATGAATGGCTGTGAGAAGCTCGGTTACTGAAAGGCTTGATTAATAGGGATTTTCAAAGTGCATTATTAGTTCAAGGATTTGCTTCCGGCAAGGATTAATAACACTGTTTGTGTGACTGTTTTGTTTTATTAAGCGTTGCTAATGCCAAAAGTCCCGTATGTCGGGTCACAGCCTCATCTGCCAACAGGCGAGCAGGGATCACAGAAGGTCTGGGTCCTTTATTACTGTATGTTAATGTGTGTATTTCTTATTAACAGCACATTCAGATGCTGTGCCTGGTTGCCACAGAAATAAGAGTAGAACCAGGGAGAAGCACACTCCCTCATCCACTGGGCAAGAGAGCAGACAGCGACCTCTGACCGGAACAGATAAAACAGAGCACGGAACGGCAGGTGAGCCTCACATCTGCAGTGAATGGAGAGGGTTCAGGAGGGTTCAGGAGGCAGCAGCAGGAGGACATGTACACTTTCACACTGAGTGATGGTTGGAAAAGTGTGAAAAAGACAGCGAGTGACGGGAGCGTGAGACAAAAGAAAGCAATGTGCACGTTGAGGGACACGGATGTTGTGATTTTTGTCGCCAGCTCCTTCATAACTCCAAAACCCACATATTTCTGCTCTTAATTTATAAATTAGATCCCTTTTTAAAATATGTCCCGAATTTGAATGAGCCTCATTCTTTGCTGCATACACCATTGTGTGTTTTCCCCTTTTTTCAGTTTTGCATAACCCTCGTCAAGGCCATTTGCAGAATTTTTGTCGAAGAGGCCCCTGCTCCAACTCACCCCCACCCCCACCCCCACACACACCTACATCGGCATTGTGCTCACAAAATGAGTGCATATGCTCCCTGAAAGCTCATTTATGGATGTTTCTCCGCAGCAGTAAGCTCCTTTGCTGCTGCCCTGCCTACAGACGGAAAGCAGTTAGTTCGTTAATGGTAATGTGGCACATTAAATAAAAGTCAGAGGGACATCTCCTGGGCCCAGGGTTTGCCACACAGTGGGCAATTAGAGAAAGTGATTATACTGTCAAGAGGTTCAAATGTGCTCACTCATTCAGATAGAGGTGGCTCTTTCATGGAGTTAAAGAATTCAATGCTTCTTGCCTGCTCACCTGAAGGCATGCATCTTTCATTTAAGGTTAGAAAACCTTTTACACTTTGGGATATACTGTATATTCAGGGACGTACTTGTATCAGATATTGTAACGCTGCAGTAAAACTGTCTTTTTCTTTCTTGAACAAAAACAGAAGTATGAGATGAGGGCAATACTGAGGTGTCTAAGCCTGTTATATTTTGAAGCATGTTTTGGCAGAGCTGTCATTGCATGAGTGATAATTCAGCAGTAAACTGCTGTTCTTAGCCATAATGATGTTGTTTATATTGTTATATTCTCATTAAGGTATTTGCATAGCAGGGCTATTAACTGAACCTACAAAAATGTCACTGCAGGAGAAATTAATGTTCACTTTTGGCAAGCAATGGAATTCATTACAGTCTTGCATATTGGTATTATGAAATTTTTGCGTGCATATAATCAAATGAACTTATAATGACATCAGCCACATTATGAAAACATTTAAAAGGATTTAACACTGACTGTAATTAAATTCCTATAATTATTCTATACTCAGTCTTTGTGGCCAGTTCCTCCATTTGTATTCTGAAAGTCTCATTGCAGTGTTATAGAATTTGTGCACTCAAAGCCGAAACTCTATTCATTTATGACACTGATGTGCAGCCGCATCTGTTTCAAAGAGAGAATTTACTCCTGCACAGGTTAAAACTCCTCTGCCTTTTGTCTCCTTCTATAACTTTTCTTTATTTTAGAGTGCGAGTTTAACGTCAGTCCTGCGAAAGAAAGTTTCAGATCTGCACCCACACCGGCAGAGCCCGTCTCCGGCTGGACCCGGCCAGATTTGTCTTCTGACCTGCAGGTCGGGAGCAGCCGGGAGAGTAATGAAGGGTCTGAGCCCCAGCTCACTCTGCAAGAGGAGGTGTTCATTTTCTCATCACAGCCTCACTCACCCAAACGGGGGCAAGGCCAGGGTGACCAGGAGAAGGTGGAGGTGGGAGATGACCAGGAACAGAGCCAGAGTGGGAGGCGGCATGAGGCCCAGCCTGAAGATGACTTCATTGGCAGTGAAAGTGATGAGGTATGTTTTTGCGCTGGGGCAGAGACAGACAAAAGTTTACTACTACTTTAAATGCACACACGTTTGAAGTGCATCTCGTGTTGATCTGACACTAATGACTGTCTCGCTTGAATAAGCAATTAAACTGCATCACACCACATTCACTAGTTTGACCAAATACCAGATTTAAAAACTATGATTTGTCCATTTCACTATTCGATTTTTTTTCTTTTACGGCAGTCCTATGTAATCACACTTCATGAGCAAATATTCAGTGAATCTTTATACCCTCTGTTGGATTTAAGTCTGTTCAATTTGATTACATTCAAACTGAAATCTTAATTAAAAGTTTCAGTCTCAAAATGCACTGTAGAGTTTGTACGTCATGCAGCATTTCATAACACACATTTCACAGCCTATTTTAACTTCAAAGGTCAGTGGGGTTATTTATCATCAGATCATTTATTAATGGATCTGAGACTTATTATAAAGAATGGTATTTCTCTTTATGCTGAGCAGGGAAATTAAACAGTTGAACTATGAATACAAAGATGACTATCTTCAAAGAAATGCTAATTGCTTTTACTTATTTAAAACTTTATAAGTCTGATCATTCGGATTTAAGAACCTCATTTTCTTGCACTGCTGATTAGTTTAGCTTTAATGCAGTTTTTTGGCATTCAAGTATAATTTTCATGTTCAGTGCACATTGTTAAAGACCAAATCCATCTAAAAACACAAAGACAAGTAGGAACTGGTAATATACGTCGCGTTTATGTTTTGAATTTGCTGTCGAATGATGTATCTTTTAACTTACTGATTACATCCTGTATTCCTGTGTACATGAAGATTCTGTGAGTACATTTTCAGATCTTGTATAATGGAGTCTTTTCTAAAACATTGACTGTGAATGGCTCTCAGTACTTCTCAAGAAAGACGTCCCATTGACATTGTGTGCATGTGCACATCGAAGTCAAACTAGTGAAATAGGTTAGAATAACCAGACTAAACAGGTTGGTTTGAAAAATTGGACTAATCCCCAAACAACAACGAAAAAGACTAATACACGGAGGGGAGCAATCACATGATGCTTTGCACACACAGGTTGTGGAGATCACGCAGCCTTTTTACATCCTGATTTCAAACTCTACCCATTTAAAAGAAGTTTAAAACGTGCAACCTCCATAACAAAGCATTGTCTTAGTTTTGACCAGTAGAATATTATGTGGAGTGGTCAAGTTTTCTTTTATTGTGTGTGTGAAAACCTTAATGTGTGTGAGACAACCAGTAGCATCTCTACTACTGGTTTCAACTGGACACTTGCTCTGTTGCCATTATATATTATTGCAATGTCTGTAGTCACGTTGTAGAGCTAGATGATACGGCCGAACATTATTTCAAGATTTTCACATCAATCGATATCAACAATTAACAGGATAAATGTGACACTGTCTTTTTAATTTAAAGGCTGTTTTTTTGCCCTCGTTCAAACGTTGAGGTTTTAAATTCTTATTTATGGACAAAGAATGACAAACATTTGATAAACAGCAAAACATTTTCGCAAATCTAAGGAAGATCAATTATGTGTTATACCTCCTCACTGTGCTTGCATAATGCATAAGCATTATATCGATGTATATTGGAGATTGCTATTGATTAAAATTCACCTACACATGTAAAAACCACCTATGCAACCGTTAAGAGAATGTCCACTGGCCCTCTGATAACTGATACCAACTATATTAAACAGCTCAGGTGCGAGAAATGCACACACAGAAAATTAAATTACAGCACTTCACAATGAAATAACACTGAAAGTGTGTCTGAGGGGGTGTTTAAAGGAGCACCTCTTCAAATTACACTTGGAAATCGGCTGCCATCACTCTGTATGAACGAGGCTTAGAGGGAGAAGAAGAACTGTGTCATTTCATTCGGAAAGGAGCAGAGTAAGTAATTTGCTTCAGTTCAATGCACATTGCTCTGACACGACCAGCAGAAAGAAAGACATTTTTATGTTTTCTGGCTCCCCATCAGCTTTTCTGTGAAATGGTCAATTTGAAAATGGCTATTCTTCACGGGGGGAAATGAGAGAGTCACACTTGTTTATGATATCCCATGAAGACAGACACAATGCTTTCCCTCCCTCAGGTATCCAAATAGATCACATATTCAACAACCACAACTCTTTCAGCTATACGGCACACTCCAGGTTGGACTATGGCCAAATATTTTCTGGAGCACAAAACTGCAAACTGCCACATATATTGAAAACGTGTTGTATTGGTTTCCTGTT
Organism: Hippoglossus stenolepis; assembly: GCF_022539355.2. NCBI lineage: Eukaryota > Metazoa > Chordata > Actinopteri > Pleuronectiformes > Pleuronectidae > Hippoglossus > Hippoglossus stenolepis. The sequence continues at coordinate 13,956,122 of NC_061485.1, forward strand.
GGAGTATTGGAGTATTTATTTAGGGTGAAATTAGTTTTTCAAATTGCTCTCCACCGTTTCTCACATATATTGGCTGCTAATGAGTTGTTCCTCACACATACAGGTATAGCAAATCATGTGTCATTGGCCACAACTTAACCAGTTTAAAACTTAAAATGGGTTATATTGTAGTGACATCAATATTTCAGTTGTTTCCTCATACACTGATTACAGAGCAGCACCAGTATGTCAGATAACCGGAGACACACCAGGGTTTGGTTGACTTCAGGGTAATTCTTAGTATACATTTATTAAAGGACGTGTTTCAACTGATGCATACAGACAAATATAATGACAAAGATTAAAGGATAACAAAATAGGCATTTTGTTTCTCAATTATCATGAAGCAAATTTGATTAGTTACCATTTAAACATCATTGGGGTGTGTTGGCTCATGTTAAACTAAGCCATCGGTAGCTTGCATACACTCTGATGTTTGTCTTGTTGTCCTGCTGAAGAGGAAATCGGCTGTAAAATTTATTTAAATAATAATTTATATTCAAGTCAATTGAATATTATGTCTTTTTGTTACTCCAATAAATTAAAGACCATGATCACCATGTGTACAAATTCAGAAACACTATCCATCTTTGCACGTAGACCACTTACTTATTAAATTCACAGCAACAGATATTCAAAATTGACAAAACAGATGTGCATGTTTTGTTCCTTGAGCACAGACGTGCCTGGTGCGGAGGACATTTAACTGAACATGGAAGAAAGTAAAGTTTTCATTTAGAATTTTATTCTTTAGAATGATTGCAGATTCAGAATGAGTGACGGTTGGAGAGTATACACTATGAATTTGGGGTTTGATTGAAAATGATTTCTGTTGTTAAGTTTAGTCTAGCAGAAGAGTTTGTGTATATGTCCAAGAAGGCCTCACACATTGCAGCAGCATTTGTGGGGGTTGTGAATCCTTTGACCTAATCTTTGCAGACCAACGGGCCTGAGCTTGCTAAGGCGACGAAATTGGCCTGATTTAGATTTGTATTCATTCACTGGCAGGTTGCTCAATGCTCAACTTGAAGCAATATCATCTTTCAAGGTGTTGCATCAGGTTTATGCAATTCTTGTGAGCTGACGTTTGTTCTTAAACATAGAGAAATATTAAAAAGCAAAACAAAGCGAGGGACCTTCAGTGTATTCACCATTTTGACATCCATGAGATCCAATGGACCAAGGTAAAATTTGGGATATTTTCAGGATAATGTTATTTTAATACAATATGCACTTGTGCAGAAAATTGCATCCATCCCTCTGATACTCAAACATTACTTAGATATGCTCTCAACATAGAGGCTAGCACTTGATTGTAGCTAGCATTGAATCAGAAGTGAAAACAAATAACATGGAACAGGTGAGTTTTCTCAAAGGGATTGTGATAACTCTCCCAAAACAAAGCCAGAGATTGAGACAGAACTGAAAAGAGACAGTGAGGGGAATGAAGTAGTAAGGGAAGCTTCAAGCTGTAAGATTCAATGTCTACATGTTTAAATATTATATATTAATTGATCTATTTAGATAGATGACGAGTGTGTGAGTATTCCACATTTGTGCATCTAATTTATTTAATTGAAAACTGGTCTGGAAACTTAGAAGATGTGTCATATTACATTATCTTATGTTTTAAAGTTGAATTTCTCATTCCAATAGAAAGCATGATTTATAACATTCACAACATACGTACATCAAATCTGATATATATTTAACAAGACATTTGGTCTTTGCTATTTCTGTTTTTAACACAACTGTTTAGACAGTGCACTGAAGGACTTGCATTGACTTTAGCCATAGCGGTGATGAGCTTGTAGCTTGCTCCTTGGATGTTCACAGCTTCGATTCACAAACAGTCCCAATAGACTCCAGCTGTGACCCACTTCCATCACCTCTTCAGCATAATCACTTCTGCTCTGTCTACACAGGCTGTATGTGCATGGTATGTTCCAATGGCTGAATTCACAGGTTAGCCAGTTTCTCATTAGCTGTTTGTATCCACGCTTATTAGACTTGGGGTCTACATGGTCAATTGGTGATGTGTTGGCTGATGGGAGTGTTTTTTTTTGCTGCAACAGTTTTTTCAACAAAGTTTCCATCTGTGTTTTTTTTCCTTCTTTGTTGTGGAACTGGGTCACAATGGAATCCATTGTTGCTGTGTTGCGAATCCGGCTGCCGTCCTCAGTAGAAGAGCAAACTTTTTAAAAATCAATATCTTTCATGCCCACAGGGGCGGCTGTTTAATATTCAAAACTTTTCAGTGGAGTTTTGCCTTATGTCTGAAAAGAACCCTGCACCACGTGTTACATAACCTTATTGGTAGGCAACAAATTTTGAATTACATTAGTGAGTCTGAAGGTGGGAAAGATGAGCAGATTTACCCTTTTTTAAGTGTGAGACACCAAAACCTAGTCAATCCCAATGACTGTTTGCCATCTCATCATACTGTTTCATTAAGTGCACATTAATCAAAACAGCAGAACATAACATTAAAGGTGTTAAGGTATCACCAGACACATTAGAAGCTTATTGTAATGTCATGATTACTTTTCCCTTTAACAGTATCCCAATGACAATCATTTTAAATCAGCATTTTTTGCTTGGTTCTTCTATTTCTTTCAGGATAAGAGCAACACCCCGATGCAGCAGCAACAGACTAGTGAGTCTAATCCTGCTACTCCCAGAACTCCAGATCCAACCTTGAATATGCAACTAAAAGCCCGTCCTAAATCGCCTAACATGGACCACACATTTCCAGAAGTGCTTCGTCCAGCTACCAGCGATATTCATATTCAGTCTCCATCTAATGGGGGAGCTGAGCCAGCTGCAATGTCCCCCACACGCCGCCTCTCACCCAGTGTGACAACCAGCCGACAGGAACACAAGTGTGGCCCTCGTGCATCAGAGGGAGTGAACCAGCTGCAGAATGGAAACAACAGAGTAACAATTTCCAGGAGTTTCCTGCAAGAAGTCAAAATGGATGACTCCCCACTGGACAAGGTACAGCTTTCAAACATCTGCCCACAGCCATGGTGCAATGGCTCCTTTATATTTTGGTGAAACAGAGTAAATTTCCACTTTAAAATTAAGTGAAGAGCTGTCATCATCATTACCTCATTGTCTTGATGTGTGATTCCCCTGTTTGACGCTAAAATTATACAGCGATAAAATTGTCAACACTCGTAAAGCAGACATGCTCTTTAACACACAGATGTCAGTTATTGATGAAATCAATTTGACCTACCAACATACCAGAGGTGTTCTGATACCCCTTTTCCCACTACCGTCTCCGATACCTGGACTTTGGGTATTGGCCAATACTGAGAGTCTGAGATCATTACTATCATTGCTGTTTATTCTGGCTCAGGTTAAAGCCTTTGAAAATCAAAAACATTTAGAGAATGAATGCCATAGATTTTGTATTATCTAGTTTCATAAATGAAAAATAACATAAATCTAGGAGTACATATAAGTACAGCTGTGGTTTTAAAAAATAAGACCTTTTAAGAAGTACTACCTCTTGAAACTGAAGTCTTGCATACAGTACACGTTAACATTGTACTCATGGAGATTTCCAGCTTGAAATCTTAGCAAATTACTGACAATTAGCTAGCTCTAGCTAACGCTACTCTACCGAAAATCCCTACTTCTTTACCACTCTAAAAACAGTATTTGCATGTGTCAGTAAAGTGTAGCTGCTGTTTTGTAGGAGGGACGAAGAAGTGATGTTTGGGGAAATAAAATTGCAGTTTTATCAGGGTGAAACTAATATACCTTAAAGAAGTGGTTGCCCAGTCATTTCTGATGCTGGTATCTCTATCAGAACAGTTCTACAAATATTTCTTCTACATTTGCAAACAAGCTGGTTTAAAATGTTGGCAGATGTACTTAAGGACCAGTGAAAGAGATATAATGTTTATTCTATAAACATTAAAAAAAACTATAATATTTAAATCACCTAACTATAAAAGCAAAGGGGTGGCTTTCAGTTGTAAAATCACGAATTACCTTTGCAGCTCTACAGAGATTTACTCTCCTTTATCTAACTATCTTGGTTTTATGGCCTACAAATTTACTGCTGAACCACTTGGAACCATCTTCAGAAAAAGCCTTTGGCTCACACCCAACAGCAGACACCAAACACAACAAAATAAAAAAGAGAGTGAATATTTTTATATTCTTGCTCAAACATGGAGTAATGCAGCTTGGTTAAATAAGTATTAGCTCGATTAATCTAGTTTGACCACGAGGCCATTGCAGCTGAAAGGGTTGAGCGGATAGTTTAATGTTAAAATTCAACTCATCTCGAGTTGGGATGTGCAGACTCGGTTGCTAAGGCCTGGTGTCATATTGTAGCTCATCAACAGCCCTGGTGCTTTTTTTTGTCTAGTTGTCTCTCTTTGTCTATAGTAATGTGTGAAAACTGCTGATTTGGGCACTGCTGGAAAGGTTTGTACTTCCTCGCTGAGGAAGATCAGACTACGATCTGTTACAAATTGAGGTAGGCCTGTGCTCCAGTTGAAAGATCCAGGATCAGAGGATAGTCGACTGCAGCGATCAGAAGGCCTGAAGGGAGATCTGTCACTTGGCTGTTGCCTTCTGCATTTACACAACTCACTGCTGAGACATATCCCAGCATCCTTCATCAGTGCACCTCCTGACTGCTGATTCGTGCCAACTCTAGCAGGCAGCCCGCAGTGAAGGCTTTGACTGAAGGGTTGTCAGTGAAATATGACATGGAGTTTGTTTCCCCTCCCTACATCCCCTGGTTTACTGACTGCCATAGATAGAGCACCATGGCAACACCAGGTTTCATCGCACTTTGTCAGGCAAATCAAGTTAGCGTGGCCCTTCAACCAAGGGATGCACCGTTAAAAGACAAACGTTCAAAGCTGCTTTGAGCTCTGTACTACCGTCTGTTTACAATTTACACTACTTTGTTTGTCAATTTTGTGCGTTAAGTGTATAATTACCAAGTTTTCTTTGTTTTATGGCTGATTATTTTAAAGGAAGAAGACAAGACGAGCCACGAGCCTGTTGATTCCAGTCATTACAGGTTTCACCTGTTTGGCAGTCCGAGGATGCATGGGGATGATGATGATGATGATGATGAGGAGCTCCGAATGTTGGCGAGCCTAAAAAGGGAGCAGGAGGAAGATGAGTGTAGAGCCTCGGGCCCCAGTGCATCTCAGATCCACCAGTGTAATGTCAGCATCAGTATGAGCAGTGACGACGCTTCCACTTGGACCCACATCACCATGGTCTGTGTCATCACACTCTGATACTCTTGATCTCTAACTGTCGGTTATTCCTTAACAAACAGCAGACACAACGCTTATCTACAGATTACAATCATTAGTAGGTTGTTACCCTTTCTATCTCCTCCGTCTGGAATAATTTCTGTGACCCTGATCCCTACCTGCTAATTTCCATTTCGAGCCTCCTAACTTATGCCACTACAAAGTGCTAATGCACCTCTTTTTCCAGTGTGTTTTCTGCATTACAAAAGATTATGTAGATAGAAACACATTAATTGGCCTCTTAGAGCTTTTAAAGTACACCGGCATAATATCTACAGTCCCCTGCCCCCGAGACTGAAAATTATTTAGGTCATTTGAAATTATCCCCAGAAGTCTTTTTAGAATTCAGAGATGGTATAGTTCGCTCTTGGCTATTGAAGGTCATTTAGATCTATGGTCCATTAGCATAAGCACATTGCACTCATGACGAGCGAACACTGCCCTGCCTGGCCCTGCTGGGTCCACTGTGGGATCCCCAGTGAATACAATCATTACAGATGCTTGAATTATAGGCCTGCTACCATTTCTGTCCATGCTGATATCCGTTCTCATACTGCGATTCAAGTAGAAGACAATGCATGCTGGTATTACCGGAGGGATTTTCATTTCATGGGTCCCTTTCGAGGACACACTGACGTGGTCACCAATAACAACGTGTATATCTTTAGACTTTAGATAATATATAACAGATGCTGCAGTTCTCCACAGGGACAGGAAAAGACTTCAATTTGACTTCTCCATCAAACACAGAAGGGGATGTTTTTTGAATAAGCTATAGTGCTTAACAAATCTAAATACACATGGCAACAGCACCACCAACAGCATAACAGGAAAATCCTTAGCCAATAAAGCGAGAGAGAAAAAGAATCGGACCATAAAACAAATTACAAAATATACAAATGCAGCTATGGTGACATTGTAACAAATAAAACTTCAAAAACAGCCTCATAAATGTCTTTCAAAGATAAAAAACAAGGCGTTCATGGGACAATGGAAGAGAATAGTTGCTTTCTGGTGCTGGGACTGAAACTGACAAGCCATTTCTTGCCTCTGGGTGTTGTGATTTAAGTGGTCCCTGCTGTTGCCGCCCATGCTGCTGCAGCTTACCGTACCAGCTTAGATGTAACTTCACCCCCCGAGGCAACTGCATGCTAAAACTCAGTCACTAGGCTGAACATAAAAGAATCAACTTGTAGACATGGGAAACTAACACTTTGGTGTGTGGTCCTATATTTGATGCATATTCCCTCCATTAAAACTGAGAGAACGGAAGAAGTTAGTTTTCAATGTTCAAAACATCTCAATGTGGAGCACCAAATCCAATCTTTTTTTTTATTACAAAATTCTACAAGTAACAGCGTCCTCAAATATCATATTTAGTTCTCCACATAAAGCTGATGACACAGTTCCTCTGCTCTCTAAAGTTCTGCCAGTCAGTGTTTGTGCCAGAAGCGCTCACATGAAACCATGATATCGTTCTGTTACAAATAGCTGGAGCAGGTTCACGGGAGAAAACCATGGATTTGATCTGTTTGTTGCTCTCAACATTTTGTATGGTGATAATATAAATCTGGTTTGATACTCACCTGGGAGGAACAAACAGAACTTAGGTTTTTTTTATGTTCGGTTGACCATTCATTCCCATAAGGGTGGTTGATACCGATATAAATAATGCATTCCCCTGGCATAAGCATTCAGACCAACATATTCAATGTTCTTAGGTAGAATTAAGTATCTGCGCAGTGAAATAACCTCCCTTACCTTTCTTGTCATATCTAAATGACTTATATCCAGCAAGGGTTATGTCTTCATTGGAACACTGGCCCTGAGCCCAGCAAGAAGAATGTTAGAATAGGAAGTCTGCTAGAGCATCATTTAATAACACATGTACAAGTAAATTTTTTGGAACCAATGGTCTTATATATTATAAATTATTTAGTGGTGCAAGGCTGAGTCCAGCATATCTTATATTCAAGGGGAAATGTTTATTATAAGATGTGTTAGGATAGGAAATAATATTAGGAGGAAGTGTTTTAGGTCTAAGATTCACTACTGTAGTCCTGCTCAGCCTGTATATCCACCAGCATAGTTGTACTGTTGAGGTAAACAATAGGAACCTTAAACACAGAAGGAAAACAGGGACCAGAGTGGAGCTGGTCCACCGACTGTCCCCTGGTTCCCACCTGATAAATAGGGCAGTAAGATGGATGTAAAAAGTTAAACACCACCACTGTTTGGTTGAACATCGCCAAATAGGTGAGACCAGAAATGCTATTCAGTGCAAGTTTATAACAAAAAGGTCTTTGCAGAGTGTTATGTTTCAATAACAGAGTGCAGGTAAAGAGCCAGAAAAATAGAGTGTATATAAAGATGGACGATTCGTCTCGACTTGCCACCACTATCCAGAAATGAATAAAAAAAATCCTTGATACAAACGCTGCCATTGTGCGCCTAAGACGTAATTTTGCGCCGTAGCAATCAGGGAATGGAGGCGCGTTATTGTAGTCCTTTTTTCAGTCATATCGTCCATCTTTATATACAGTTAATGGCTCTATAATAATAATAATAGGCTCTAAAGCAATGTCGATCAGAAACAAGAGTTTATTACAAATATTTTCATTTCACGCAGGGTTGAAAACATACGCTTAGTCATACCTGTTGTGCAACTTTACGCCAACACTGTGTTTCTGAGAAACTGTGGAGCGGATAGTGTTTCAGTCGAGTCACCACAGCATCTGTGCAGCTACAGACACCGAGCACCGCTGCGTTCACACCCCTGACCACATCGGATCGAGAAGTGATGTCAAAAGGTTCAAAATAAGTGATGTAGCAGTTTAAGCAGCGGATGCGTACTTCTAATTCTATTAGAAACAAATCTTTGATCCCTTTGAAAGTGTGGTTCATGCAAGTTTAAAAGAGCATGTGAGGCGGTGGGTTTAATATTACAGCCAGAGCCCAGAAATGGTTCAGCTCTTATCTCCTCAACTGAATTTTCTCCATCACCCTACAGGTAACTCATCATCATCAGTGCATATTACCTGCAGAATTCCACAGGGTACAATTTTAGGTCTCGACTTATTTTTAGAGGAGGATTACATAAAGAAGTTACTGGAGCACACAGATAGCTAAAATTTACTTAAGCAATGCAGGCGCTGCGGCTCCGACGTGACTGCTTCTTCATCAATGTCATGCAACATAATAGTGTTTAAACAGGCCCTAGGCTTAAATACTCTCCTGAGGCTATAATGTGGTTTTTAGCTTTGACAAGATGGAGATGGTGCACTTATGTTTTGTACCGCTGAATATTACTACAGTGATATCTTTTACCTCTAATTATTCCTCCGCTAAAAGTCTCACACACTCGCAGCTCTCAAAACCGAAGCTGCTTTAAAAAAAGAACATTGACAAATAAAACTCAATTCTTCGCTTTGCTGCGGCTTGCTGTTCCGTCCATTTTCCTGTGATTTGTTTTTCTCTGTCTGCTTGCCAGAGAAACAAGTGATTTTTATTACGTATTGTTTGCCCGAAGCATACACATAGATCCCAGTCGCAAAATGAGGAAGGGCGGTGCAGATTTAAGCCTTTTTAAGTCACATTTGTGTCATGATAAAACCTTTTGAATGTGTCATTCTAAGGAAACAAGACATTTATGGAGTGTAATAAGCCACTGGAGTGGGACTTTAAATAATAATCTGATAGTGCATTGTATTGAATGAAACAGGGAATTCCGAACCTGAAACATATTTTCAGTGTGCTGGGATCGTTTTATTGTCCAGCCAGGAAACATATAATACTTTTTTACTGATCCTTTTACCTTCTCTCCCTCAATTACCATTCCAGCCGGCTAATCAAGGTCACCACTATCAGAATGAAATGAACCCCCCACTACACTCAGACCCCAGGTAAGCAAGTGTGTGTCCCTTATTTTGTGAGGAAAGACAAAATAAGCCATATTCCAACAGTAGAAACTCTTGTTTTATGTTTTACACTTTCTTATGTATTGTGCTTAAAATTGCCACTCTGATATATTTCATGTAAAGCCTGACAGAAGTGGCCCCATGTCACCTGTTTTTGTACTTGGCTCCTTGTACATAAAACATCCCGCGAGATTCATAATCAGATGGTAACCATTGACTACAGTATAAAGCCTAAATGTCAACTGTCAGATAGATATGCAGATGGGGGCTTATCTCTCTCGCAGATGAGAACAAATAAACTGAGAGTGTTCCAGGCACTTTAGTTTCCTTCTCCCTCAGCTGCAGTTGGCAGTTTCACAAGTGCTAATTATTTTTTACTTATTATTGTGCTCGTCGGATTCTATGCCGGCAACTTTTTAATGGCACAGTTTTTACCTTGGCTTTTGACACAGTAATTAATATTAGATATCAAGGTTCTGGTTCAGGTCATTAAAAAACATCAAAAAGCATGGTGTAGACATTTGGTTTAGCGTTGACTTTCAGCTGCAATACAGGCAGAAATCCATCATTGATGAGGCGAAGGCCAGCTTCTGCCCAGTAGGAGCCTCGGTATTTGTAAAACAAAACAGCCACAGGACAGGTTCCACCTTGTTTTACCTGCCCACAGGTTACAACCGGAGCGGAGAGCTCGAACATTAAAAAAGAAAACACACGGATGAATGGACTAACATTACTGCAGGAGGCTGAAGAATTTGTAGCTGCTATTTTATTTATTTTTCGCCAAAAACTGGCGAAGTGTGTCCAAACTAAAGTACATGTAAAATGCTAAGGAGAACACATACAATATAATGCCTCAATAAATGAGGTGGTGGTTGACACAGGGTAATAGTAGAAAGTGGACACAACTAAAAGGCAGGTTACAGCACTCCATCAGAAAATATCCCTTCATGAGTGCTTAACGTTTTTTTATGCCGTGCTGAAAGACGTGTCAGAGAGAGGAATGTTTTCTGCAAAGAAATTGAAATTAGCTTCGTGGTCGACATTACTCGATATAAATGAAATAGTTTAACCCTCAGTAATGTTGCCTGAAGAGAAAATATGTCAGAGTTAAGGCCAATGTCAAATAGCTCTCAGAAGAAGATTTAATGTGTTCAATCTGTTGAGAACAAGAGGTTAAAGAAACTCCGCTGAAATACCTGTAATACTGACATTAATAATAGAATAAATCAAGATTATTATCGGGAGGATGTGTGTATTGCAAACTCTCTGACTGAATTCTGGGCAGCTTCTAAAGCTTGTTCACAACTGTATCAAGACCCGACCACGGCAGTTCTCCTCTGAGGGTTCTGGAGACCCCGTACAGCGCCCCCCCCCCTCAAATCTCCATCTCTTTGTGGGTACACACAACAACCATACGGCAGGTTACAGCAGAAGACAAAGGGATTGCATCATTGTTCCGCTTGCCCAATTATGTAAGCGCCGCTTCACCAACACTTCTGATTTATTGATGAAAAGCAAGTTAGCCTGGTGTGAACACGTGTCGACTTGCATGTATTTACATATTTCAAATAGATGTATTCGCTGTTGTTTAAAGGTGTGGAATATAATACACCTGATCAGCGTTGGGGACGAGCAGGAACAACTTTTGCTTCTTCTTCTTTTTTTGACTTATTTCAGTGCGAACATGTCTTCGGGCCTTTTCACATTTTCAGTGATGTTATTCTGTTTGATTTAATGTCCACTGAAATGAATATTGCTATTGACAGACACCTCTAACACACTCTGCGGCTTTTGTCACGCGGCATCCACAGCTGTACTTCTGGAGTTAGACTTCCAGAGCATTTACATATTGAAGAGCAGCTGCACGGGAACTGTCCTTGTTTTCTTTCTTCTCTTTTAGGCGTTTGCATTCTGAGACACCCTTGCAGTGAATTTTATCATGGTGGTTTTGGCAGCATCCTGGCACCGCTGCACAGCTTCCTCACTGTTAAGCAGCTCAAATTGTGTTGCTGGGCTCGATGCTGCCAGGGCTTTCTCCAGCCTCTTTTAACATGTTTTATGGGATTCTTATGTCTGTCTTCCAAACGTCAAACCATGAATCAGGCCACAGAGACCCTTGCGTAACAATTCAAATTGTTTTACAATGGCCTATTGTGAACTTCGGTTGCCAGCTTGTCAGACAAACAGTCCCTGTACTGTTTCACTGGGAGATATTTGCGAACCTTCATTTCAGTATATTCCACAGATGAGCAGAAACAGTGTGCTCGCCCCAAATTAAATCAAACTAATTTATTCCCTTAATCGCACATTCTTCCATATCTGGATTATAATGACTTCAAAAATCTAAGAATTTAATCACTCACACCAAGTCCCACTTCACAAGCTGAAGTCCAATTTGCAGCTCTGCAGCAGAGGCCCTTGTCCTTGAAAATTGCTTCTATTAACTTTTGTACCATGCTCCTGCCTATCACGCAGTCAAAGGGGTGTTAGAGTATGGTAAATGCTTTTGTTATAAATAAAAATCAGAGCCCTGAGAGAGATAAGCCACTAGATCACTGCGAAAGTGTACGGTTAGACGAAGAATTAATTTCTTATTCACGCCAAAGTGGATGGAAAGATCTGATCAAAAGGAAGCTGTGTTAATGTTTGCATTTCACTTAAAGGGGACATAGCATGCAAATTCCACTTTGTTAGTGCTTCTACACGTTAATGTGGGTATCTGGCATGTCTACCAACCCAAAAACTCTGGAAAAAAAAACACTTGCGCGTTTTGTTATGGTTCCTCTAAGTCAGAAACGTCATGCTTGAGTGACTCGAATGAGCTTCCTGGTAATTGTGTCGTAACAAGGCACTGGAAGTCTCCCTACATGGCCTTGCCCCCCCGCCCCCCCCACACTAGTTACGCCGGGTTTACACTGGACGCAGCGAGGCTGCGAGGCAGCGCAGCGCCGTTCTCAAGCGCGCAGCCGCCTGGCTGGTCACGCCAGGTTCACACAGGACGCGGAAGCATTTCTCCGCTGGTCAGCCCCATAGACTGTATATATAAGGTCAGCCCGCGATTCTGCTTTCTCCGCTTGTTGTTGTACCCGTTGAATGTCGGGGTTCGGGGGTAAATGATGGTCTTCATAGCCCCCCCCCCCACCCCTCTCTTTCTCTCTCTGTCTGTCTGCTTGTGTGCTTGTAGTGGATGGGCAGAGGGGGACATTTAATTATGTGATTGGGAAAATTAAAACTCCAGGACAACAGAAGGGGAATACAAAGTATGGGATGCATATTTGATAATTTATATTAAATTATGAACAAATGAAGGAAACGTGGACAAAGGCACATAGTACACAAATAGCACAAATGATAGTAAAACAGTATAAAGACATAGATGTAGTTGCAGCACAGTCACAAGTCCTTTCAACAAACATCATACCGAAAATAAAGAAATTAGATAGAAAGAGAAACAGTCAAATTGAAAATGGCCATACATTGCAACCATTAATACTCGTATTATATTAAGTCTAATAATTTATTCAGTGGAGATAAATGTAAATCTTTTGATTGTATCCTGCTGAATGTACTAACGTGGCAAGACTTCTCTGCATGTTCCCAGTGGACGTACTTTGTTCTTAGTCAGAGCCACATTATCAGTCATTGCCGTTCTGGATGGTGCCTCAGACAAGCAGATGTAAATATTTGAGTTCCCTGCTCTCAGCTAAATATTGTACATTTCACTTGCTCATTAAATATGCCATGATGTGCTCTTATGAGATGTTACGTCCAGAGGCAAAAGATGTGAATGGATAATTGTGCAACTGATGTATACTCTAAAACGATTATGCATTCTGTTTAACGAAGGAATCTTGCAGCGCTCCCAAGTAATAATTCATCTTGTGGCATTTCCCCCCCCCCCTCTGGCTCTAATCCCTTACTCCATACTTAAACAGCAGTGTCTTCATTTGCTGGAGAGTGATTGATGTAAAGTCGGAGCCTGTATGCTTCTCAGACGGGGAGGATAAACTCATTTAGGGAGGAAAGGAAGTCTTGCGCTCGCTGACACAGACAAGGTTAAGACACCTACACAGGGCCAGAATGTGGACACTTGGAAGTCACAGCTTGAATCAGGATCTAATAAATGATCCTTCAGGTAAAAACCGTGAGGCGGAGAGGCTAAGTGTACGGGAGAAGTGGCTCAAGGACAATGGAGGCTGAGATGGGCTTGTGAGAGCACAAGATGATGGGACTTCATTGTTAAAATGTCATATAGAGGCAATTTGATGTGCAGGGTACAGTGGTAGCGCGGTGGGTGTAATGTTTTGTGTTGTCATAACTGTGTGCCTTTTTGTGGCGGTTTCCCCAGGGAGTGGATGGACGTGCTCAGCCCTCCCATTATGCCTCCCAGCCAGCCGAGAAGGTCAGGGAACACATGGAACAATTGGGAGAATCTCGTCGGAGGTGCAGTAACTCCTTTCGCCTTCCAGACTCCCGTGAAGTCCGGGAGATGGCAAACAATTCACTGCTTTAACATTAACCACAGTAATTACACCAATGCATACACGCAATGGAAACGCTCGCGAGTGTCCGAGCTCGCAGGAATGTTCAAGTTTCCTGCCAAAGACTCGCTTTGTGCAGAGTGTGAGACTGTACCTAATTAAGGGTAAAAAAAAAAAACCCAGGAGAGTGGAGCTCTCTGTCCTCCACATAACTCCATAGGTCAAAAGAGACAGGCTCATTACAGGTCCGTACCCCCTAGACACACCGACAAGGTTAATTGATGAAACCTTTCCAGTTTACAGCATCATTTTAAAACCTCTTACACAATGTGTCTTATAATTAGTTTTCATTATCATCGCCCAAGTTCTGATAAGATAAAAACGTTCCTCTCGGAGCATTCCATAACCTTTTTAGCATTTAACTGCCTGTCAGCTTAGCAGCTAAATTCTCATGCTTTAAAGTAGCGGGGATTACAGGGAATCTCTTTTACAGCTTCATAATGTGGTGCCGGCTCTGGGTGTCTCAGGTCCTGATTGATGAGCCAAAAAAAATGGCAGCGACAGAAAACTTTTAAATCCACCTGAGTCTGAAGGTCACCTCAGTCGCCCGCGCTCTCTCGGCGAACAGTCGCCCCCTTTTTTATATCTGGCACTGCTTTGCTACTGTACGTAGAAAAATTAAATACACAGATTACATTTATAGATTTTTGTCTGTGCAAAATTCATTTACGTGGAATACTGTTGCGCTGCTTTCTTTGCTGAGTGATTTTCTGGCATTATTTCAGGTGGCGATGAAGAGGAGCTTGAGGACGAGTATTTGAATCTGCACTATGATTCTTGCCTGAACTGCTACTTTGATCCAAAGACGGGGAAGTACTACGAGCTCGCTTAAATAAAAGCTCAAGAGAATTCTAATTAATCATTCATGTGACTATGGATGAATGAGTGAATGAATTCAGGGTTTTTTAAGGCTTACTAAGCAGAAATGAACACCCCATTCACACAAACACCCGTTGGTATTCTTTTATTTTTTTTTATACTTTGGAAACTAACAAGAACTTAGTGTCTATAAATAGTCATGTTAGTGAGTCAAAGAGCGGGACTCAATTAGCCACATACAATCTTTTTTGCAGGAAGTGGAAGTGTCGCTCATTCACCAGCACGTGACGATAAAAAGAGGCTTTTTCAAAAGTCTCGGCGATCAAATTAATACGTCGGCCTTCTGAAAGAACTTCCTCTTTTCATTTAGAATATTTCTGACATCTAAATTTAGCTCTGGGTAACTTTCAAAAGCAGGGGGTCTTGGTCTTCATCATCGTTTCATAATTGAAAGTTAAAAATGTATTAATGTGTGTGTTTATATCGTTTTAATTAAATTTTAAATTGAAAAGGCGGTGCTTGTGATTTCTTGCGTTTACCTCGATTTTAATTAACTGCAGCAGTTGGACGGAGCTGCACTCGCCTGTATTTAGTGGCTCAAAAGGCGAAAAGGATAAAAAAAAAAGATGATTGATTATTTTCATGCATTTGAAATGTTGAATATTCCTCTTTTTTTTCCTACGACTATTGTGTTGTAATGATTGTTTTCACGGATGGACCTGTATCTATGTGTGCTTTTTTTATTATTTTGTAATGGCCTGTAAATGTAACCAGCAATAACAACAGACGGAGAGCTCGTGGGACTGGCAGGTCTTTTCATCAGTCTTGCCAAAACACTGATCACACCTGATGAGCCGCTGAGACGAGACCGATTCATCATTTACAGCCTGAGATGAAATGAAAGGAAACAAGTGGAACAAAAGAAGAGAAATAACAACATTTATTTATCTCGTCGTGATTCACGGTTGTTTTTGTCAAACTTTACCTCAACCAGATCTGTTACCGACTATTCATTAGGCCCAGCAAGTATAAATGGCTCAGGTCAGAGAGGGCGATTTTGCAAAATTAAAAATTTAAAAGTGACAGTGTGTGCACGATTTTATTTTTCCACTTGTCAAAGACGTCTTTACTATTTGAGCAAACTAAGTTGATGAGGCACTGAATGTGGTTTTCTACAAACTCAATATTCACTCCCACGAGGCATGTATTCCAATTACTGTGAAAATCAAGCCTTACCTGAACAGGACCTTGGGTGTGGAAATAAAAAAACAAACATTGAAAACATTTTAATATATTTATATGCTGACACAAAACTGATCCTAGAAATTGTGCCACAGTTAAATTCTTGTTTCTAAATATAAGTAATAATTTCCCGATGTCTTGTATTGTAAGTATGTTCTTAATGTTTTATTTACAACAGAATATTAGGGGCCACTTATTAAAGGAACATTTTTATCTGAGATTTTGAAAATGTAATCATAAAAGAATATATTCATAATATTAAGAAAATAAAGTATTTTTAGACTTCATGTGGCTCATCAGCATCACATCAGGACTTTGAAAAGATTGGGCCAGAAACTTGAGTTTATTCTGAAGAAAGAACCTCACAGACAATTGCCTTTTTAGTGGAGAAGGAAATATATGTTAGTGTTCGACTGTGAGGTTACTGTTGGTTACATTTATGTGATTTTTAAAGGAGTTTCATAGGTTCTCAACAATCAGACTGGTTCAAGCTTTTGGATCCAGAGGTAGTCGAACTCTGGCGAGCACGTGTTCTCCTGACTGCTCGGCTTTCTTTTTCTCAAAATGTTTTCTTATAAAATTCCGACGTCTTGTTATCTCACTCGTTTTGTCTTCACTACGGCCCTGATACGCCATTTTAAGATACATGACTGGAGAAATGCAGGTTATGGGCGACGGTAGGACTCTTGCCATGGAGGGATTTACTTCAAATGAACTCTATATGATTCCATTCACAAGTGTTTTCCCACTTCAACGTGGTTTCATACTGCGAGGATGTTTTGCCGTTCTGAAGACCACGTGACACTACATGACACACCACGTGACGGCTTCTGGAAGTGGGCGTGGCAATGCCGTCGTGTCGCAACAGGTGAGAGTGAAGCAGGAAGTAAACACACTTGGGTGCGATCACAGCGACAAAAGTTAGATCAATGTCATCAAAGGCACTTTGAGAATTAGGGCCGGGTTAGTACAATGCACGGAGGTCTCCTGCTGCAGAACACACGGGGACTGACCAGACTCTGAGGAGGATGTCAGCACAGCCGGTAAATATGCATGTGAAGCAATATGGTCGTTACATGCATGAAGTTCCTCTCTGTGTGAGCTTCACTGGTTTGCAGACAGCAGCAGTGGAAACGCAGGGTCACATTATGTTAAAGCTGTTTGAACTGGTTGACATATCTGGAGTAAAAGCAGCCTCCATGAGGGAAATGCTTGAAATCACCAAAAACAGACAGATGCCATTCAGTGGGATAATATAGACTCATGCACTTTGCAGTAAAAGCCCATCAGAGAGAGAGAGAGAGAGAGAGAATAGAAGTCTTTTGTTCCAGATGCACGTTGCAAGGCTCCATCACCTCCTCGTTGCACACTGCTCCCTGTTTGGCAGACGTATCTGTAATCCTCCAAGTTACCACACTCCCTTCTCTTTCAGGGTCGCAACGCTCAGAAGTGAGTGGAATAAAATATCACTTCACAAAGAAGCCTGTCATAATAACACTGTCGGTGCAGCCGGCAGCGAGTTCACATGTCTTGAGTTCGGCGGTGACGTCTCTGCACAGTGAATCTGAAGAGAACAATACATCTTGACACAGACTGACGCAGAAAGCCACCTCTGAACCGCAGAAGTAACGTGGGCACCTTAAGTGTAAAGTTAGGAACATGGTTGGAGGATGACTCGGGGACTGATGAAGGTTATGTTTTAGTTTGTGTTTCTGAAATTAGCAGGATTACGCAGAAACTGCTCAGGGGTCAGTCAATTTTGATGTGGATCCATATCAGGGGGTGGATTTTTTTGTTGATTTCTCAGTATAACACATGGATCTATATGAAAAAAAGCAGACATGATATTTATGTGTTTTTAAATTTGGTGCCAATCCAAATACAAATCTGGATCTAGTGAATTTCAAAGTGGTTTCACAGTGGGACTGTTGGATATGTGCTCTGCGCGAGTGCCACTGTGGTTGGTTTGTTTGTATGTTTTTTGTCTATCTGCACTTAAAATGTCCTAACTGATCTGGAGGGATGGGGCCTGAAAGGTTTTCAGGATTGTTTATCCTCCATTATGTTTTATGTCAAATTAATTCCTTTGAATCAAACCGCTTCCTTTTTCTCTTTTATATTCCGACTGTAAGAACTAGACAATCGTGTGCAGGATGGTTCGACCTTGTCAGCTTTGCACCCAGTGCCATTGTAGCTCAGTTTAAGATGAGTCCAAGTAAAGAAACAGGCCGTGTTATGTCTCCTGTGTGTGTCTCCGAGTTTACACAAGTTGATAAATCAGAGACAAAGTAATGTCTGTTCCCCGTGTGGTGATAAAAGCAGCGTCTCTACAGTCTCAGCTCATCACTGTCTCCTTGTTTTTCACATGTGACACCTCCTCTCTCCTGTTGTTGAGGTTGAGATTGATCCTGTAGAACTGTTTCTCTTCTGAACCGGACTCCTCCGCGTGAATCCTAATTATCCCTTCAGAGACGTATGTGTTCCCAATGTTATACATAGCTCTAATGTTAAAGAGATCTGGTGGTGACCAGGGTTTTCCCGTGTGAGTGATCGTCAGTGTCAGAAAATGCTCCTGCTTGGCCCGGAGATTCATTCCCCTGCTGTTGAGACTTTCTGCTCTCGCACCGCTCCGATCCATACCACCCTGCTGTTCAGCTGTCATATCCGCTGCTCGTATTTCCTTTTTATCTAAGCCACACATCATGAACTGAGCTGTTAGGTTTATGGGCTCTTTAACTACCCCACTGTTGGCTCATATTGGATTCATTTGTCTTTTTTTTTAGGCCGGGTTGAGGCTTCACTCTGGGATTATTGCGTCGGTGATCATCGTGTCGGTGGCGATGGTAGCTGCTGCTGTATTGATCATCCGAAAATTCTGCTTCCCAGTCAAGTAAGCAAACTTAACTAATGGGCCTTTGTGGGGTTTATTATGAAATCCTCGCTTCACCTCGGTGTTGTCACGTTCATTTCAGCCAGGCGACGTACAGATACTCAGTGCTGAGGGGGATGGAGGATCAGGGTTCATCCGTGACAGACGGCGACAGGGGGCCTCGCACAGCGGGAGAGGAGTCAGACGAGGTCAGTGCGTCTCAGCTCTTCTGTTTGTAGCTCTCGCTGTCATCTGCCGCGCCGCAGCTGTAACCTTCCTCGTCACGTCACGTGTCATTTGTTAACTTACTCTTTCCTTGTGACAGGATCTTCTGGAATAATCCTCAAATCGACAGGAAGAAGAATTTATCTGTGGACGAAATGTTTGGTTCAGGGCTGCGAGAAATACTTAATTTTTGGATCAATCACTTGGTCCCTTCAACATCACCCAATTAGTTTGGATTCATTTGGATTTGGGCGAAGAAAAGCAACAGAAATCTCACATTTGAGAAGGTGCAATCAGAAAATGTTTGGATTTCCGCTTGAACAAAAATCAAATATCAAACGAATCAATCAACTAATCGATCAATTAGCTACTTGCAGCCTGAGAGTGGTTTATGTTTCTGGATTTTCCTTCACCTTGCCAGTGTTTTTTTTCCCGTTATGCCTGGGAAGAAATAACAAGCTCAATCTGTTTCATCACTGACACCTTTTAAAAGTAACACTCACCAGTTACACATCAAGGTCAGACACAGCCCCTGAAAAGAGTGGTTTAATGAGTTAGCCCTGATGTAGCCCTGTGAGAGAGTGGCATTCTGGGAAATGTGGGATCTTTCATTTTCTCGAAGCCATAAACCAATAATCAGGAAGAAAAGAAAAGCCAGGATGTTTCTGCCTCTGCTGCATCAATTTAAAAGCCCCCCCCACAACTTTATTTTAAATGCAATACTAAATCACCAGAGAACCACTTAACAAAGAGTGCATTTTATTATATATATTTATCTTTATTTAAATGTGCTCAGCATATGGCGTACAAGGCTTCGAAAGCTGCATCAAGCAACATATTTATTATTAACACCTCCTCCGATGACTTGTGGTTATGTGAAAAGGAGGCTGCTGATCCCACCGAGAATCAACAGCTGCTGTTCCGATTCTGTTTCGACGTTTTCACTTGTCACAGACAATTCTCCGTCATGAAGAATCTACTTTGAAAATGTAAATAATGCTCATGGAACTCGTGAAGTCAAAGAGTGAAGAGATTAAAGCAAACAAAGCAGCGGCAAGACACAAATTGGCTGAAATATACCTGAAATTAATGAAGTAAAGTGTTTTATTTTACCGTTCTTTCACCGTCTGTGTTATAATGTCATTAATTGTTAGTTTTTGCATCCAGTCTCAGAACACTTGACTGTCTAACGCCATCCCACAGTTCTGAAATGAGCAGTGCAGAGTTGACATTTCTGATAAAGCGAGCAAACTTGCACTCGCACTAAGACGCAGCGATCTACTGGTCGGCCCCGTTCCCTTTGAAATCTAATTCCATTTTTCATGCTCACATTAACCCACTTCAAATACATTTGCTTTAGAGTTCAGAGTCCACCGCCTATTAAATGGACTCCTACACTGACTGATGTCGCATGATAGTTTTTTGACAGCAACATTTACCACAAAGACTCCAAAAAGAAAGAAATCAGCAGCTCGGGAGTCGTCATAATGTGTCGCAGGAAGCCGGTGATTAATCATTCATCGTCAAAAAATCATTTCACTCCAGTTTCTCTCGATATTTGATATGATTAACAAACTAAGTATTCAAACCCCTCAGAAGTCATCAGTCTTCTCTTGTTGTCACTGTGAAGTTTGAGTGTTACTGTACATCTTGGAAATGTATCGGATGAGTGTCTGCTCCAGAGTTACTGATTGATGGTGTGAACGATCCTGACGTGAGCTGTGCATCCTCCCACTGTACGTCTCCGTGGAGACTAAATGTGTGATGTTATTAAATGTGTTTAAACTGTGAACTGGCGGATTGTCCTTGTTCCGTTCACCTCGTGACCTCGATGATTTATTTTCTCTTTTTCTCACCAAAATACAACTTCAGGGAGTAAATCTGTAATTGATATAATAATGCTGTCGACGGATATTGACCATTTAAAACAAGGTTTAAGTTGTTTTTCATCTTAAAGGTAATTTGGGTTAGACATCACTTAACAAAAAAATGGTGACTATATAACTACAGTGTTACCTCGTCCTTAAGTTTCACCGGTTGTATTTTTTATATGATCAGTTTATGGTACATGGACACTCTCTGCTGGTTGTATGTAGTATTACACCATGTAAGGAATTGAAAGCTGCAAACATCTACTGTCAAGAGGAAAAGCCCCTGACATCTAAAACTCGATCATTATGTGCACTAATGTTACTCTTGCCAGTTTTTTAGGTAAACGCAGTGCATGTTCCCCATATAACTCCACAAGTATTGTTGTTATGTAGCTCACAGTTGAACAAAACAACCTGAGTGTAATACAGCTCCAGAAGCAGAAGTCTTCGAAATGACCATAATGATAATAATGTCAATAACTAAAGAGACTAAAACCAGTGATAAAACAAAAAAATCTAAAGTTTCTTCACCACTGTTCATCTTTACTGTCTTAATGCATATCATCTTTATTTGGTATTTATCGTATCCATAAGCAACATCAGCTGTCAGTACACACAATTCCTGTAAACGTTAAATATGCTCAAGCTTGTGTTTAAAATGTCTTAACTTTATCAAAGTCAAAGCTGGGTTTTCAGCAGTTGAAGCACCAGAAACTTTGATTTAATTCATGTATTATTAGTTTGTGGTAATTAGATAAGATTAACAACACACTGCTTTTGAGAAACACCTTCTCAAAACAATGAATATTCAAAATGAAGGATTAAAGAGAAACAAACCAAACGATTAAAAACAGTTTGAAGATCACACATTAGAATATAAGAATTAAAATGTTAAAGATGAGAAAAGAGAAAAAGTAAAATAGTAATAGTTAGATCAAGGGGAAAGAAATTAATAAATAAGATAGTAATAATTATAGACTAATTATAGGTATAAAATCTACATGTAAAACAACAGTTTAAATATCGCTATATGATATAAGCTGCCTCGTAGCCTGGGATCCTCACTTTTGTGTGTCCTCTGGAAACACTTCCTGTCGTCCATGCTATTTGGTTATGTTGTTATCTAGCTAGTTTTTCCATATGTTTTCTTTGGATAGAGATCACATCTTAGCTGCAGGGTTTTGAACTCACAGGGCCACCATACTACTCAACTACACGTTGCACTTGTTGCGTCTCTATTGTTTGGGTCATGTAACAACAAGTCGGACCAGCTTTAAAAATAACATCGCACCCTGTCCTCTCTCTGTTTTTCTTCTGTTGTGATTTGGTCCCATACAAATGACTGAGTTGAGTACAACTGATCTGCTGCTGTAAATGCTGTGTGTGGCTGTAGCTCTGCAGGCACGTGGAGACTTCAGCTGCTGTTCAAGGATCAGCGGGGGGGGGACGCTTGCTGACACCAGAGTTAATGTTGTTTTATGTGATTACCAGGACTCCCACCATCTAACAACAGTAATTCCTGCAAACAAAAACACAATCAGGTTTGTTTACATCTTTCTTGTAGTAACTCTATAATTTGATGCCTCCTCTAATTCTATTGTATTTGTTGTTTCTTCTCAGATTGTGTCTTTTTCATGAATATTATTTTGCTTTTACTGAGGTTTTAATTTTATTTTTATCATCTATAGTCTGTTGCAACTTCACCTATGACATTGGATTTACAAAAGAAACATACACCCATGGAAAACTGAAAAATGACACAGATTCTTTAAAGCTTTTAACTTCATTTACTCACATTGTTTTCTCCTTGTGACCCTTCTCCCCCAGGTTTCATTTGCATTTGCCCTTAAGAAACAATGGTGTTTCTGAATCTCATTTTCCGTTGCTGGGAACCGTCGCTTTTTCCAGCATCTTAAGAGAGAGAGAGAAGCCGGATCATCTTTTTCACCGTGTGCGTTTGTATGCAGAAGGCTACACCCAGCAAGGGAAAGAGGGCTGCAACATTTTTTGCATATCCAAACACTTGGCACAGGTTTTTAGCAGGGAGTGTCCAAACAGATGAGATGTCTGTCAGGCTCTGCCACACGTCAGCTGCATTTCCTACCTTTTCCTCTCACGTACGGATAGAAGGCGTCTGATTTGTTGCAGATATGAAATTCAAAGGTGAGAGTTTTACTGTATTTACAAACAGGTCATTTCCACCGTGGAAGTTGTGTTCCACTGCTGGACAGATGGTCACGAAACTATGTGGGAGAACGTGTTGTGGGTCAGGGAAGAACAGGTGAAATGTGGTGCAGCTTGATTGAATTCAAGGTGACTGCTTGGCCTTGGTGGAGGTACATTCTCATTCCTTTATCAATAATCATTGTCTCTCTACTCTTTGTGGTCGACAGGTGTTTTGAACATTGTGGCTGGAATGGTTGTCCTCCTAATAATATGGGGAATCGCTTCATTTAATGCTGGTGATAGATCAGCAGAGGTTTTTGGTGAGCTCTTTTTTTTTTAATATATATATATGTTCTCTGTTGCATGTCCCAATGCAATAACACAGTCTCCGTTCTTTCAGTATATGATGACGATTATCAAAAGAAACTAAACGTGGATGAAGGTAAGTCCATTTTTAAATTTTTTCATGAGAAGGTTACTTTTCTTCTGGAAGTTGAATTCCACTAGGGCAGAGACTCAATGGGCAAAAGTCAAAACCACAACACAGGGAAATAACCCCTGTGAAATCATGTGATTAAATAGCCCAAAACTACTGGGTTGAATTGTGTGTGTGTGTGTGTGTGTGTGTGTGTGTGTGTGTGTGTGTGTGTGTGTGTGTGTGTGTGTGTGTGTGTGTGTGTGTGTGTGTGTGTGTGTGTGTGTGTGTGTGTGTGTGTGTGTGTGTGTGTGTGTGTGTGTGAAAACTGGCTGAACTTGATGGACTGAACAGGTGAGTAGATGACCAAAAAGAGCAGAATGAAGGCAGGCAGATAAAAAACAAACAACTACAAGACCTGTAAGGTTTGTCTGGAGCACAATACCATGAGGTGAGGTGTAGCTCTTACA
Source organism: Hippoglossus stenolepis (assembly GCF_022539355.2). Taxonomy (NCBI): domain Eukaryota; kingdom Metazoa; phylum Chordata; class Actinopteri; order Pleuronectiformes; family Pleuronectidae; genus Hippoglossus; species Hippoglossus stenolepis. The sequence continues at coordinate 13,979,993 of NC_061485.1, forward strand.
GAGTATTGTAATCAGACTGGTCTCAACATATGAATGAGTTCAGGATGAGGCTCAAGTGCGTGGAGGAGGAGGAGGGACCAGGAGTCACAGCCGGCAGCAGCCAGCAACACACACTAACAGGCGAGGCCCACACCAACCTCCCTGATGCCATGATGTGGACCAGAAAAAAGGCCAAACACACACAATCCTACCATCATCCTACAAGAAGAGAAATATCTTTCTTCCTCTCTCATCTGCATTTTTAGGGTTTGATTCCTCGAAGGTAAAGTGCAGCGTCTCCGAACGCTGTCAGCCAGGTCACTTTGCCTTTCGTATCCGGAGTGGAGCAGCTAACACAGTCGGGCCAAAGATCTGTTTTGATGGTAAAACGTACGTGTTTCTGTATTATGTGCCTGAATGAACCAAAGATGGAGATTATCAGCTCTGGAAGGGAAACTAAACCTAATCAGTATCTCCACAGTATCATGAGCGAGGCGCGCAATAACGTGGGAGGAGGACTGGACATCGTGGTGGTAAATGGTGAGTACAATTCTCTCTGATACCTCATCAATACACTGAAGAACAGATCCTATACAGAACTGGAGGTAATGTTTTCACCCCAGTGTTTGTTGGTTGGGATATTACCCGAGAAAGATCCTCTTTAGATTTCAGTGCGGATCCACTTTCTTAAAACGTAAGATCTTGGACCATTGGGCCTCGGCGGAGTTATGCTAAGTGTCCTTCTAGTTAAAAGTGTTTATTCGATGGTGAATGTGCACAAAATAACAAAATAGAAATGTAACATTCAAAAGAGTTGGTCAAACTCCATCTTCTCCTGAAGGGGATGTGAGCAAAAGTTTCTTGAGATTTTTTTAACATGGCTTTTCCACCTCAGGTAAAACTGGAGTTGTGGAGAACGCTCGCATTCTTAATGGAAGTAAGTGTTTGTATTTCATTCATTCTCACTTCTGTTTTCCATTCCAACGTTTATTGCTGATTTTCACAGTCATGATCTTTATTAATATTATTGTGAATTACTCTATCGAAAGGCCCACAAGAAACCCTTTCATTCCTGAAAGACATTAAACCTGGGATGATTGTTTTGGTGGCCTCTTATGATAATGCAAACGGGTGAGTCAGAAACTCAGTGATTCAAACTGTTAAATCTGTTAATGTCATGTGACACAATTTGACCAGTTCTCTTCTTCTGTTGCAGAATGACGGATGAGATCAGGAACTTATTCTCTGGAATGGGGAGCTCTAAGGCCAAGTCTCTAAAATTTCGGGACAACTGGGTGTTTGCAGTGAGAACGGGGCTGGAAAACACACTGCATTTTGAGAAGGTAAGTGATCCTGTTCCCCGCAGTTTGATTTGTTCTGTTTGCGTTTTTTAAAATATACAAAATCCGGAAGAAAAAGACACACGATGTAAAAAAAGGAAAATGTCTTCTCCTCTGTTCACCTGTCAGATAAATGTGAATGATGAAAAAAACAACCTTTATGAGGGATGGCCAGAAATGGCGGAGGTGGAAGGCTGCTTCTCAAGTATCGTCGGACAAGCAAACTTGTCAGACGTCTGATTGGACGAACGGCAGGAAAATACTTTTTATTGGACTTTTAAGACCATTGTGTTGCCACTCAAATGTTTTATACTCTGTCTCAAACTTTAAATTATAAACTTAGGGCGGCTGTGGGGTTGAGCGGTCGTCCTCCAACCAGAAGGTCGGCAGTTCAATCCCCAGTCTTTCCGATCTGCATGCCGAAGTGTCTTTGGGCAAGATACTGAACCCCTAAATGTCCTCAGATGTTAAATTCACTAGTTGTAACTCTCTTTTATCCAAATGACGTGTAATGTAATGTAATGGATAAACAGTATTTGATTCAATGAAAGTTTTCTTTGATCTCTGCTCCACTTTATCTGACATGTCTCTTATTTTGTTGTTGTGCTCTTTTCCATTTCACCCTGAAGATTCTGGAGAACCCTGAATCTTTTTATTGATTTACTTATTTATTTAAAAAGTAAAAGTACTGAGGTATCATCAGCAAAAAGTGTTTTGTTTTTTTTCCCCACCAACTCTGTGCACTCTTTTTAATCCTGCCACTGTTTTCTCTTTCCTCTTAAAGGCAGACAATTCTTGAACCAAATGCAAACAAAGTCTTGTAAAAAAAAAAAAAAACAGGCCTTGGCAACACTGTGGAGAGTCTTGTGCCTCTGAGACTGTTTATCCCATCACGTCCTATTAATTCTTCTCCGCACAGTCTCCAAAGTGTGAGATTTAGCCAAACAGCAGGACGCTCAGCTCATCAACCAAACAGCAGCAGACTTAGACTTGTCGTCTCAAATGCCTCATGTCGTTTGCATTTTAACAGCCGTTTGCTGTTTCGAGCTCGGATGAATAGAGATGAAACTTTTAGACAATTATCACTTTTTCGCAGCATTTTTTGCAACTAATGCAAATGCAAACATCGAAACGTTATCATCCTGCGATCATGCTGAGAGCACAGATTGTAGTTTAACACGACATAATCATACAGGTAAAAATAGAACAAACCGACTGAACCCGTTTTTATTCAGCGGGGGAATAATTCCTGTTTGACAACTGTTAATGCTTCAGCAAATGCGTCACTCAGTGGGAGTAGAAATTACGCTGTGATTAATGAGATTTGTTATTTGTCAGCTTTGTGTTTGCCTGAAAATGAATTGTGTGCCCTGCATCAGACTACATCACACAAAGCACAATGTGTTATCTCTGGTTAGTGAGACATGCCTGACCAGCACTGGTAAGAAACCTTAAAATATTCAACGTGGCAAGTTGATTTCTGTGTCAGTACAAACATCAGTCAAATATTGATATGGTGAGCAAAAGGTGCAAGAATTAGAAAAGGGTCATCAGAAGTTCTAATGTTCTGCGATACTTTAATTAGTCAGAGATACAGTGTGCACTGGTGAATTTCAAATAAAATATTCCACCTGAAAGCAGCATATGAAAAACGAGTGTGTATTTTTATACAATCCTATTTGGTGATTAATTGTGGTCATTAGTTCACATTAGTGTTAAAATCACTGATTTTGAATGAATTGCTTGCTCAGCATGACAATAGGAAAAATAAGATAAGTGGTAAAGATGTAAAAAGGTCACAAATTAACATTGTATACGCATTGTATTTGAGTTCATGTTCATATTTAGCAAATGAATGTGTTCTCTGTGTTTAGAAGTTTAGATCCAAAAATAAAGTTATTGTGTGATCTTGTCAATCACCACTGCATCCATACATGTAGCTCAAAGCAGCCCCCCCCTCCCCCTCTGCACTAAACTGTTGAACATGTTAAACAGGATGTGGGATTGGCTCCAGCTGTGAACAGGTGTCCTGCTCCCACTCCCTGCTAACTGCCAGGATCCTGGTTCTTACTTTCAAGGTGTGTGTGTGTGTGTGTGTGTGTGTGTGTGTGTGTGTGTGTGTGTGTGTGTGTGTGTGTGTGTGTGTGTGTGTGGGTTTGTCAGTGCTGCTGCTGACATCCACCTAAAACTTTTATGTGCAAAATATATATTATTATTATTATTATTATTATTATTTTCAGTGTTTTGCTATCAGTTTATTGTTTTTAGGTATGAATAAAGTAATTGCTCATAAAATGCTTTTGGTAGAAATGGTTTTTATACATTTGGGGTTTTCAGCCATTCAGAGTTTCTAGAAAAGAAAAGCTGGAACTCCAGCGAGTTCTTAAAAAGAGGGAATGGGACCAAAAGAGGAAGGTGAACAGGGAGCAGGAGGAGGTAAAGGACAACAGACCACGCCTTTTTCTTTTATCCAAAGCGAACTACAATAAGTGCATTCAACCATGAGGGTACAAACCCAGAACAACAAGAATCATGTTGCCTTCATCAAGAGTTGTTGAAAAGACATCATAACGTCAGTCAGACAAAATGTTATAGTGGTCAACTTTATGAGAATTAGTAAATCAATTACTGTTTTATTTAAAAAATTCAAAATTGAATATTGAGACTGATATATAATAAATATAATAAATCAAAATATAGGTGTCTCTCAGGTTGTCCTGCAGTCAGTCAGTCAGCAGAGGGCAGTGTAGACATTGTTTCTGACACTGAAATTCAAGTTTCACCTCCTGCACCAAATTCATTTAAACATGGTGGAGTTCCATCAGCATTTATACAACTTAAAGTCATCACAGAGATAACATCAAAGTTTTGGGTTGGACCATCGGCAGTTTTTTACCAATGGATTGTCTCTGATGCTTTTTATCTGCAGGAGGAGAACATGTCAGTCACACATATATACTCTCATCATATGTTTTGCACTTAAAATATCAATTTGTCAAGGATCCTGTAACCAAAGCAGTCCAAAAAAATGCATACATTATTTATCCCAGCTAACATTGGGAGAGAGGCGGGGCTACAGGGCCAACATACAGAGACAAACAACCATTTATACTCACACCCACAGTCAATTTGCACAGTCAAATGAACCCGTGGGAAGAAGCCAGAGAACCTGGAGAGTGCATGCAAACTCCACACTGAACCGAGATTTGAACCAATAACCTTCTTGCTGTGAGGTAACACCGCAAACCACTGCCTCCCCATGCCATTCCTGTTTTGAACTGTAGTGGATCAGAGGCAGAAAGTGGCACAGAAATACTCAAGTGAAGAATGGGTGTCTGAAAATTACAGTGGAATGTAAAACATGCATTTGGTGACGTTTCACGACTGTTTGTATTGACTCTGAAGTCGTCTGTGTGAAACATGGGGCTTGTTGATTGTGTCCGAGTCTCAATAATCTTTCATTTCTCCACAGCTGGAGAGAGAGAGAGAGAGGAGAGAGACCGAGGAGGACAGCAGCATGATGCAAGAGTGACGGCCATTATTCATGACTTCATGTTTTCTGTTGACTGTCGGCGCCGTGGACCAGTGGCAGTAAGTGACGAGGTGGAGAGAGACAGGAATTATCTTCACTGTCAGAGCTTCAGTTGCCTTTGTTTAAAAACCTGGTCAATAAATAGAAAACAGATCCAGTCGGGTCAAGTGGAGAAAAGACCCCCCAGTGATGATCTGACCAAAGATGCAAGTAATACAAAAAAATCTGTTGTATGTCAGATAGTGAAGTGTGCGTGAATGGAAAATTCATTAATGATTTCACCTGAAAACATGCAGCAAGTGTCATATGAAACATGAATAACAGGAACACCTTTGTGTTTTAATACAATCAATGATTGTGATCATTTTTTACTTTTTACTTTACATTAGTGCAGTTTGGGCTCCATTGCTTTAATTATTCCTGTTTACATTTGGCGTGTTTAACTCAGTGCCTCCGCCTCTTAATCTGATTTTAATATTTGGTTTTATTTGTATTTGTATGTTTATATATGATGTATTGTCGTCAGAATGGCACCATGAAATTGAATGGATATTATTATTATTTACATGTGTTGATTGTGTCTATTACATAGTTACAATCATTGATTTTTGCGTATTGCTCATTTGGCATGACAAGAAAGGAAATATCTAATTAATTTACAGGTACTTTGAATTTTGGGATTTAATATATTTATTTATTATATGATGTCATTTTGGAGGTAAACTGTAACCTGCACATTTCCATGTTTGATACTTTACAAACCACTGTGTGTTTTCTGTGTCATTTACATCTAAAATACAGCTTTTGCATAACGACAGAACACACAATGCATAGACAAGGAAGTTTTATTTCATTTCCTGCAATCATATCTCCGTGGGTACAAATCATTGTATTTTCGTACATCTTGTTCAATAACCCATGATGCATTGCATCCATACATTTGTAGCTCAAAACAGCTTTTACAAAAAAGGATATACAATATATACTTATATTTATATATATAATATACATGTGTTTCTTTATGCATTTAGATGTGTTTTTTATGGGTAAAATAAGCATTAAAAAAACAGCCAGGTGGAAACAAATCCCATCTAAGATTCAACACAAGGTCGTTACCAAACAAATGAACCATAGCCAAGTTATCAAAGTCGTCAATATTGGCTAGCTAACAGTTAACATGAAGCCCTTCACACACAGTTTGCATATTTTCCACAATTACAGTCGTGATTTCCCTCTTTTACTCTACTATGGACCTACACGTGTCAATGACCGATTTGGGGGAATTGGTTTTAATGTCGTCAACAAAACGTCATGGACTGGTTCTCTAATAATACAGTATTATGTCATGGCATACCGTAAAATCAATAATGGTACGATGTGATTGATATAAGGATTGAACTAATTTGAGTTTGTTGTCTCGTCCTTTTTTTTATGTTTTATCTCTTTCAGATTTCTCCATCTGATTTATTTAGAAGAGGAGTCTACAGTAAAACATTCCCACTTCCCTGTATGGCTTTAGTACTGTCGTCCTTTTACTCAGATGGACAGGTGACGTTTCCAGCACCATCATTATAATTATTAGTATTTTTCATGTTTTGTACTGTGGCTGGCACATGTTTTAAATCAGGATATGTGTGATTTGAGAGATACTACAAAAGCAAATGGCAAAAGGTAGAAAGAAATATCTGAGTTAAAAATGAACATAGTACAGGAGACATGTCACTCAGGTAGAGGCTTGACCGTCACAGTCAATGCAAATGATAAGTCCACTGTGCTGTGTTGTACTTAGTCAACAACGTTACTTCTGGTGTTACTCACTTCACATTATATAGCTCAATATTACAGTATTACATCTTTTTTTTTTCTCAATACAACAATAATAATAATCATGTGTGTTTATACTTATTGATCATCATTCATGTAAACATATTAAACCAGGTCATGCAAACATTAGACCAAAACTTCTTCCACTAGAGGTGCACAGCACAGAGCAGGCGGAGCTCCCAGACTGAGATCCCTCTGACTCAGCGCGAGACGGGCCCCAGCCAGAACCACAGACCGACGGCCGGCTGGATAGTTCCCCACTCGTCAGTGTCAGAACAGGGAGGATGAGCGAGACGTGAACATGATCTGTGTTCTTCCCCACGCACGGTGGATTCTCTGCGTCTTCACAGTTACTCTCCTTTGTCCGGAGAGGAAGGTTAGATTCTCGTCTTTTCACCAACCAACAGGGATCTCAGTTTGAGCCTCTGGTAACGAAACAGCCATAAAACAAAACAAAAAAAAGTCTCCTTTTGGAAGTTCCCCCCCCACCCCGACAGAAGCATGCACACACTCCAGGTCAGTCTTCACAAACCCAGTCTGAGCCAGAATATAGAGTCCACACCACTGAGACGCACGTTTACCTCCCCAACCTTCCAGTATCTCCTTTTCCAAAACGGGTTTAAAACAAAGGGAGCAAATACTGAAACACTTAATCATGACGATATGAGAAAAAGAAAAGCGATCAAAAAGAAGTAATGGGCAGGTAGAAGTGGCAGTGACGACATGCCGTGAGACCTATTTTACTGAACAGCTGGACTGGGTGAGTGGCTGGACTGAGTCACATTGACGGGTAAAGTGAATAAAGACATGCAGGAGTAGCTTTCAGCACTCTTTCCCTTTTTTAAAGTGTTCCCCTCTTCTTTGAGCCCTGTCTGGCCAGATATTTGGAGAGCTGACAGTAGTGTGACATGGTGTGTGTGTGTGTGTGTGTGTGTGTGTGTGTGTGTGTGTGTGTGTGTGTGTGTGGGTGGGTGGGTGGGTGGGTGGGTGTGGGCCGGATGGATGCAGATGTGCAGTAATTGTGATCGGAGGTAGATGTGACAGATAATGCCAGGACAGAAATAATGGAGATGACTGCCTTTGGGCCACTGCCTCATCTTTGATTAAGACTCCAGAGGTTTTGATGCTTCCTGAAGGTAACATCCAGAGCGACTTGTTGTGATGTGCACGTTGCCCGAGTGACCACTGTCTGCTCTGGCTGCACAAAGGACAACTACATGTTAGGTTGCTATGGAAGGGGGGGGGTTATTTTAGGATCATGCAGACAGGCCCTTTTTTTTTTTAAATCTAACTCTGTCCATTTGCAGAAGCCTTGCGAACTTTTCAACATCAGTATTTTAACATGGGTGTATCTTGAGTCAGGACGTGTTTGTTTTTTGGACAAAGACTTACAGTGCGTTTCTTCTCATCATAACAGAGACCTGCTCGCTGTGGCCGTACTCGGGTTCGGACACAGCCTGATAACTACTCTGCATTCCTGGCCAGACTGGGCGGGCGGGCTCTGGGCGCTCCGGGGATTACGATGTCAGCGCGACGATGAGGTTGTGCTCAAACGCGACTGGCTGGCCTGCAGCAGTAGGTGCAGCTCCTCAGGCTGTCCCGATCTGTGCTGCCCTCGTTGCTTCCACGACGGCCGTCCTCGTAGTGGGACACTGGATGTCAGAGAAAAACATAGAACATGTGAATTTAAAGCTTTAGTGTCATATTTCCCAGCTAGGGTCTTATTCCTGTACTGGGCCGTGACTTTATTTTTGAAATGTTTGATGTGTCAAACTGGTCAGCTGCCTAGTGGCGCCCAAAATTAAAAATAACCAGGGTGAAATGGTATTTAGCCATTATTAGACCTTTTCGACAAAAAGGTGAACCTGGTCCATCCATCCACCCATTAAACAACCCACCCACCCATCTATCCATCTTATCCATCCATCCACCCATCAATCTATCCATCGACCCACCCACCCACCCATCCATCCATCTTATCCATCTATCCATCGACCCACCCATCCATCCATTCATCCATCCATGTTCCCTGTTAGTTACTTGACCATACTGTATCTGATTCAAAGCGAGTGTCTGTTTATTCACTGTGAACTGATAACTCACAGCTCTCCTCTTCTCCATTCCCCAAATCCTCCTCCTCCTCCTCCTCCTCTTCCTCTGGGAGCAGATGTCCATGGCAGGGACTGGTGGGAGTAATCTGACTGGGCCCCTCAAGACTTGTGCCCAGCTGCAACTTCCGCATGTGGCGCACCACCGCTGTGGCATTGAACGCTTGCTACATGGACACAGAGAGTGTGTGACAGCCACAAGGAAAACAGCATGGGTGTACAGAATGTGCTGCCAATCTTCAAACTGCTCATTCAGCAGGTTGTGCTGTGACACTGACCTTCCATTTGCTCTTAGCAAAGTTCTTCTTGATCTGAGCGCTGACAGATTCGTGGATATTCTTGTCCAGAGCTGTGTCTCCACAGATCCTGCAAAGACAGCAAACATGAGAGGAGTTACAGCATCGTTGTACATATTATTCATTAATCCTCAACTATTTTTAATATCTGTCCCAATCATTTTTCGAGCAAATACACCAAACATTAGTTCCAGCTTCTTAAATCTAGTTCACACTTTCCTTTTTTTCCAGTTTTGCACTGTTGGACGCAAAATGGAAGATGGGCGTGTGTGTCACCTTTGGCTCTGAGAAATTATAATGTCCTTTTTTTATTTTATAGATAAAAAGATCCATGAGAGAATAATAAACAGATATTTGATATTGTAAATAATCATTAGCTGCAGGACGACTGCTCATTTTTTCTGCAATTAATCAATTCATGTTTTAACTTTTTTAATTTGAAAATTTGTAATATCAAGCACCCAAAGATGACGCAAAGATGAACAATTAACAATGATATTAAAAAAAATGAGAATGTTTGGTATTGTTTCTTGATAAATGTTGATTAAGCTTTTTTTTTTTACTGGTGGTTAATTTCAGTTCATTTGAAATTGTTTTTCTTTTGATCAAAAAATATTGACAAACAGTTTCAGCGCTACACATCTCCTGACTTTCTTACCATGGATGTTGGAGCGCCTGGTCGCATGTATATCTCTTCAAAGAGTCCTTCTCCATCAAGTGACAGATGAAGTCTTTGGCTGCCAACAAAAAAAAATGTCACGTTATAAATACCTGACCCGCTCTGACGTGTTTGATTTTAAAGCTGGATCTCTTGAAGATATTTGTAGTAAGCCACAGTACCTGAATCTGAGATGTCGTCCCAGTACGGAGAATCAAACTCATACTCTGCTTTCAGAATCTGCTCAAATAGCTTTGCGTCATTTTCATCGTAAAACGGAGGATATCCACATAATCTGCATGGAAGAGTACGAGGACATTTTCAAACTTTTTAAAGAATATGACTTTTCTGTTTTACTTCTGAGGAATGATTGAGTTCGGACTTACAGGATGTAAGAAATAACTCCTATGGACCAGCAATCCACTGCTTTGCTGTACGGCTTCTGAGCGAGCACCTCTGGAGCTGCGAAACACGCATCCAGCACATTCACAGAGCGGAAAACATATGAGCAGCAGCCAGAGTGAATTCAAGTTATCTTGACCTTTCAGTAATACCGTGAGATCTGCCGGGTCATGTTAAACAGGTATGGAGAGCACTTCTGAAACACTTGCAATTGACTCAGTCACGGATGAGAGAGCCTCTCACACAAGGCGGTGAATAAAGAGAGGATATCAGCTGAAACTACAGGGGCTGCTTCTCACATGAAAGAGGGGGGGGGGGCCCAGGCAAACAAATGCACCTACCCACATATCCAGGAGTGCCGCAGGCTGTGGACATGACGCTGCCCGCTCCCTCGATCTTTGACAGGCCGAAGTCGCTGATCATAATCTTGGAGTCCTCGTCCATGCTGTAATAGAGCAGGTTCTCTGGCTGCAAACACAAGAAGGGAGGGTTTGAAAACTGGAAAACAAAACATTTTCTGTCTTTCCTGAACGATGGTACCTTCAAGTCTCTGTGGACGATTCCCATATCATGGAGATATTTGACGGCATCTAAGATCTGGTGGATGAGCTGGCTGGCATCTCTCTCAGTGTAGAACCCTTTCTCCACGATCCTGTCGAACAGCTCGCCTCCGGAGACCCTGGCAGGGGAAAAAATCGTGGGGGACAAAAGAGGTTAAGAGTTCTGCACCTTTAAAGGTTTTCTCTAGCTTTGATTTTGTATTAATAGTTTACTTCCACCAAGGAGGTTATGGTTTAGTCTGTGTGTTTATTTGTGTGTTAGTGGGATTGCACAAAAACTACCCAACCAATTCCCATTAGAATTTGTGGATGGGAGCGATATGACCCACGGAAGGAGGTATAACATGTTGGTGCAGATCCAGGATTTCTTTAACATTGTGAAATAGAGTGTTTTTCCACATTTTGATCTTGATAAAAAAAAGTGTTTATGAGTGTGTGCAATTTGGTGCAGATCCAAATGATTTTTGTTTTTACTGTAGAGACTTAAGTTACCAATTTTTGAATTTTAAGGTAAATTAAATTAAGTGTAACGCTCTCTGTGGAAAGAAATGTGCTTGATATATTGATGCAAATCAATTTTCTGTCATTTAAATAATTCATTAATGAAATCAATTGTAATATACAGTAAAAATATATAAAATGCATTAAATTCAGGCCTTGACTTTGTGTGAGAGAAAGAGCGAGGAGAACTCACAGCTGCATGACAAGATATAGGTGAGATGTACTTTCAAAGATGTCCTCCAGCGTCACGATGTTGGGGTGCTTGATTCTGGGGAAGATGAGTGGACAGAAATCTGCAGTGCATTTCATTTTTTTATGTATCATATTTCTCTAACGCTCACTGTCAAACGGTCACCAGATGGCCTTCTTGTTGCATAATCCAGATTTACAGGGTCTGTTCTGTCTTTCTTTTTTAATTCTGTAAATTGGGATCAACCCTATGCATCTACCCTGTTCCCTGAAAATACAAAACGACAAAGCAGATGGATGATTTGTTAAGAACAACAGTGATTGTTGTCGGCAGCTAGAACTGCTAACAAAGACCGGCTTTGGATATTATAGCTGGGGCCTGAAAGGAGGGCTGTGAAAATTGTCATTCAAAGACCAGATCTGGATGATTTCTTTTTAATGGGCAGTCAAGCGTCTCTCTCTTGGCTCTCGAGTTGAGCTGAGAGCATATGAACTCGCCATCACTTCAGCACGGCAGCAGCTGAGAGAGGCTAATGTGACTTTCATGAGAATGAGCCAGAAACGCTTCTCTCCTGCTTTTTTCCTCAAACTATTTTTCAACTTCCTTGACGTCTCTTGTTCTCAGGACCGTCTCATCTATTTCCAGGAGACTTTAAGCGTTTGGCCAAACTCCATTTCTACCGTCCTTCCATATCTTTAACCGTCCATCATACCCAACCCCCCTCCTCCTCCTCCTCTTGCTCTCTCTCTCTCTCTCCACTTCTCCACCCTCTATGTCTCTTTCTCTTTCTTCAATACACTGCTGCGGGGAATTCCACACCATCTCCGCCTCTGTGTGCTGTTGCCCTGGCAACAGGGACACTAAAAATAGGTCTATCTTCTTTACTCCTGACATTTCCGGTGCACAATCCTACTGTTTCTACTGACACCATGCATTTAGTCACCCATTCAATTGACCCCTTGCATATATATCTTCTGCATCTGCACAGGCATTGTTTGCAAGAGGCCGCGCTGATCCTCCTGCTGGACATGAGGCGACAGCTGAGGCGTTGCGAGAGGCTTCACCTGTGTAGTACTGCGATCTCATTCTCGATGTTGTTCTCTTTGCCCTCCAGTGCTTTCTTGGGGATGCACTTGATGGCCACCAGCCGCTGGGTCCTCTTCTCCTCTGCTAGAACCACCTCGGAGAAAGCTCCGCTAGAACACAGGCAGAGGAAACACACACACACACACACACACAAAGGTACATTAGAGAAGGAATGTGAAATGTGTGGGAGTGTGAGGTGAAACGCATAAGAAAGGATGGGGAGAGAGAAGAGACTGCAGGACAAAATAGTGTCAGACAAAAGCAAGAAATAATGAGAAATCCCCAGTGACAGGTTGTCAGTGCAATGTCACCTTTGGTTGATTGCAACAATGTCTTAAAAATCTCCTAGTACACTACACGCAACCACCTTTCTGCGTGTCTGTGCGTGTGTGTGTGTGTGTGTGTGTGTGTGTGTGTGTGTGTGTGTGTGTGTGTGTGTGTGTGTGTGTGTGTGTGTGTGTGTGTGTGTGTGTGTGTGTGTGTGTGTGTAGATGAATAATTGAATATGGTGACATAACGGAGAGGTTTTGGGAACTGAGATAAGGCTCAGGAGGTGAAGCCACAGTCACAGTGAGACATTTAGAGGAAGAGCATTTGCTTTATAAAAAAAGAAAAACCCCAAACTATTTTTAATCCATTCAATAATAGATGCAGTAAAATGTAGTGTGGCTTTTTCTGGAGACTAGACTGCATTATGGATTATGGTCTGGTGGCGATGACAGCGAAAAAAGTGTGTATTTACACAGTCTCCCCACAGGGGCGTGGGAGGGGGCGCAGGAGGAGGCCTGAACGCACAAACATTGTCAGCAACCGCAGGGATCCTTTACATGTATGGGAAGCAGCGCTGTCACACGACGGATGTCCTCTTTTTCATTTGTCTCCCTCATGACCGTGTGAGCAAAAGTCACTGAAGTCTGCAGCCCAAATAAAAGCATGCAGACTTAACTGTGCTGTTACCAGTAGCAACCATGCGATAAGAAGGCAAACATCTCTCACTTCTCCCTGTTTACTCTGCTTCTCGTGGTTAGTGAAAACCTGACTGTCTCAGCTTTGTGAACCTTTTTTCCCCGTTATTATGTCACATTTAATGCCCTGTGTCAATCCTTGAGACGGCGTTGTACCACGGCCATGTTGTGCTCAACGAACCAGAGACATTTGAATGCTAGCGAAGCAGATGCACAAGAGGAGGAGTGCGGATTCTCTTACACATCTCTGGTTTCCTACGATAATAATAATCTCAAAGCAACATCACATAAAGCTCCAGTTCCCTTCGACCCATAAAAGCATTTTAATATGTTTAGGTCCACAGCCTCTGCAGCCAGGGTCTCAGCGCAAAAATCAGTTTTTGTCTTATTGGCTGTTTAAAATCAGAAGCTGAGACCAGGACTGAGATCTATCTGTTGTCCGTTGAAACAAACCAAATTATAGGACAAGAAGAATTGTGTCAGGTTCACTCGATCTGACACTGCCTCTGAGATATGTTGTAATGAGGGCTATAGATTCTGTGTTGCTTTCAAACTGTGGTGGCGAAATGGCTCTAGAAATAAAGATATGTATTAGACGGATTGATACTACAACACTTTTATTACCTCGGCCAAAGAAGTTATGTTTTCATCTTTGTTTGTCTGCAAGAATATGCAAAAACTACACAATGATTATAACAAAACTTGATGGAAGAAGTATGGATCAAGGAAGAACCCATAGAATTTTGGTGGTGCCTTTCTTTAAAATTTCATTGATTTCTCAGAATAATAATTCATGGATCTTGATGAAAACACCAGGCATGTTAGAGGACTGATATTTAGAAGTGAATTTAGGTTTTTCATTTGTGGTTCCATAAGGGGACTGTTGGTCCTTGTTGGAGTTACGTACTCTCCTGAGTACAATTCTAATACTAGGCTACTTCTAAACGGAAAAATAACACATCAGAAGAAATTAATTTTGTAATGACTGTACGCATGAGCTAGAATGACAGGTGTAAATATGCCTGCATCATTTCACCTGATATTTTTGACTCACAGAATGACTTAGAGCAAATGAAAGAGCCGGCAGATGCACACAGATGCACACACATGCACACACACACACTCATGCACACACGCTTTTGTACTGTTGCCGTGAGACACATTGTAATTAACCATCCAGTTGCTCATTTCTCCTTGGAGACTTGGCAGGGGAGGACTCTCAGGGTTTGGGAGCAGAGGAAGGAGAACGAGAGGAAGCTAGTGTAGCTGTTTGGTTTTCTGAAGCGCTAATGTGGAAAACTCTGACGTGGTTATTTGCTTCTGTCCAATTTTGCAGACCTCAGTTTCTTCAGTCTAAGATTCAAACACACCATTTCTTTTATTCCCTTATTTAGACCACTGACATCTTGACACATGATTAGATCTATTTTATTCCAGGACATAATTCTGGCAAACACACATTAACTTGCTGCTATCGAATTAAAATGAATAAGTTTCATGTGAGTCACTGGTCTCAAGACTCATAGCTGACGCATCTGTCAGCTCGGCTGTTTTTATATGATCGAGACTGTCACAGAACAGCTGACATATTCTCATAGATAGATAGATAGATAGATAGATAGATAGATAGATAGATAGATAGATAGATAGATAGATAGATAGATAGATAGATAAATGGATGGATGGCTGGGTTGATGGATGGATATCACACACACACACACTCACAGAGGGAGAGAGTTGTTGAAATCACTGAAATCCCATCTGTCCATATGAGCAAATATTTATTCACACATTCTCATGTCGCCATCATCTCTCACTACTATGATACACTATGATCGTTGTGCTCTTATTTGAGTATTCTGTGTTTTCAGGAACTCTGAATCTATCTTTATGAATGAAGACATTTGATGATGAATAAATACATGATGGGCCACACGTAAACTACTAGGGCTGCTTTTTGTAAATCTATTGATTCAGTTAAAGTTGCACCATTAAACAAATGTCTGATCTAATTTGAATCCCTGCGTGGCTCGGGCCTTTCTGTGTGGAGCCTCTTCCCTGTGACCATGGATGGGAGGACTTGACATGCAGATTGGGGTTAGGTTAAGTGGAGACTGTAGATTGTGTGTGGATGTGAATGTGAGTGTTAATAGTTGTTTGTCTCTGTATGCGACCTGTCCAGGGTGGACCCTGCCTCTCAGGGGCCCACTGTCAGGTGGGATTGGCTCCAGCTCCCTACATGACCCTAAAAGAAGAAGCGGTATAGACAATGGACGGTTGCTAGCACTGCAACAGCAATCGACTATACAAACAAATTCACTGCAATTGCCAATCATGTGTAAATGTAGGTATGACTCCCTGTTATTTATGTACAGTGTGTATTTTTCAGCCTATCCGTGCAATTTAGAGCAATCGTGCTAAGCTAGCTGATGTTATTGTCATTTAGCAGAAGGTTATTAGCTTAATGCTTTTAAATGTGAACGATGTTATCTTTTTTTCTTTGAAATGTAATTTTAAATCTTCCCAATCTGACATTGAAACTAGGCTAAGGTTAATCTTACGAACAGCTGGTGTGACGGTGCAGCTCGTACACCAGTTGTACAACACGATCAAGAGTGTGATGACCGCTCACAGTGATGGATGTTTTTGCTGCAATGGAAAATATTATTCATAGTATTCAGGTTTTGATTTTATTTTTAGCGAGATGCGCTATCAATCAAGCCGAGTCGGCCCCATTGGACCTGTTGTGAACAGCTCGGCCCATCCATCAGTCGATCGATCTCACCTGATGGAAGTGCTCACTTCAACCCCAACGTGCCTCCAAGTCCAAAAAAAGCTCTCTCGTTTTAGCCTAATCCATTTTGTGTGTGTGCTTGTTCTGTATCTGTGTGTTTGACAGGGAGACAGAGAGAGAACGGGAAGAGTGGATACTGTATAATCCCATTCCAACCCATCTCCACCTCTCACTATAGGAGAATTAACATATAAAAAAGCTTGAGACTGGACCGTAATTGTACAAACTGTATGTTGTCCATGCACTCCGCTGAAGTCATGTGCAGGTCAATCCTCTTAACTTCTTGACTTTTCTCTATAAACAATAAACCAACCTGCGCAAGTGCTTTCCATCTGTGTTTGGTTCTGCACGGTCACAATGTTTATTCCACCCACCTGGACCCAAGTAGATGTTAAAACAGGCCCGCTCCATATTTGACATCTTAGATCTTTTTCAACTTCAATTCTTGCACCAAAGATCTACTGTATGTTTTAAAACCATCCGTTCAACCATAAGCAGTTTAATATTGAATCCAATAGCACTGGGGCCACATTCAAGAGCTGCTAATATACCGCTGCTTCTTCAGCAACACGCAAAAGAAGTTCTTTTACTGCTGAGTCGTGATCTGAAATGGTTTGTTAACTGGCCCAATGCTCTTCATCTCTGTGAGACTCACTCAGATATGTCCATCCACAGAACTCGTAAACTGAACTAATGTCTATATTCATCAATATAACGACTCTGAACAAACCCTTAAAGAACATGGAAACAACCAACCCTGGACAAAGGAGTATTCTCTCAAAGTCATTTCAATGTACATTTAATGAAACTGCACTGTGAATACGTCATGTCGACTTGTTACAGAAGCTAACACTTTGACTGCTTTCACCAATAACACAGAGCAGCTGCTGCTCCACTGTTTCTTACTTCTGGGTTTCGTCATCAAAAACTCTTCAGGTCACGTTTAGAAAAACATGAGTTACCCAGAATCTCCTCATGGTCATTAACCAAAATGTTTCCATGACTCCAAAGTGACAATTAAAGGTTCAGTGTGTACGTTTTAGGTGAAATGGATCTATTGGCAGAAATTGAATATAAAATAATCTTTGTGATTTTTTTCCCTTGTGTGTTTCATCTAAATTGTACAAATGTTTCTTTCTTTACCCTCAGCTAACTCCATGGCCCAAACAGTGAACACAGTGAGATTGAGGCAGATCTGAATACAATATTTCAACACAAATCAATTAACTTCACACTCTGAGTTCCTAGATAAAGCTCCTCTGTAATCTTCTCTCCGAGCATGAGGAGCTTTCCGTCAACACATTAATTCTGCCCTCAGTCAGGTCCAGCTATACTGATAGAGGGGGGTGGAAAACTATTACAACAGCTTTTTCTCTCTATTTTCTTTTTTTTTCTTCCTGAAATGAGAACATACTATCCTGGCAATTCTCTCCTTCAATCCTTTGTTATATAATCCTTAGTATCATCCCTAAAAATTACAATCACTGTTTTTAAGTTCCTGTGAAGTCTCGGTGGAATCTCGACAGAAGTTATCAGCGCTCGGCAGCAGTCGTGAGTCCTCCAATATGCAGTCTGCGAGTCAGAGTGCACGGAACGCAGCATGTTCAGCTCTGAGACACAATCTGAGACGTCCTCACACAGCACCGAACATACACAGCCTCATCATCTACCCACTGTTCGCTCGCTGTCTTGGATGTGGCCCAGAGTTCTGCTGCCATTAATATCTGATCGTGTGCAGCCTCTCTGGGGTAGCAGGTGTCATTCCAAGAATGAGGAAAACAACCACACTCCATATGGCACACTGGTGGCATCACAGGTGAACATGTGCTAGGTCACTTGTACTCAGTTTGGGGGTGGTGGAGAGTTGGCCCCTGACCATCTGCACTCAGTCCTCTTCCCTGGAGTTCGCAGTCATAGGTCTGTGTGCGTCCAGCCGTCGCCATCAGCTGCTTGAAGATTCATTTAGCAGTTTATTACAAAATTGTGGCATATTAAATCAAAAGAATCCATCCACCCATTATCTATACAGCTCATCCTTTGAAGGACGCAGTGAATCTAAATAATGTGAATGTAAATATGATCTATTGGATTCCAGACTAAAGTCTAGTCTTTAATAAAATGTAATCAGGATTAACAGTAAGGGCCACAGGAAATATAAGCTGCCACCAGATTCCCCATGGGCGGATTGAACTTGAGCTTCAGCGACACTGAAACCAGCAGTTGCACGTTTTCTATCATCATAAGTCAAAAGTTTTCTCTTGATTATCTGTGACCTCCATGTCACTAGTCCATCATCAAATAATCAAATAAAGGTGATTTCCAGATTCAGTGAGAGGGGATAGAGAGAGAAAGAGATGCTCAACACTATAGTGCTAAGAAAATAATTATATTTAGTCACTCACAAGAAAATTGGCTAAAAGGATCTGCCTTCAGTTGATCAAGTCTATTCAGATCAGTTCATTTTAGTTTATAAAATCTTCACAAATACTAATGTAATGTCCAAAGAAGAAAGAAAATCTATAGTGCAAGTGACCACACACACATTCGCAAACACTTTCTTCATCTCCCTGCTACGATGTCTTCTTAAACTCTCGGTCAATGGCAATCAGGGTAAAAGCCAATCAGCAGATAATGTTATGATGCTGCCATTTACTTTGCATTGACTTTGACCAGACAATCCATAACACTTAACTGCAATCCCTTTAAAATTGTTTTGTATTTCTTAGAGGAAACTCGAGCTGGGAAGATTGGGGAGTGTGGGGGCAGCATCCGACAGAGAACAGTGTCCAGACTGAAGTTCTGCAGCCTGGCAGCATGTGGCGATGAGTGATGGGCCCATTTTGACCCCTTGGTTTTTATCAGCGCTATGTAAATGATGTACTGCTGGCAAGACGACACATGGCAGCTTCACTTTTTGGCCTCAAAAATTCAGAAACCAACCAGCTCCCAGTTGGTTTGGTTCTGTGGTAATGTAATTTATACATCATGTAAATTATGAGTATAAGAAAATATAGGATTGATAAAAAACAGTCCTCTTCTAAAATAGGGCCAACAGACAAACCCACGTTTAAGGTTCAGTTCAAACCACACAGACCTCAGTCCAAAACACCTTTGCTGAAATATTGTCCCACTATTCAGTGTACCAGCTGACACACAGTTAAACTGGTCTGGGGGCGAACGGTACCATTGCCTACTTGGTAATCCGGCCTCATCCTGGTGCCACACGTACAGTATGAACTTACGTTCCCAGTACTTCTTTGAAGTCATAGTGTTCTTTGATGTCTGATGTCTTCTTCTTCCATCCATTTCCATCCTCTCCAAGAGGCATCCTACAACGCTGATCGGATTCGCCACACTACAGCTACAGGGAGAAAAGAAGAGAAGAAAAAATACATTTTATTGACCCACAGTTTGCACAATTAAGCTTAAAGCACCACTCAAATAAATATATTTTGATCTGGACAATGGCTGGATGAACTGAACGGAGCATTTTTTTTATTGAAAGAAACATTGGCTCAGGAGGTGGGTTGTCCACTAACCGGAAGATTGGTGGTTTGATACCAGGCTTATGCAATATGACACATGATGACGTCCATGGGCAAGATACTGAACCCGAAAATTGCGTAAAAGTGCAGCATATAGTAGCTCTGTATAAAATGTGTGTGGGAATGGGTGAATTTGGCTTGAAGCCCTTTAAATGTAGAGAAGCAGTATATGAATACAATACATTCACCATTTAAAGACAAAATTCCCCTCAGGACAACACAGCGTCTGGTCATAGTGAGTTTTTTAAGCACATTCTGACAAACATCACTGTAGCAACACGATGGAGAAATAACAGACACACAACCTCAGTTGAAATACTAGCACACAATGGCTCCAGCACTGTTTAGTGTATTTCATTGAGGGTATTCGGGCTGCGAGCGCCTCTGCAACAGTTCAATCGATCCGGTACAGTTTGGCAGGCCGATGTGACTGTTGCCTTCAGTCATTAAATAAACCAATGATTTTTCTGATCAAGTGCTGTGTGTGTTGCAGCATCTCGTGCTCGCGTGGTTCAAAACCACCAAAGTAAAAAACCTGAAGCAGTGGAGGGGCCTCGAGCTGCGGGTTCATATTAGGTGGTTGCTCCTGAGAGACATGAAGGGTAAATTAGAAGGATAACTTTTAAAAAAGGCAGAGCGGAAACATTGAATAAGCCAAAAAAATATATGCTTGCACCCTGATATTAGGATATTAAACTACAGTGCAAGGGGGACTACTCGCTTCTTTGCTGACATTGTCTTGCACAATGAGTATCAACGAATAGCAGCTTGAAAGTAGGACAAACAGTGCAGCAGAGACAAGAAGAGGGACCATGCCTACCGTCGCAAAAACAAACGCATGGTCAGTGGAGGCAGATACCAGCTGGGGGTGGGGGGGGGGGACTCGTGCTATATTTAACATCTGAAGCTCTACAGATTCATGGCTTCTCCGAAGAAAGACAAATAATCTGCACATACAACACTGGCGCAAACCGTATTCCTCATCTGATGACCTGCTCTGCGTAAAGGCTGCAGGGCGTGAATGACAAATCTGGAGGATGAATGGGAATTTGAAAAAAAACGGTTTTGCTGGTGCAATATGTCTGCAATACTGAAATCTGTTTGTTTTTCATCGTAGTGGTGATGGTGCATGTAAAAGCTGCGGGAGAAAGAAGAAGGCGTTGTGGGTGTGCGAGCCGGATCCTGCGCTGCGGCGCTCAGCTCAAGGGTATATGGCAGTCGGATGAAATGAAGGCAGCATCCTTTAGGTTTGGATCCGGATGGCTGCACACATGCGACACGGGCGCGCACCAAGTTTGATTGCTTAAAGGAAAACAATACTTGCAAGTAAACGGAGATGTAATTGGGGGGGGAAAATATCCACCTACCTAAATGGCGATCTGCAGCTGCGATGCGCGTCTCCTTCCCTGTGGGAGCGATGTGGATGCTGAGCTTGTGCGCAGCGCTCAGACTTTCTCCTGACGTCAAGAGAAACCAGTCGTCTGTGGACGTAGTGCAGCATAAAATCACCCTGTGTTCTCTCTGCACAACGTGATCTGAGATTCACCTCATGATGCTCGAGCTGTTACATGTGCACGGCTCCTCTGTACATCTGCCTGTTTCCCCTCTGTCAGTGAGTGTCAGTGCTCCTGCAGGGAATTTCGGGCCCCTTCCAAACAGGAATGACAGCACCGGCAAGGGACACACATGCAGTGTTTAATATGAAAATTAAAGCAGATAGTTGAATTGTACCTATAGTGTAAGTAGTCAACCTTTTAAACCAACAGGCCTTAAGAAAAACACTTTCAGGGTGTTACATCTGTGCCCCACACTCCCACATGTCCACCCTCATATGACAATAGGACAACCTGCTACTGAGGATGAAAAGAATACTTTGAACAGCTAATAATATAAATTAATTCATATAACACCAAAAATTGGCCTAAATATGAACCACAAACTGGATTCAATATCTCTCTGATACCTTTACCTTGTTAAATAATAACCACAATTAAAATTATACATTTTAAACTGGGCTATTTGCAATGCTTTTACGTCATTTCTGATATTGTGTCCACCCTTTATGTGAGGGTAGCTCTGCTGTCCGTAAACGATGAATACCAAGGTGTGATCACATAGAAAACAATGCCACTCCTTGACTTCTGAATAAAGCAAATAAAGTTCACAGCTGTGGTCTTTATTTTGAAAAACTGTAGAAAGTGTCAAGTAGAGAACCAAAGGCAGTGAACACTTTGGCTATGTTTTTGATAATTAATCATCAATCATTTTTAATCATGACTAACAATTTTGGTCTTTCTCAGCTCATCATGACTCAGAAGCACTTAATAAAACATTAACAATGATAAATAATAACAACACGATATATAATTTTGGCTATTTTAATAATCATAATCATAATCGTAATCGTAATCGTAATCGTAATCGTAATCGTAATCGTAATCATAATCACGATAATAATAATGCCTTTTTAAAGCAAATCACTTTAAATTACCGTGTTGTTAAAGTGTGTTATGTAATAAACTACCTTCCCCTACAGTGTCACATGGTTTAATAGGCCAGAGTTATGCCTCGGTTACAGACTTACATTACATTAAAAACTAGGAACTACTTCTCTCTAATATATATTTTTATTATGTTAAAGATATATAATTGTCTATTTGTAGAAGATGTTTTCACAGGAAGCGTATTCTCTTTGATGCAGTCCTTCTCCTAAGCCCTAGAGGGCAGCGCTGTACGATGTGGCGCTTGCACTTCTCTTCCGGGCAGGAGTTTTCAAACAACAGCAGCTAGCCAGCTAGCCGTCACACATTTTAGCTCAGGGATCTAAGACAAACTTTGCTGCGTTTTGGGTAAGATTTTTCATACTCAGTTTCTGTATCCATTCACCCCAGAGCGTGTGTGTTTTATTAGGTAACTTTATAATATGTCGCTTCGCTGTGTTTGTAGGAAAGCGACGGCAGCTACGATAATATGCTAACTGCTGCTCGGCTCTTTGCTTTGTTTCATACATTCATGCTAATGCTAACGCTTCACTTCACACTACTACTCTAGTTGAGGATGAACAGATGAGCGGCCAATGCTCCCTTTAACCCTTTTAATCAAGCAGGTCTAACCCGGGTTAGAATCCACACCGAGATAAACCCCGTTGTGTTGTATTTTTGCAGCTAGCGGGCTAGCTTGTTGATTAGCGATGTCGGCGAGCTCGAAGAGGAGAAGGGCCACTTCACCCTCCAGCAGTGTCAGCGGAGGGGGAGACCTCGACGATACCTCCTCTACTCCTGGAAGTGGCAGGAAGCGAAGAAGGATCTCCAATGTTCCTCCTGTAGATATGGTGAACACACTCATATTTATTGTATTGGTTTTATTTGCAGTCAGTGTTGGATTTGCGTTATCGACCGTTAAACGAGTTGATGTGGAGTCTTATCTCTTCCCGTGCACCCTCTGCCCTCTCAGATCGCGGTTTGCCACGAGTTGTTCAACGCTGTCAGGGACCACAAGGATGAGCATGGAAGGCAACTTTGTGACGTTTTCCTGAGGGTTCCAAAGAGAAGGTATTATTATAGCATTAAAAACTGGCCAAGATAAATCCTGCACTCAGGAAAAACACACTATTACACACGTATTACTGTATTTCAAACAGAGATCTGAGAATCTGACTGTGTGTTGTCATGAAACGCAGCCTGTGGTGATGTGTGTCCTCTCTTGTACCTTTTCAGGAATCTGCCTGATTATTATGAGGTTGTGTCTCAGCCAATTGACATGACAAAAATTCAGTATAAACTCAAGTCAGAAGATTATAACGATGTGGAGCAGCTGACTGCGGATTTCCAGCTCATGTTCAACAATGCCAAATCATTCTACAAGGTATGGTTTCGCAAAGAGAGTACTTTGATCATGAATCATTTATTCATGTATTTTACCCAAAGTACCCTGTTTGAAAATATCAATTTAAAAACTGATTCTTGTTAAAATCTTGTTTTTAATGTTTATTCTCCCTGTATTTTACTATATTAAAGTATAACTAGTCCTGTAATAAATAAATTATTTCCGTTAATTCATAAATAATTAATTAAAATAGTCTTGTATAATATTTACAAGGGAATTAGATTATGTTTCTAATTTGTATAATGGCCCTCAACTGACAGTCTTGATGTATTCATTATTTTTTCCCCCATGTTCAACCCCTCAGAGGGACAGTGAGGAGTATCAAGCTGCCTCTAAGCTGTGGCAGGTTTATCTCCAAACAAGGAGTGAGTTTGTGCAGCCTGGAGATGGAGATGATGATGATGAAGATGCTGACGACATGATGGATAATCCAGGAATGTCAACAGAGGACGAGGCAAGTGATAGTACTAATTACATGTAGTGTTAAGTTACTTTGTCTGTCTATAAGATCGTCACTAACTGTACTAGCTGAACTTATGTGTGTAGCATATTAAACAATGAAATATGTCAGTCCCCTTCAATGAGTGAAATGTGAACATCCCATGTATTTGTAGATGAAAATGCTTTAAATCTGCATTTTGTGGTGACTTGAGTTTATTGTATAGAAAAACAAGGGCTGCTGTGCTACATGAAACCTAATTCATGCATAATTATCACCTTTCAGACCTCAACTGGTAGTTTGAAGGAGGTGTTGGAGCAACTCTTGGAGGCTATAGTGTCACACGCTGATCCCTCAGGGCGTCTGGTCAGTGAACTGTTCCAGAAACTGCCTTCCAAAGTGGTAAGTCCTTGAAGAGTCTTTGGGTTAAGATGATGCCCATGAAACTGATATGTTTTTAACATTTATTTTGCATCTCGAACAACAATACATGCAAGTTTATGATCGATTAATAAGGCCTCATTCATGCTAAAGCAACCCATTCGAGTTTTACTCTAATCTACGGCAATTTAATAGTGTAAACAATTTTTTTCCCCCATCTTTTTCTCATCAGTTTGTATTTATCTGTCTTTTCTAGCATTACCCAGACTACTATGCTGTTATCAAGGAGCCAATAGATTTGAGAGCAATCGCTCAAAGAATACAGGTAGTCCTCTGACTCACAAACTGAAAATGAACTATTGTCAGCACAACATATTTTATTCTAACTAGCACCAACTTATTTCATTCGCCTAGATTGGATACTATAAAGGTGTCAATGCGATGGCCAAGGACATTGACCTGATGGCCAAAAATGCCAAAATGTACAATGAACCAGGATCTCAGGTTTTTAAGGTAAACTCGTCTTTTTGATTACTTTTCCCTTTTCAATAAGATTTAACATACCCTCAAATAATAACAATGGTTATCTTACTGTACAGGATGCGAACACCATAAAGAAGGTGTTCATCCAGCGGAAGACCGAACTTGAACATGCTGAACCCACTAAATCGAGTCTTCGCATCAGGTATTAAACAATAATAGTATTTAGTGTACAATTATTTTTTTAGCGCAAATCACTCCCTGATACAAAATGGATTCTTTCAACATCTTAAATGATGTAATCCTTGTGTCATAACCGTTACTATTCAGAAATCGCAGGTCTGGCCAGGGTGATCGACTTTCTGGTGTCAGCGTCGCTCTTCACTATGGTTCAGAGAGTGAGGACGACCCTGTTCTCTCTGGTAAGTATTGTTGCTTTAAGATGAATACGTTGAACTTGTGTTTGTGTAACAGCTTACTACATGCATGTTTTTAGGGTCTGTGTGTTATGATGAGGGAGAGTCGGAGGCTGAGAGTCAGAGTTCTAGTATGGAGATGAGTAACCCGATCTTCCAGCTGTATGAAGCTGTGCGGGGCGCCAGGAACAACCAGGGCCAGGTCTTCTCTGAACCCTTCCAGCACTTGCCATCTCGCAGGGAATATCCCGATTATTATCAGCAGATCAAACAGCCCGTCGCTCTGCAGCAGATCAGGTAAGAAACTCTCATTCAATATATACAAGTCAGCAGTGTAGAAACATTTTGGTTAAAAATCATTGCTTAAAAGTTCTGAAATTGATCAATTTTCAATTTAATTTAAGTGAATTTTGTTTTGTTTTTAAGGGCAAAGATGAAGAATGGGGAGTATGAAAGTGTGGAGCAGATGGACACTGACCTCAATCTAATGTTTGAGAATGCAAAGCGCTACAACATGCCTAACTCAAGCATTTACAAACGAGCCTTCAGGCTTCAGCAGATCATGCAGGTAATGATTCTTCAGTTATTTTCTGTCAGGTTGTGCTGGAAGATATTTTCAATCCACATAATTTGAAACAGACCAGTAAAGATCTTCCCATATCTTGCGTACAAAGATGAGTGTCTGTTGTGATACTATATGCATCTGTCTCTTGCTCTCTGGACAGGCCAAGAGGAGGGAGCTTTTAAGGAGAGATGATGAAGATGGTGACAGCATTTTGTCATCTGATGCTGGGAGTGTCAAGAGGAAAAGGTACAGCAGTTTTAAAATTTCTAAAATGATCTATTGCTCTCTCTTAAACCACAGACGCTTCTCTAGTCTGTTTCTTAACAAAATAATACAATACATCACCCTTATTGTGTTATTCTTGTATTCTGTTCTTCTGTATTTTCATTCATGCTTATCTGTATTATATTTTTGATTTTTTTTTTTTTTCAAGCCACAAGAAAAATGTCAAGAAGAACAGAATGAAATCCCTTTACACTGCAGTTTTCGATGCCAAGGAGTCAGGCACCAGTCGGCGTCTGAGTGACCTTTTTATGGTTAAACCCTCCAAAAAGGACTACCCTGACTACTATAACGTCATCCTCGAACCTATGGACATGAAAACCATTGAACACAACGTCCGCATTGAGCGCTACACCACAGAAGAAGCTCTGATGGATGACATGAGGTTGATGTTCCGTAACGCCAGGCATTACAATGAAGAGGGATCTCAGGTAGACGGTTTGAACTAGTTTTATTGAGTTCTGACAATATTGTATGCACAATTTTACCATAAAATACATTCTTGTAACACCCAGTGTTTGGATTACATAGGTGTATAATGATGCTGACATTCTGGAGAAGATACTGAAAGACAAGCGCAAGGAGTTAGGACCTTCCACTGAAGAAGAGGACATGGGATCTCCAAAACTGAAACTAAGTAAGTTTGATGATATCAAGTGAAATTGCAGCTTGTTTAACTTTACATTGTTGCTGATAATCTTCTAAAATGTACCACATTTTCATTACGGTATACAATTTACTAGAAGAGATTTAAAACAATTAAATTCTCCATGTGGAAGACGCCAATTTATCTTTTTGCAAAGGATTTCATTTTTCTATCTAGTTTCTCATTAATTACAGAGACAGATGTTGGCCTGTCAGAGTCCCAATTTGTCCTCCCACAGTTTCATAATGAACCAAATATTTTACACTTCTCATAGTAACATAAAAGATCTGCCAACACAGAGTCTTCAGTATCTTTACCTGTTAAACACAAAATATTTGCAGGGCACATTCAGGATCACAGCAGCAGAGAAATCCTTTGTTTGGTGATGTCGTGATTTGTCTCCCCCTCACACATTCATTTTTTTCCCATTCACCGTGTACAATGGCAACTGTGAAAAGGCTAGCTGAGAGATTATTAGTCCTTGCAGTGGTCTGTGCTCTATTGAGTGCTTTCATGTATTTGTTAGTAACACTATTTTTTTACAATACATAACCTGGCTGTATTTTTTTTTTTTAGGAAAGAGTGGTGTTTCTCCAAAGAAGTCCAAATACCTCACACCCCTCCAGCAGAGGTTGAATGAGCTCTATGATGCTGTGCGAAACTTCACTGATCGCCGAGGTCGGCGTTTGAGCACGATCTTCCTCCGTCTGCCATCTCGTGCCGAGTTGCCTGACTACTATGCTACCATCAAGAGGCCCATCGACATGGAGCGCCTGCGAAGTCATATGGCGGCTGGCCGTTTCCAGGATGTTGAAGCCCTGGTTGAGGACTTTGTTCTCATGTTCAACAACGCCTGCATATACAATGAGCCAGAGTCTCTGATCTACCGGGACGCTCTGCTGTTGCACCGGGTGCTGCTGGAGACACGTAAGCAGCAGGAGGGAGGCGAGGACTCTGGGCTTCCGGCTGTGGGACTTCTGGTGAGAGAGCTGATCAGGAACCTGTTTGTGTCAGTGCTGGGCCACCAGGATGAAGAGAGCAGATGCTACAGCGACTCGCTGGCTGAGATTCCTGCTGTGGATCCAGCCTCTCCTGAGAAGCCACCACTTAACTTTGATGTCATAAGGATGAACGTGGACCGAGGCCGCTACAGGAGACTGGATGTTTTCCAGGAACACATGTTTGAGGTGCTGGAGAAGGCACGCAGACTTCACAGGTATGCACATTTATTTAAAAAAGACATGATTTCTATGTTAAGTAGTCTGAGGCTGTCTCAGTAAAAATATTGGCTCTGTTTTTGTTTTCTGGTTCTCTGTAAGCACATATTTATGCTTTTGTTAGGGTTACAACAAGATTTTGTTCACATCAAAATAGAAAAACCTTTCACCTTTGTACTTTTGCAGGACTGACTCTGAGATATTTGAAGATTCAGTGGAGCTGCAACAGTTTTTCATTAAAATCCGGGATGAGCTATGCAAGAATGGAGAGATTCTCCTGTCCACTGCGCTCAACTACACGTCAAAACACCTGCACAGTGACGTGGAGCAGGAAAAGAGGGACAAAATTCCCAAAGAGTTTGAGGAAGACAAGCAAAAGAAAGAAGAAGAGGACGAGGAGGATAATAAAGGTGTGTGAACTGTTTTTATAATGGACAGGTTTAAAAATGTTGATGTGGTATCCATTTCTAATGATTATACATTTCTACCTTAAAAGATGGTGAGAAAGCTGGAGACCGGCAAGGAGAACCATGGCAGTCGGAGTCCGAGACAGAGCGTGTGTACACTAAGGAATGCACCTTTGAAAACCACACCTACCACGTAGGGGACTTTGTGTATGTGGAGCAGTCGAAACCGAACCTGAAGCCACACATCGTCTGTATTGAACGTCTGTGGGAGAATGAAGCAGGTACCGTACTCAACTGTTTTTTTTAGTTTAATTCTTATAAGAAATGGTTTTAAACAGCTTTTAGATAGAGGTTTGTTGTGTATTCTAAATAATGATTATTGATGATTGCAATTTATCCATTAAAATGGTAAATTCTTAATTTTCCTGTACTGAATATTTGCATGTATTTGTGTTTTGAAGGTGAGAAGTGGCTGTATGGTTGCTGGTTCTACAGGCCCACTGAAACCTTCCACCTGGCCACACGCAAGTTTCTGGAAAAAGAGACCTTCAAGAGCGACTACTACAACAAAGTGTCACTCAGCAAAGTCTCGGGCAATTGTGTGGTCCTGTGTGTGAAGGTAAGACCCTCTACAGAAACATAACCACATAAAGAAAAGTGTTTTTACTTTGCAGAATTGTCCTAACCTATTCATTACCTTTTCTGCTGCCTGTAGGATTATTTCAAAATGCAGCCGGAGGGCTACAGGCCCGAGGATGTGTATGTCTGTGAATCCCGCTATGCTGCCAGGAACAAGTCCTTCAAGAAGATCAAGATATGGGCCATGCCTACGAGCTCTGTGAAGTTGGTCTCACGAGACGTGCCTATGCCCGTTGTCCGTGTAGCCTCCATGTTCGCCAAACCTAACCAGGACAAGCTAACAGTCTCATATGCAGAGAGTGGCGGTTTTGTGGAGAAGGTAAGGGGATGCTATATTGAACATGGCCAATTTATGTTGCCCAAGTTTTGATGTCTTTGATGAGAGTAATTTGTTGTAAATTATGATTTTTTTTTTTTTGGTCTCACTGAGCTGCTCATAATTAACTGTTAAATAATGAATAGCTGTCCAATTAATAATAATTAAATATGTGGTACTAGTGGGAAATACTGGTCTACTAGTGTAAAGGATGAGGCTGGAGTTGAGGTATAAAACAATCCAGAGTGTATTGTGTCCTAGCTGCACAGCGTCAGTTGGTTCAGTTGGATTAGTTAATTGTAGATCAGTTTCTGGATCTTGGTGTAACAGTGGAGTAATGATTTGCAGGAAGTGTCGAACAGGCGCAAATATTTTCAAACCCCTTTTCAAAGTCTGTTATATTAAGCTAAACACTGAACCGCACTGGTAAACCAGCTTTTACCCCTAAGTGGCACTCATTGGGGTATGAGTGTTCATTTCTCATTGTTTAATTTTGACCGTTTTGCGTGCACCACCCAGGCCTCTACTGCACTTCATGTGGCCATACTTGTCAGTGCCACTGCACTTAAACATACAAAAAGGCAAAAACTAGGTATGAAAGTACAAATATTTAGACATAGCAGGAGAGTGTAGTGACTCCAGTCCACTTGGTGGCGGTAATGATCTATGATCTATTTTATGTTGCCGGTCACCAGTTAGTTAGTCTGTTTTCAAACAAATATAATGTTATATACCATGTTGTCATATTGCTTACTGCTAATGCAATACAAGATACAATTTGGGTTTAGGTTGCGCATCACGTTCATCGTGACAAGTATCAGTTCAGCCAATTTGCATGGAATTAACTGGTTAAAGCTCCTACATCAGACCAGACAGGCAAAACTGAAAATCAACCCAACTCTAACCCAGTATTTAAGTTTATTTGTCACAATATAAACACCCACCTGGGTCCTCTGTGTGTTTATTCAAAAAGGAGAGGGAGGATGTCCCTGTGGAGATGAATGCAGCTGAGCCCGGTGGTCAGCACTATGAACAGTTGCGCTACAACAACATGTGGTTTAAAGTGGGAGACTGTGTTTACATCAAGTCTCACGGTCTGTCAAAGCCCCGGGTTGCCAGGTGAGTGAAAATATATTTTTCTCTCTGGTGTAAAAAGGCCTCCTGAGGTCTAATAAGTCATTGGTGCTATATAATTATTATGGAGATATCAATGAATGGAAATATGATTCCCTTGATTGCAGGATAGAGAAGCTGTGGGTGCAGAATGGAACTACTTACTTCTTTGGACCGATCTTCATTCATCCAGAGGAAACCGAGCACGAGCCCACGAAGATGTTCTACAAGAGAGAAGTTTTTCTGAGCCAACTGGAGGAGACTCTGCTCATGACCTGTGTCATAGGTACTGCCTTGATAACTTCCTAACACGAATTTGAATGTTGACGTTCATCATCAGTTTCATTAATAAACATGTTCTGTCCTTCCTCTCTGCTCTCCAGGCAAATGTATGGTTTCCCCTTTCAAGGACTTCCTGTCATGCAGATCCACCGAGGTTTCAGAGGACGACGTCCTGCTGTGCGAGAGCCGCTACATTGAGACTGAGAAGCAGATGAAAAAGTTCAAGGGTCTCAAACGCTTCTCATATTCTGCCAAGGTGGTGGAGGACGAGATCTACTATTTCAGGTTAGTCAGGGAACCAGAAGGCTTAATTTGTTACATTTTTTCAAATTTCCTCAAAGCCTAAGCGTCTCTTCTGTCTTGCACAGAAAACCGATGGTGCCTCAGAAGGAAGCCTCACCCTTTTTGACTAAGAAGATAGAGGAGCTTGAGCTTAAACTGGCCGACATTGAGGACGGAGATGATGATATTGAAGATATGGATGATGAGGAGGCTCCAGTAACACCTTCTATGCCTCAGATACCAACGCCACATGCAAGCGAAATGGACACACAGCCATACACACCTTCTCAGGTACCTTGACATCTCAAAAAGCCCAAATCTTATGTCCAAAGGCTTAAACCCCCTGCTACTAAAACATACACAAACACACACACATAACCAGTTTGATTTTTTAATTTGCATGTTTGTTTGTTTTTTCATGAAGTCCACTCCCAAAGTAAAGGGCTTATCGAAAAAGGAAGGGGCCAAGAGAAAGATCAACATGAGTGGCTATATCCTGTTCAGCAGTGAAATGCGAGCAGTCATCAAAGCTCGACACCCTGACTTCTCCTTTGGGGAGCTGAGTCGACTCGTGGGCACCGAGTGGAGGAACCTCGAAACTACCAAGAAAGCCGAGTATGAAGGTGAGAGTGAGAGCTGATTCGTTGTGAGAGACCTTTTTAATGTGAGCATTAGTCAAAACTTCAAATCTTTATTTTTTTTTATTTTGCAGAACGTGCGGCGAAAATAGTGGAGAACCAAGAGCGCGACAGACCACCCCAGAAGCAAGCATCCCCTAGAGCAGGTACCCCAGTAGGGGCACTGATGGGGGTGGTGCCTTCGCCCAGCACTATGGGAATGATAAACCAGACCATGACACCTGTGTCAGGTAACCCCTCTCAGAGACAGCACGAGTGTTTGGCAACAAGGCAGCAGAGGAATAAGGCTGGACTATTTAATCCTCTAATTTTCTAACCATTTAACGTGGATGGAATATTGACCTAAAAACTACATTTACAAAGCTACATTTTTTCTTCTTTTGCTGCTGTTTCATATTGTTTTACATTTCATCGTTCTATTTTACCAGCTTCATCTGTGAGACTGCATGACATTGACTGCATGATTGTTATTTAACCATGAATCACTTGGAAAACCAAACAAACTCAACTTTCATGCTCATTTTACTCGCTAACATTTCTCAGACCCATTTGTATTTGTCTGCCCCTTTCACACACTGAACCTCTGACATCACTGGCTATGTTCAATCTGGTGGTTTTTATCATGCACAAATTC
The DNA here is from genome assembly GCF_022539355.2 of Hippoglossus stenolepis. Classification (NCBI taxonomy): domain Eukaryota; kingdom Metazoa; phylum Chordata; class Actinopteri; order Pleuronectiformes; family Pleuronectidae; genus Hippoglossus; species Hippoglossus stenolepis. The sequence goes on from NC_061485.1 coordinate 14,012,395, forward strand.
AATTATACTGCAGATTTCAGTGTCAGGAAGCTTAAAGTAAAGCTATACAACCTGGGGTCACTCTTAAGTTCTCAGTATACCTAACTGATTGAATCATATCAAATATAACATTTACAGTGATTAGAACTTATTATTTTTTAAGTTTTACACTGAGATATTGCTGCTTCTGCTCCCCCTAGAGTTGTAGTTACACATTTTGAGAAAGTAAAATAAGTGAGCATGAATGGCTCAAGGTGCATGTGTGAAAGGGAACGCAGTAGTAGTGCATGTTATGTTAGAGTCAGCTGCATGTCACTTATGCATGGATATGTTGTCCTCTCCTCCGCCCTCTTCCCCCAAGGCATGATGGGAGCTTACGGCCCACCTTACATGCCCATGCAGGGCCCCCATGAGGGCTTGTTGAGTGTGGCAACAATGTCACCTCACCCTGCAGGGGGGCCCCACCTGCCTCTTCACCATCTCCAGCAAGGTATTCCTGGGTACCCTGGCATGCCTCATCAGGGTAAGGGCCACTGTCCTAGCCACACCTGCTCAGTCAGTCACATCCAGTCGTGTCTCTCCTGCTGGAGGGGTTTACCTGGTGCAGAGGCTGCACAGCCGAATTCACTCAGCGAGCAGAGGCAAAGCTCTCTGGTCTTCAACATCCTTTCTCAAAGTGCACACATCCCACCACAATAATATACAGGATCCATACACACATTCACAGATACAGTGTAATGCATGTTAAAACTGAGACCAAACAACTAACATACAACTGATATTCAAACTAACATTCAACCGGTATTCAGAAACATTTCTACTGTACAAATAATTGTTGTAGATCTTAAGAGAAACCAGTGTGAGTTTTCCCCAGGTGCTGAATGCAGAGAGAATTAATACTGTCATTGAACAGGTATGATGGGAGCTGGTATGAATGGCATGGCAGGAAGTCCGGGATCAGGAGCCTTTATGCAACAGGTGAGGCCCAGTCCCGAAATAATAGACCAAATGGATTTTTGTTGAATTCAAATGAAAATGTTGTTCCCTACATAATTGATCATATAATTAAATATTCCTCTTTGTTGTTCCACATCCTAATAATTATATTTTCATTGTTTGATTTTAGCCTGGGATGTTCAGCCCAGGACAACTCGCTCCTCCTCCATATCCAGGGCAGGGCCAGTTAGGCCAGCCCTCACACCTGCAGCCCACCACCCCCATGTTTGTGGCTCCACCACCAAAGACCCAGAGGGTGCTCCACTCAGAGGCCTACCTGAAGTACATCGAGGGCCTGAACTCAGAGTCTGCCACTGTCAGCAAGTGGGACCAAACACTGAAAGGTGGGGTTCCTTAAGTGGTCTTGGGGTTTCTCTCACTGCCTCCTGGGTGAGGGGTGTTTGTCTTGGTATGTGTGTGAACAGAATATCGATAGAACAGAAACTTGATTTGACATGTGGACACATTAGATTGTATGTTTTATATTGATGTTTTTCTTCATAAATAAAGATTCCACATAAAGATGATGCTTCTGCATAAAGATTTGAATGCATTTCTTTTTAAAATGTTAAATTCATACTTTTAAGAGCTGGTTTTTCTTTCAGTCAAGTCGTGTATGTTGATGTAGAATGTTTCCTGTTACAGGTAATGTGATTATTGTTCACATATAAATGAAGAACAATAAGTGATAGTCTGTAAATATATAAATATACGTCAGAAAAGCATTTCAATATTATCCACAACATAAAATGCAGGGAGGTATAGTGATGGATGGGTCTCTGTCCGTTTGTCTGTAATCTTATCATTTCAGGAGAAGATCTTAAAATCATTTGGACATGAAACTTAAAAATTATGTTAATCAGGTGGTGAAAGTGGTGCTTCTTGATATTTTGGGTTTCTTGGAAGTTTTGTACGTATTTCAATGGCAACTAGTTGGACTTGGCTAAATTGAGAGTAGTCTCAAAGCAGAACATTTCACCAATAAGCAACAGGGCACTGAATTACAGGACCAATCAATACTCTAGACCTAACACTTGCTTAAATCAACTATTAGATACAATAATCAGAGACTGTTCAGCTGCATATTTACTCCATTTTTTAGATTTAAGAAATCTACTTTTTTACAAACAATCAGCTTTACTTTATCACTGAGGAAAATATTACAACTTCAGCACCAAATGATCTGCTCTTTCTACATGTGTGGGTACCAGAGGGATATTCCATCTTTGCTATCTTGCTGTCTTAATAAGCATAAGCATTTGACTCCAATTTTAACCACTTTTTGCAAAAACCTACTGTTTATTTGTGTATTCTAATGCAGTACCCTTTGTGTCCACAACAGCTCAAAGGCGAGATGCTCACCTGACCAAAGAGCAGGAGAGCAGGCTGCCAGCTCACTGGTTGAAGAGCAAGGGAGCCCACACCACCATGGCGGATGCACTGTGGCGCCTGCGTGACTTGATGCTGAGAGACTCTCTGAACATCTGTCAGGCATACAACCTGTAATCTGTAGGACACGCTCAAACCACTATAACCAGCTCTCCCACTGCTCTTATCCTCAAGCTACAGCAGAGTTTAGGAAGGATTATAGACCACAGAAGCAATATTTTATAGTGAATCATGATCAGTTTTATATTTATTAGTTAACATAATGAGCTTGATAGTGATTTGTGTGTCATTCTTTTTTTTTACACCATTTAGATGCATTGTGTTGTAAAACCAGGTTTTTTTTGGCTCACTGATACTTCTAAAATAAAATTCTGAATACCCTGTTGATGCTGTTTGTTACGTCATGTACATGTGTTGGTTTGTAAGCAAGATTACACAAAAACAACTACACAGATTTCTACAAAACCTGTTGGAAGGATGTGGCATTGGTCAGTGAAGAATCCATCAAATTGTGTTGCGGATCCTAGATTTTTGGACCGTGATGAAAAAATCAGGCACATTTACGAAACAAATTTGTGAAGTGTGTGAAATGTGCTGCAGCTTGATTCAATTGCAGGGGACTGTTTGTGTTCTACTGCTGAGTGCCATGTGTAGCTTTAAAGGGATAGTTAACAGAAAAATGTATATCCACTCATTATCTACTCACCACTATGCCAATTGAGGGGTGGGTGAAGTGTTTGAGCCCACAAAACACTTGTGAAATATCAGGGGTAACTTGGAAGATGCCACAGGAGCAGTATGGAGGCATTTCAAGTTTTATTTTCAGTTTTTTTTACATTTGAAGAATCCCTCACCCGTAACTTCAACTATTATAAATATAGTATATTTTTAAAAATCATATGTATTGGATTTGGCTGCAACAACGTTTACCCCTGAAACTCACTTCACCCACCCCTCCCTCAGCATAGTGGTGAGTAGAGAATTTTTTCGTTGAAACATCCCTTTAAGTGCTTGAATATGCTTGTATTACCCATAGACTGTATGGTATTACCCACAGACTGTATGGTATTACCCATAGACTTTATATAAAAGGGTATTACCCAGTCTGTCTTCAGACAATAAGAAAACCGAGGCACCTCTTGACGTGTCGTCAACCCTGCTTTATTTTGAAAGCACGTCCGGTCTGCGGACGTCACTTCCTGCAGACAGAATCGAGACAGGGCCATTCTCTTTAGTGTTTGCCGTGTCTCCCCAATGTCCATCTCCTCACCGCCCGCATTTTGATACCAAAACAGCACAGCCTGAGCCTTGAAACAGCCTCTAACGAAGGCACACGTTAGTAGACCAACGTGCCCCATGGAGAAACTTAAAAAACTGAAGTAAAGGAGCGACGAGGTGAGCTTTACTTTGTGCTCTGACTTGTCCGGGGTTAGCCAGCTAGCTAGTTTCACCGGCTGCTTCCACACTCATGGGGTTTTTAACGATACGTGGACTTGATTCAGTGAATAAACTAGTGTCAGGTACTAGAGTCGATGAGTTGACAGTCCGGCTTCATGCAGACAGACTTTGTGCAGTGTCTTAAATGTCAGGCTGTGTTTTTTTCCTGCAGAGGTTGTTCCATCATTGTCATCCATCCCCTCCTCTGTAGCTAGCCAACCGGTTAGCTAGTGTTTTCCTCAGGGAAAGCCCCCGGTGGCCTGATATCATCACGAAACAGTTACTGTCTTTCATTGGGAGTAATGTCTGCTTTATAGACCTTTGCACAAACATGGTGGAATCACCATAAACTAAACGAAGAGAAAGTTGTGTTAATATTTGCAGCGATTAATGCTTCACATTTGCAAAAGCTAGCCAGCTAGCATGCCGGTCCATCCCTTTTTGAAGCTATCCAACTTCAAAGTAAATACTGTAACAACGTAGCTAGTTTGTGTGGCTAACATTAAGCTACAAAATGCACGTTTTAAAATCAGTGCAGACGAGTTGTATTTGTTGAATCACAGTAGTCAGAGGCTCCCAGGGCCCTCAACAGCCGGACTGGGGTCCAAACCTCGCAAACCAGCATCTTAAATGAGAATAAAATCATGTGTAGGTTTCTAGATCAGCTGCATCCTCACTGACAACCAGAGCCAGAAGTGAGAGAGGAGAACACGCAGACCAAGCTAACAGTGGGGTGTTGTCTCACTGTTTCAGCAGCTAGTCAGTGTCGCTTCACACATCACATCCAGTGTTGTTCATGATCATTTTGGCCTTGTTCTCGTTTGCTGTGACTAATAAAGTTGCCCTTTTAATGCTGACATGCCGGCTGAGCTCTGTTTGGATCCTTTACAAATCACTGCCTACTCTCTATGCATGTATGTATTATATTCAGACCCTCATTAGTGATTTCAACGCCGAGCAAGTAAACATTTGCACAGGACAGTTTTAAGATGCTCATCATGTTGCTCTGCTCTGCTGTTCATCTAATGGCTTGTAAATAAATGTGAAACTTGAGACAATCTATTGCTTCAGATGGAATATTTTCTCAAAAATGTTGTCATGTGCAGATTTGATATGTAAGTTCAGGAAAGACAGGTTCTGTAATCGCTATCAGGGCAGACACCAGAGCTAAACTGAAATATTTTCCCATGTTGGTCATTGAGGCTATATTCTGCCATATAGTTAGAAAGGGATCATTGTAGTTATACTAGAATCAAAGACAAAGTATCAGATGACATACTTTGCATGGAAATGTGCATGTAAATGTACCAGCTCAAAGGTTAGGAGTTGAAGTTGTTGAAGCTCAGTAGGATCATTGTTGCCTCACAGTGAGAGGGTGCTGGTGTCAAACCTGATCCAGGCAGCTGAGGCCTTTCTGGGGAGAGTTTTGCTTGTTCTCCCCCATCTCTGCATTAGTTTATCCCACTATCCAAATACATTCCAGCTGAGTGACTTGGAAACGAAATCATTCACAGGGGGTTGTCTTTGTCTCAGGCCTGTGGTTGGCAACCCTTTCCAAGGTCATATCATTTATCCTTTTCCTATGCCTTTTCTTTGAAAATACTGTAGTTTACCTCCATTTGTAGAAAAGAATATAACCATATTTTTTATCTTGTGTTTTATTTTTCCAGGCAGAGCTTACATTCACACCTCCTCAATCAACAGTTCCTCCCACTTTGGCATTCACCATTGCTGAACTGGTAAATTCTAATCTTGACCTCAGCCAACTAAGCTACACCAACAAGGATGTCCCAGCTCCAGTTTCAGTGTCCTTCTAGCCCCATGCCGGCTGCTCCTGCCCCACTGCAGCTGGGGCAGCCACAGCCTGGTTACAGCATCCCCTGTGCCTCAGGCACCTTGCCCTCAGAGAGCGCGAGCCAGCCCATCAGGAGCTCCGCCCTCCCTGCAGGCTCTGCCACCCCCTACAATACCACCACAGGTTTGTTAAGAATATGTATTTCTCCTTTTTTTTTTAACATTAAATCTATAGTTTGTAATGTGTCAACTCTTGTTTAGCCCCTAGTACTTGTGGTAAATACCACATGTTTTAGTTTTCTTCTCTTTTTTTTATTTACCATAAATTCTAAAAAATCTTCCACTCATTATTTTAAATTTTAGTGAAATGTTTAAAATGTTATGCTTAATGTCAAATGTTCATATATCTCTGAAGACTTTGGGTATTTGTTTTCAGACTTTAAGACAAGAATCCTCATTTTCTGCTTGTGTTGACACTTATTTTTGATCTTTTTATGTTGTTATAGTATCTAACATGGCAAACCCTAAAGAGAAGACCCCCATGTGTTTGGTGAATGAGTTAGCCCGTTTCAACAAGATCCAACCTGAGTATAAGCTGCTTTGTGAGCAAGGACCAGCTCACTCCAAGGTATGTTGAGAGTAACGTTAACGAACTAGCCTATGATGTAATTTCATCAATGCTGTTCATTTGCAGTAGGTTTATGTGAGTGAGTCACAATTGATTTGCCTCTGTCTCCTGCTTTGGTCAGATTTTCTCAGTGAGACTCACACTGGGAGATCAACACTGGGAGGCGGAGGGGACCAGCATCAAGAAAGCCCAGCATTCCGCTGCCGCTTCTTCCCTCGCTGAGACAACGCTTCCCAAGCCCACCATGAGGACCCCCCGCAACACAGGCAAGAACCCAGGTGGGCGGTTCCCACTGTCTCTGTCGCAGTCTCTCTCTTTTTCTCATTGCAATGTTTTGCAGAAAAGGGTTTGCTCATGTGTATTCTTTATCTTTGGTGTGTTGGTTTTGTTTGTGTTGGGCTTGTAGTAGATGGCATGACACACACTATGGAGTTGAATGCACTATGTATGAAGCTTGGTAAAAAGCCTATGTATAAACCCATCGACCCATACCCGGGGATGAGACCGCCAAACTTCAACTACAACGTCCGAGCTCCAGGGCCGTACCAGCGCTCTATGCAACAGTGAGTTTCCTTCACTTGGGAATAAGATGAGGGCATTTTGGCTATTTTAATGTCATTGAGTCTCTTTTTGAGATGGAAAACAAATTACTTTCTCGTGTGTCCAGGTACTATTACCCATTTCCTCCAGTGGGTCCAATGTTATATCACATGGAGCTCTCCATTGGAGGTCAGCAGTTTGTTGGAAAGGGACGCACACGGCAGCTAGCCAAACACGAGGCTGCTGCCAAGGCCATGAAAGTGCTGCAGAAGGAGCCAATATTGCAACAGTTGCCAGTGGTGAGAAAAGAAGCACAAGCACACACTGTATAAGATAGTGTGAGAAACCCTCTGTGTGCGATTCTATTCAGACATGCTGCTTCTCTCTCTTTAATATGCATTCTGCTGTTGACAGATGAATGGAGAGCCGGAGGAGGAGAATCTCAACAAATCCGAAATCAGTCAAGTTTTTGAAATTGCACTTAAGCGAAACTTACCTGTCAACTTTGAGGTGATTCCTACATTTCTCTTGATAAACTTTAACAGGAAGAAAACAATTTAGCCATACAGTAGAGCTATGTTGGTTTAACTTTGTGTGAACTTTTTGTGTATGAACCAATACTGAAACAACACGTGCTCAAGAAACAAGAAGTCAATTAAGACATCTGGTAGTAGTATCTATTATTTTATTTAATTACAGTGAAGAAGAAAAAAATTAATATTAGTTAATTGTCCAGACTGTGTATATATACAACATTACAACACATCTTTTCCAGTTCAGTTTTAGAAGATCTGTGTTTTTCTGCACTCTTTTCTGAGAGTAATTGGAAACTCCTGTGTTTAAAGGTTTTAAAGGAAGAAGGCCCTCCACACATGAAGAGTTTCTTAGTGTGTGTTACAGTCGGGGAGTTCACTGGCCAGGGCGAGGGAAAGAGTAAAAAGATTGCTAAGAAGCTTGCGGCAGCAGCAGTGCTGAGGGAGTTGAAGAGGCTACCCCACATACCCAGCGTGGAAAAGACGCTTCCACGCATCAAAAAGAAAACCAAATCCATTATCAAGGTAATGAATCTAATGGGTTGGAAAAAGGATAATCAATACAAACCTTAAGACGCTAAATTAACATGTCACACCAACAGCTGCAGACCAGCCCAGAGTATGGTCAGGGCATGAATCCCATCAGCCGCCTGGCTCAGATCCAGCAGGCCAAGAAGGAGAAGGAGCCGGAGTACAGCATGGTGACCGAGAGAGGTCTACCGCGGCGCAGAGAGTTTGTCATGCAGGTGAGTCAGCAGTAAATGTTTCCGTAGCAAGACTTATGGCTCTGTTTTCCTTTGCCTGCTCACTTGTCTCCCATTCAGTTTCTGATCTGTGTATGCTATGTGTTCTGTGGCACAGGTTTCCGTGTGTGGCCAGTCTGCCGAGGGACTGGGACCAAGCAAGAAGGTGGCAAAGAGGAACGCAGCAGAGAAAATGCTGGACCTCTTGGGATACAAAGTGCCTCAGCCTCAGCCCCCCAAACCGGCACTTAAAACTGACGAGAAGGTACAGCCAGACCTCTAACAAGCAAGTCATGGTAAACCTTCATGTACTTACAATGTTTTGTAATATTTAGACCCCAGTGAAAAAACCTGGTGATGGGCGTAAAGTGACCTTCTTTGAACCTGGCTCCATAGAGGAGGTGGCACTGAGTGAGTTTTATTATCTGTTGAAGGAGATGTCCTCTCATAGTCATGGCTTTGTTTTATTGAATTCTGTTATTATTTCCCCTTTGAAGGTTCTAAGGAGGAGGACTTCCGACTGCCTTACATGAGCCACCAGCAGCTGCCTGCAGGAATCCTGCCCATGGTACCCGAGGTGGCTCAAGCAGTCGGGGTCTGCCAAGGATCCCAGGTCAATCGACCTTTGCCCAACCCAGGCAAAGCCACAATCACTGCCATGATTGCCAATGAGCTGCTTTACGCAGGGGCATCCCTGACTGCTGAGACTATCCTAAAGAACAAAAATAACCTGAACCAACTGCCCCACGGACCCCTCACCAGGCCTTCAGAACAGCTCGGCTACCTTGCCTCTGTGCAGAACCTGCAGGTAAACAACCGCTTTCAACTCAGTAAGGCCACTGACCTTCATGCATTTGATTTAAAGAGACTAAAATATGATGTCTTATTACAGGTGGAGTACAAAGATTTCCCCAAAAACAATAAGAATGAGTTTGTGTCACTGATTAACTGCTCATCCCAGCCACCGCTCATCAGTCATGGGATTGGGAAAGATGTAGAATCCTGTCATGATATGGTGAGTCTGAGAAGAACAAGTTATGTTCAAGCTTCAATGCTTCTCCACAGTCTAATGTCTATGTACAAACTCATGTTGTGAAGAGTGGCAGCATTCGTGAGCTCCATTAACCCGGAGAGAAGAACGTTCCAGCAAAAAAACAGAACACATCCTCAGTGCGGGCGGGGGTGCTTTCAGTCACTCAGAAATGACCAGAAAATGTTATAAACTGATTGTTTGAGTTCGGCCCAAAACAAACATGGTAAGAAAAAATTGGTACAGATCGACTGCTTCCTGTCCCCCAACTTCTCTTTAAAGAAGAGCATCTGCTACACGGACATTGTACCGTTTTCTTTGCAGGTTGCTACTCTAGTGAGCAGCAGCTGAGTCGCTCACTACAGTAACTTAACTGATTCTTCACCTCCACAGGCTGCACTGAATATACTGAAGTTGCTTGCAGAGTTGGACCAGCAGTCAAATGAAAGAACAGGAAATGGACCAGTCTCTGGGTAAGCTCTGACGTGCTCACTCTGAGCCTTTTGTTGCACAGATACCTGAATTACATACAAGCTCAGTCCGACCTCGAAAGGCACTGACACTAAATGTTTCCGCAGGTGCGGCAAGCAAGAAATGGAAGGTGACTTGCACCTCAAACAGGCTAACTCAAGCACATTGGCACAGACCCTGGATGGCACTGTTTAAATGATCAGGTTTGGTTGTCTGTAAAAGCACTAGAGAAAACTCCGACACTGTGTTCTTTGTCAGTTTTAGAAGGCCACAGAAAGCTCCGTAGGCTCTAAACCCTCATATTCACTGTTCCAAAAAGTTCACAGTTAAACAAGACTGATAGAAAGCATATAGTTTCCTCTCCTTCACATTGTTTAGTTGGACATATTATTTATTTTCTTGCTTTGTAGTTTAAGTAGCTGCATCCCAGTCAAGTTTACTTGGTGGGGAGTAAAGGAAGCGACTAACTGTGAACTCTTACTTTGCCTAGAATCTGTTTCCTCTCTGTGAGACCTACTAACTCTGGTTTTTAAGTGTTTTATGTTTTATCCCCCACTGAAGTGGTTCATTTTACATGAGGTTTGGAACCTCTTCTTTTGTCTCGGATGCAGCTCGCGAACCTCTGTTGAATTTCCTAGAGTGCTTTATATCAACAACCACAAGTGAAGTGTTATTGACATTACCATGTAGGGCTGGGAAGAAATTGTGACTAAATGTAGCGCGTGATGTAATGTGATGTTGTCTCTGATGTGTGTGGCGGGGGGGGTTTTCCCTGTTGCACCAGTTCTCCTCATTCTCCTGTTTCCTCCCCTATGTCAACCTCCCATCTCTCTCCGCTCCCCATGGTTATTAAACCTACGTGCTTACGTGCACAAAACAAACACTTTAGTTATCTTGTCTTTTTCTTTAGTTTCCAACGTCTGGATGAGGATAATATCTCTGGCTGGGTGATTATTAAATATTATAAAAGTGGTATCATATAGATATGATAAAAACTCATTTTAATTGAGCAAATTTATCAATGCAGGGGTCTCATCGAGATCCATTTTCCTGCAATGCAATGTTATGCAGCAAGGCACCGCATTGGCCAACCAACATTTCACCCATTAGAAGACTAAACCAATGAAATATGATTGCTTGCATTAAATATCAATTTGATCAAAGACTGTTGAGACTGATGAACTATTGCAGGCTTGCCCACTGCTTACATTTGATCTTAAACCCTGGTTCTGATTTTCTACATACTAAAAGTAATTTACACCTCTTTAAACCTGCGTTTGTTTGTTTGTAAATTATAGTTATGGACTTGTACAAAAAAACAGCTGGACGGATTACCATGAAACTTGATGGAGGAGTGTGTTGTGGGTCAGGTAAGAACCGATTAAATGGATTCTGATCAGGGGGCGGATCCAGGATTTTTTCTTTGTCATTGTGTGAAAATCTATCGCACATTTTCCCGGGGGAATAATTCATGGCTCTTGATGAAAAACAAATCAGGCATGTTGAGAGGACTCATATCTATGAGTGTGTGAATTTCGGTGCAGCCTAATTGCATTAAAGGGGACTGTTGCATGGGCCTTGGTGGAGGTATGCACTCTACTGAGTACTCTAGTTTTCATAATGAAGTATTCAGTGATTTGCTTTTGATATGAAGCTAAAATCGAGACATCAATAAATAATAATAAATCTTGTTCCCAGAAATGTTTTTTTCATTTTTATTTACGAGTCTCAAAAAAGCTCAGTTTGTGACATTAGTACCTTGACCGGAGAAATTGTAAACAGCAGCAGATCTAAACATGATGCTGCAGGGGATGACTCATTAGTCATACCGCCTTCCTTTTGCATGAGAGCCTTTCTAGGCAGTGATTATGTTTTACCGGATCGCTGCTGTCTTTGGAGATTAACCATGTTTTGTGAGCACAGTCTCGTAAACATACTGCACATGTGCACTGACACAGGCATAATCCACAAGCAGGCCCAGGATGTTTTCTTTTTCCAGTTCACTTCCAGCGCCCTGCGTTTGGCTCATTTGCATATCTTGTGCAGTTTGAAAAGTACACAGTGCAACACACACAAATCCCTGGCTCTGGTCTGATTGTGTGTTTGTATCAGTGGTTTTTATTCATTTTATTTAATGTCAACGTAAAACAGAACAATAATCATTTAATAACAGATATTCAAGACGGTTCCCATGTTGATCAGTTCAGGATTTAATCACCGTTTTGAAGGGACTTTAAACTTTGTCTTAACAGAAATTGTTTTGTACTGATGACAACTTGGCAGAGTTGTCGTCTAGTACAAAATCTAAAGTCACTTCGGTTTGAGAGTCGTTTTGACTGTGCTCAAGTTGTGATTGAATCCTGGCTGTAACATTTTTCACTTATATATAATAAACCCTCTATAAACCCTTTCAAATAATAGTTCATCTTAATTTTAAGGTAACTATGCAACCTTAATGCAGCCATTAGACGCCTGTTTCTTGGTCTCGATGAAGGGGTACATGCACTTGTCGGAGCCCATGAAGCGATACACAACAACATTGGATTCCCACGGCAACAACCTGAAAAAGAGCACGTGCAATGGGCTGATTAGAAGTGAAACGCACACATTGAGAAATTCCCCCTGAAGAAGAAGAAGATGTATTTATGTGAAGCTGTGTCTTTGCACTTACGCTCTGGAGAGGAAGGGGAGGTAGGTGAGGCGGGGGATGCACACCATTGGTTGGTCTATCAAGATGGCGTTCATGGCCTGCTCCACGCAGTACTGGGGCTCCAGAGGGGGGAGCACCAGTTCCACTTCCTCCCTAACAGTGGCACCAAGGAACTTTGATGAGTCAGTGTGGGATTTCGTGACAGCAAATACATCTAAACATAGTTTGCCAGTGTGATGGACGGCCACTTGATTCAGCTATCAACTACTGTACTGATTCTGCACTTGGAGGCAGTTAATTTGCATATTGAAGTAATTTAGCTTAAAATATCAGCAGAATTTTTTGATTTAAATTACTATTATATGTAGTCTTATTATAGTATTATAATAACTATAATGTGTCATCTTTTCAGACTAAAATCCATGATAGATTCCATACATTTACTTTCAGTTAAATGTGTTGTTGCAAATAGAACAACTTTACAATACTTACCAATAGGAAATGTAGTAACACGAATATTGATGGATATTGGTTGTGAGTTTACAGTCAGATACAAAAGCCTACTTTACTTAACCCGGTTTGTAAGTCAGTCCATTCAAAACATTTGTTAGCAATCAAAAACGATAAGAAATGGCAGGTGTAAGTAAAGGAGAATGGACAAACATGATAATTTTGTGGACGTACCGTATCTTGCAGCCTTCAAACATGCCCGTGTCCACAATATAGGGACACACAAGTGTAGTCTTCACTCCTTCAACCCCCTCTGCCAGGAGCTCATGGGCCAGAGACTCGTGAAAACCCACTGCAGCAAACTTACTGGCACAGTAATCCTGTCCAAAATCAAAAATAACACATTATTTTTCTGTTTGCATGATGTGCGTTTGACTTGGTTACAAGTGAGTGTCCCAGTAAATCTGTCATATCCTAGTGATGCAGTGATTTGTTTTTCCCACCACACCGGTTTACCTCGACACAAGATGTGCTGAAGAGGCCGAGGACGCTGGCGATGGTGACGATGTGACCGTGATTCTGGGCCTTCATCTGGGGGAGGAAGGCCTTCACTGTCTGAGACACACACACATACACACACACACGTTGCAGTATGAGGCAACAGTGTTCATATGACTTGCAGAGACTTAAATATTGCTCAATGTGAGGGAAGATTATGTTGCATGAGCAGCTTCATATTAAGAGGCTTTCTATGGGAACCCTATAGTATGTATAGGTTGAAGGGGGTAAAGCTGAACACAATATCCTGCTCTGTTGGGCTGATGATGGAAAACAACTTAAATCAGTGCTGAATCATTGTCCATGTTGGACTTAGAAAATGAGTCCATACCAGCCCTGGCTAAACTGTTTTTTACTGGGTGGCTGTGGCTCAGGAGGTGGAGCAGGTCGTCCACTAACCAGATGGGTTAGTGGACGACCTGCTAACCAGATGGGTTAGTGGACGACCTGCTAACCAGATGGGTTAGTGGACGACCGGGTCTGGCTCCTCTTGTCTGCATTACAAAGTGTCCTTGGGCAAGATGCTGAACCTTCAAGTGCCCCTGATGGCTGTGCTGACAGTGTATGTGTGACACAGAAAGTGTTGCGTGAATGTGTGTGAATGTGACTTGTAGCACTTGGAACGGTCGATAACTGTCAGTTCTGATTTTATTTGCCCAGATGTGAACAGAATTTGTTTTTCCTTTGCGGATAAAATGTTCTTGACACTGCAGATAATCTACATATTATGGACTAAAAATATATAGTAATTTGACAATAATTAGTGTGAGCTACATTCAAATCAGTTTGCAAGCCTTCTCTTCATCATGCATCACCACACTGACATGAGAGATCTCACCCAGAAGAGGGCGTGACAGTTGACTTTCATGGTCTTCTCAATCAGCTCATCGGGACAGTCCAACATGCGCTCCCCTGCCACCACTCCAGCATTGTTCACCAGTATGGTAACATCTCGGCCCAGGTCCTTCCTCACGAGGTCTGCTTTGTGGTACACATCCTCCCGCTTGGTCACATCCACCGTGTAGGTGTGCGCCGTGCCCCCCATCTCATGCACCAGCTTGGCTGTCTGCTCATTGGAGCTGCTGTTGATGTCCCACAGCACCACCTCTGCCCCGTGCTTGGTGAATTCCTGAGCGAAGAGGCGACCCAGGCCGCCTCCTGCACCAGTGATCAGCACCAGCTCACCATCCACAGGCTTGGTGCGTGGGCGCAGGACCACCCGCACAGAGTTACGCAGGATGAAGTAAATCACATCCAGCAGCATCATCTGGAGGTCCATTAGAAAAATCATTTTGATCTAATCTACCGCTGATGCTCCTGAGTGCAAGATGTCTGTGTATAAAATGAGTTAAGCTTCACACCTGTGTCCTCCTGCCTCTCAATGTTAGGTTGTGTGATGCCGACAGCCGAGCTGGTGCTGCTCTCCTCCTGTGACCCTCAGCCGCCAACCTCGGTTTATATAAACACTCTCCTCCCTGGATTAGAGGAAATACCTTGAGCTCCAAATAGAACCACTTTTGTTGTAAGCTGTGAACGTATGCGTTTTCACCCTGCACGGGAAAATAACGTGCCAGACGGCATTACAGTGAGTCGCAGATTCTTGAAGTTTGAACGTCTTTGTTAGGAACTTTGCCATGTTGACACCTCGAACTTACTGGACACGTGAACCTGTCGTATGTACCAGTTCAAATCGTTCCCCCTAATCAGGCTTCATACCTCTATGTACCCAGTTTGTGTAAAACCAGAAAGGAATGGTGGCTAATGTAAGTAAGTGGTAAGTGGATTTCATCTGATCATGAATTGTTGTTTGATCAGAATCATTTTTAAACCAGCTACAACTACTATTTTTGCTACCAAATTAGAAAAGTAAGAAGAAAGTTGGTGTTAAAACGTCACCAGTAAAGTTCAAACACAACCCTGTAAACTCTTCCTGGACAAAAGGACATTACAGTGGCCCGTGGTTCTATCTGTGCAGTGAGCTCAAGCTAAATTAAATTGGGTGCTCAGTGAAGTGACACCGTTCAGGGATAAGGGTCGGTCCCGTTCGAGTTCCCTGCTGCAGTGAGAATCATTTAAACTGAGAACATAAGGAGATTATGCATATGAACTGTAAACCTCTGCATTGTTAAGTCCCAAGAAGGGACTGCTTGTTGTGTATCACGTTCTTGTTTTCTAAGTGAACACAGACGGCCTTGTTTGCTCCCAGTGTGCACATATGAGCCGTGTTCAGCAGAGCAACAAGGTTTGACCCGTTTATTATATATTCTGTATATGTTTTTTAAAGTAGTTCAGAGGTTGTTCCTGCTCTCCGGGGCAGCCATTGTTTTTCACAGTATGCCTCAGGAGACATTTATCATGAGTGTCAGTTGTGTCACTGATGCAGCCTTGTTGTGAGTGCAACAATAATATGTATTTCAGAAGACGTCTAGTTCCCAAAATCTTAAAAAAACAGATTTATCGACAAATCGGTCAAGGCTGTAAGAATGAGGTAGGTTTAAATACTTCAACGACAGCCGCAAAGATCGCATCAAAGCAAAGGCCTTAAACCTAGTTTGACATCTGAACAGTGACGTACAGATCAAATGGTGCAGATCCAGTGTCGCGCTGTGTCTGACTGTTTTTTTCTAGACAGTTTCTCTGTAAGAAAGACCATTAATAAAAGGCTTTAATTAAATGGGAAGCCGTTCCACCCTGAGCTATTTGTCTACTGGGTTAATTAAATCAGTTTAACTTGTGAAACATGATAAACAACATTTATCTATATACCTACATTGGATTAAAAAAACAACAGGTTTAAATGTGTTTAAATTGCATTAGGACCGCTGCCACCGCTAATAGAATTGTCCCTCCTCCTTCTTGATTGGAAAACTGTAACTGTGTTGTGAGAGCTGCATTAGAAATCCAGGCTATTATTGTTTTATTAAGTTTTTCTGGCTCTAAAGATTTTGCAGGATGAGGAATTTATTATAAGTTGTGTCTACATGGACCCTTGTTTGTTCTGACTGTCTGTTTACTGGAGCTGTAAATGGGAACCACTACTGATGGGTTTATAACTTTATTCTGTCTAGATGTGTGTTTTCTTGCACGTAAACTGGGACTAGTGGTGTTTTGAGCTGTAAAATGAATCATTCAGCTCCACTCGTCCGCTCACTAACTTCTCTCTCTCTCTCTACACACACAGAAGCAAGCTACTGGGAAACTGAGCGTGAGTGCAGGCCGACACTGTCCACTCTGTTTTTCTTTTTGCATGAATAAGCTCAGCCATAGGAGTTTCATTAATCCAGCCCTTTCACATGTTGAGGCCAGGGAGGAGAGACTGTGGAAGGAGGCGACCTGAGCAAACACACCACTCGTTTTCTAACAAAACGCCGCAAGGAACTTTAGACCTTTCCATTTGAACTTTCTCTTCTTTTCCACTCACTCTAAGGGACGTTCCCCCGCTGAAAGTCTCCTAAAGGAAAAGCCCTCCCGAAAAAATACAACTCACTGTGGGTCTATGTCTCTCTTTGTGTGTTTCTTCCACGCAGCACTATACTTATGTGTACTTTGGTCATTGTTTCATTTCCCATTCCCTCTCTTCATTGTGGCTACAGAACCACACAGTGTATTTAGAAGATGAGGATTAATATCTTCTGAATGCAGAGCAAAATATAGCAAAAAATTATCTGTGGGAAGAGATTCTCTTACCAGTTTTATTTCATGATTATTGTTCAAAGCTTCACTGTAAACTCCTATAGAAAGGGTTTAAGATAATAATAAGATGAGATGAGACAAGATAATCCTTTCACAGTCCCATTATGGGGAAATTTCCTCATGTTACAGAAACAAAGGGTGAAGTAACAATAATGTGCTCTATAGTAAAAGTAATAAATAGATTTTTTAAAAATGCAATATAAACACAATAAAATATTAGAATGTATATACAATGTAAATAGGGCTGCACATACATAATAAGGTTTTGAAGAAATTGAGTATTGCTCATTTAAATGAAGTTAAACCTGAGTGACTTTGTGGTGCAGTCCCACATTTAGGTGCTTGTGATTCACTGGGAATTATTGATATTATGATGTATGTATTAATTTCCTCTCGTGTTGGTCATAACTAATAATGACCTGTGTTGGTCTCACACAGTCCCACTGACCTCAGCTTGGTGGCCCACCTGTTTGAGTCCTCGCTTTGGGGGAGCTGTTCCTTTAAGAGATGCAGAGTTGACACATGCAGAACTTCCACCTGACTGATCAGTGTTCGAGTCCCCTGTATGTTCCAGTGCTGCTGACCACAGATCACCATTCCACAGCATCAGGGGTCATCTCTGCAGGGGGTGGGTAACCTCAGACTGAGAGGCTCAGTGGGGCTGTGGCTGCAGCAGGTGGAGGTCGTGATGCCAGGTTCAGGTTGTTGGAGGAGGAGCAGCGGCTCCGTCACGTTGCTTTGTCTCGGTGTGTTAGTGTTCCGTGCCGCTCCGGGCCGGGCGGACTGCCGGGCCGCGGGCCTGTGCTGCTCCGGCCGGGACCCGTCCTGCACCAGTGAGGGCTGGAGGGCTGACCGCTCCTACGGGCCCTGCTACTGCGACCAGGCCTGCGTCTCCACCCGGGACTGCTGCCACGACTATGAGGCCGCCTGTCCCGGTAAGTGTCTTAGGAATAAGATATAGTGGACAAACACATGGACAGATACAAACTAATCCCTATAACAACCCACTGATTTGAAATAGTTGGTAAAACACGTGGGTGAAGTTCACGTGACCCACTGAACCCGAATCACGTCAGACATGATCTTTTATTGGTTACACATTTCTGTGTTTTTGATCTTATATATGAATATTCCTTTTTTTTTTTTTTTTAAATCATACCTCTTAATAGCTTCCATGTCGTGTGACCCACTGGCTCCAAACCAAAACAAATGTCTTTTTATGGGATTTTAGCTCTTCTAATATGTATTAATATGTATTTAATGTTTTTACATATCCTACTTTTCAATAGACACACCTCTTCTTATTGGATTTTAGGGCTATTTGTAATACACCTCACGTGAACCACTGGCTTCAAACCAATGCTGATCTTATATTATTATTCTAAATAAACAGGACACTCCTGTTTTGATTGGATTTTTGTGCTTCACATATTTTTTTAAATCATATTTTTCTCAGTATCATCCATGTAACCATTAGTTTAGAGTCTGTTTTGATGTGTGTCTATGGCAGCAGTAACATCTGATATGGTTTGGAGTCAGTGAGTCACATGAGATGGAAGCTGTTAAAAACAATGCAGTTATATCTTCTTTTCAAATGGGAATTTATAGATGATCCCTGAATGATCATGAAACTCATCCTGTGGTGATATAGTGCCGTCACATACTATGAACAGAGAGCTCTTTCCCCTCAGCGGTGTCCTGCGTGGTGAGTGAGTGGACGCAGTGGTCCGGCTGTGCTGAGCCGTGCAGGGCCACAGTTCGCAGGCGGAGCAGGGTCATCGTGCAGGAGCCGCTCAATGCAGGGAAACCCTGTCCCCATCTGGAGGAGCACGCTGGCTGTGCAGAGTACTGGTCGAACCGAGGGAACTGTCACAGCTCACTGGGTGAGATTCTTTCACTCATGTACCATTTTCTCATGCATGGCCATCGTAGGATTATCTATTATGATATTGTCATGTGACTTTATTTAGTTATTATCCTATGGAGGTGAGATGTCTCTCTGAATCACATGTGTGTGATATTTTACGATATTTTATGTGACTGACTTTAAACACAGTGTTGTGTAACATGGTCATTATGTGGAGTGGTTATACCAGGTTTACTTAATTAATTGCTCTGACAATTATAATAACTTAAACTCCAACAATGTCAATAAAAGAAGTTATTAATGTGACACCTGTTAAAAAAAACACCTTCTGGAAAATTAAATATCAACAATACAATACATTAGAGCCCTACTAATATGGATTTGTTTGGGGCGGATGCGATAACCAGCACCAACTTCTCATTTAATGTATTTATATTTAAAAACGTTTTGGCACTGATTCATAAGATGTCATTATCAAATCCTTTTTGACAAAGGAATTTAGCTGAAGCTTGATATTTTACACTTTAAACTTTATCATAAATAACTATAAATATAAAGAAAACACTTACTGCCAAATATAAATGCAGATTTTTTTCTGCACTGTTTATTCTGTAAAGTAACATTTTTTGTTTCGGTGCATATCGAGAATAAAATAAATGCAGATACGTCTACGAAAGACACCAACGGATAAATGTGTCAGGCTCGACATTAGATTATCCCTTCATATAAATAACTGATTAGAAGAAAGATTATTACACATATGACTCATTTAAGTCACGCGACACAGTTTTGGTCTTTTAAGGAAAATATTCAGTTCTAGAATCACAGAAAAGCTTTTCTATTTCTGCTTTGTTGTCACACAGTGTTAGATAGAAGACATTTAGACTTAATGAATGTTAAGTTATGATAATCCCACATCTGCCGTTACTTATCATTTAATGAAAATGGATCATTATACTCAATAAGATGCCAAATCCCAAGTGAAGATTTCCAGCTTCTGTCATGCAAATATGACACATTCCCGAATCCTATTTGTTCTGAGCATTTACCCAACACATGCACATTTCATTTTAAATGTATGAGACCCTTCTTGCGACATATGGTTTCGTGTAATGGCCTCATGATGGATGCTCCCTCTGCAGTTCCAGCTCTTATAACCACAGGTGGCTATGGCAACACCAGGAAGAAAAGAGACCTCCTCGGCAGTGGCGACATTATCGGGTAAAGCGTTCTGCCAGATCAGGGAAATGCGAAATTACAGTCTATTTGTTTTTGATATGCTCTCTCATATGTATTCGGCTTTGTGTGTTTATGTGTGTGTGTGTGTGTGTGTGTTTACAATAGGTACTGTGTCCACTTTCAGTTGACCTCTCTGACTAAAGGATGCCAGGAGAATCTGGGCCCACACACCCAGTGGATGCAGCACCTCAGGCAGGGCCACCATGTGTGTGTGAGGTGCCAGCCGCCTGCTCTCGCTGATGGACAGCAACACTGTGCTGGAGACGGTGAGGAAAGCGTCGACGACAGGTAAGAATGTAAAGAATGGAGAACATGACTCATAATGAAGTGGGATCAAAATAAAATTGTAAGAATATTGCACCATGGGGACATCACGACTCACAGCAAGAAGGTTCTGGGTTCCAATCCGCTGGCTGGTTGTTGTGGTGGTGTGTGGACTTTGCATGTTCCCCCCTGTGTCTGTGTGGGTTTTCTCTGCGTCCTCCAGCTTCCTCCCACAGTTCATGTGATACACTGGCGACCTGTCCAGGGTGTGAACCCCCGCCTCCTCGCTCAACTTCAGCTGATTGGCTGCAGCCCCCCCCCCTCCACAACCCTCAGCAGTTTAGATAATGGATGGATGGATGAACAAGTCACTGCTTGTTTTAAAATCAGCCTCACAATGTAAACTCGTGTTGTTCAGGAAACATTAATGAGCACAACAGATAACGTGTTTGTTTTTATGCTCAGCCGAGAGTTTATTCATGCATGAAATTAGCTTGAAGTTCATTTGGCTTATGGGACCACTGTCCTGCTCACTTGAATGGGCATCATTGGATCCCACTGCATGTGAAGAAACCACGTAACTTCATAACACTAATAAAATGTAGGCGACCATCCAGTTTCACCCTATATGGAGCAGTGGCATCAAGTATTCTCCAGTTACCAGCTAAAAGCAGTGTAGAGAAATATATAAATCAGGTACACTTGTTATTACTGGTATGTGAAAACACACTAAAGCTTATTAAAGGATCATGAAACCAACAGAAACAAGAACAGGAGTGTGAATGCTTACTTTAATAAACAGAGAACTAGCCAGTGTTTGAAGTGAACTCAACACGATGGCTCTACTCGGCAAAGAGATATATAATTTATGCCTTGAAGCCCGGCTCGCTGTACTCCCGGTGTTTTTGCTAAACTTAGCGGCTGCTGGTTGTAGCTTCATACGCAGACTTATCGCTCTGCTCTTGGCACAAAAATAAAAAAAGCAAAAATGAATTTCTCAAAATATCAAACTCTTCTTTTAGGGATATTGCTAATTATAAATATTAATTAGGATTAGAATAATCCTACCAACCACATTTACCAAACAAAGCAAATGAAAAAGGCACAAGATAACACTTGTATTATTGTGTGTAATTTAATTGTTGGGGGGGGGGGGAAACATGGTTGTATCTTACTAAATGTTTGCACTGTGTTAATCTTTTTTAAAAAGCAGTTATGCTCTGACTTTGCCCCTGGCATCTAAAAAGTGGGGCACATTGAACACCTACCTGTGTGTATTGTCAGATTCTGTGCAGTGGTGTATGCAGTGTGTTTTTTTTCATCCCATCATTACCACTGATCTATTCGGCACCATATCCCACAGATCTGATGGCTAACAGTTAGAGCTACCACTAGAGGGCAACATTGTTTATCGCTTGGATTTACAGGGAACTTCTGACTTCCTCCTCCCTCTCCTCTCCCATGCAGGAGACAGTCTCTCCAGTGGCAGGCGGTGGGAAACCCTCGGTGCAAGGGAGTGTGGAGACGCGTGGGGAGGCTGGAGGCCTGCTCCTGCCCAACAGCCCACAGCTTCCTCTTCATCTGACCTCCTCCTTCCTTCTTGTCCCCCCATCCCCAATCCCTCTGAAGATATCCACTTAGACACAGTCTGCCAGTATGATTACAAATCTCTCGGTAGCTTTACAAACACTGGTCTGTGAATCTGTTCTAGTAAAGCGTGGTTCCTCTTCAGTGAGAATGATCACATACAACCTGTGACTCCAGATCAGTGCGACGACGTGTTCACTTTTCATTAAAGTTGGTGGAATTTTCCCATTTCTTGGTGAGAATTCAACAAATCTTTTACACGTGACTCCACAGAAGCTTTAATGATACACGTTCCTGTCTACTTTGGTTTGCAGTTCCAGAACAGTGAATAAGCAGTGAAATGAAAGTCAACAACTCCTAATCAAAATGTAAAGTGATCTGATTTATTTAGTCTTGAGTCATCAAAGGGAAACGTTGCGTCGTTCTTAAGAAATAGAAATATCTTGGGACATTGAGACATGTTTTTTTTCTTTTACAAGACAAGGCTCTGGCTCTGAGTGAATCACAACCAGTCACAACGCCAAAGTTACAACATGCACTGAACAATAGAACATTTATACAGAAACAACAGCATAGAAAGTCAACAGGTAAAAATGTTCTCTTTTTTTGTTTTACAAAACAGACAGCCTCGGGACCTACAAACAACATTGTATAAGAGCTGACTAAGGTCATTCAAATATCTTTTTTCAATTCCCTGGAAACAGTGTACTTTACAAAGACTGATGGCTTAGGCAAGGTTGGGGTCAATTCCACTGAGAGCTTAAAATGTAGAAAAAATATAGTTTATGTTTTTGACTTGTACCAGGTTTAATTTGTCTCATGCTGTAATACTGGTTCCTGTAATAGCGTCATGTGTAATATGTGTTTTTTACATAATCAAGGCATCTTGAATCGACCCCAACCCTGTAATACAGTGTTCGATTCAGAGTGTGTGGACTTAGGCTACTTGCTAAAGCAGTGGTTCTCACTGGGTTTTGGAAATGACCACGTGTCCCTGAAAAGGGCCCTATGGGGTTCTAACAAAAATGAAACTCTTCACATTTAAAGCAGCTAGCGCGACAACCAAATTCTATTTTAGAATTCTGCTAAATGCATTTTACTATACAGTCGGGAGTCTTGTAATGGAAATCTGTGCTCTTCATCTTCGTTAGTATCAACAAACAAGAAAAAAGACCGGTGACTTGATTGTGTTTCTTCATAAAACATGATGGTTTAGTCCTTTGATTCGTGTCAGGATTCCTCCGCAGGGATCGCAGTGAAATTAAAAGCTCTTTTACACGACTAGATTTTGTAAATTTGAATGGCTCCCTTGGACATGGAGGAGAGTAAAGTGCCCAAATAAAAAGAAAAAAAATGATGACTTGTAAAAAATAATTGCTTTGCTTTGTATAATGGTGGTATCATGTCACAGTATCACAGTCTGGTATCAAATTACGTCGTCATGCGCAATGATTTTTCACACTAAAAGCTTAGGATTATCAATACTAGTGTCAGGATTTCAATACTTGGTGTGTATGTATGCACACGGATGCACACGTGCCTGTAATTAATCTCAGGTCTTTAAGGTAGTGCACGCTGCCTCTTCATGAACTATTGATTGTCATCATTTTTGAGAGATACTTGGTCCCTGACTACCGTAATATAGAAAACCCCAAAATATGGGACAGAAGCTCACATGATCCCTCAGGACGGGAAATGTGATCTGAATGTTGTCTCCATTAGAGTTAATGACATGTCCGACTGAAATTTGTTTCAACATCTAAATCACCTAAATTGTTTCCATGTAACAGATTTGAAATGTTTTGCATACATTGGCCTTGACTTTTCACGAGCTAAAACATTAATCTGCAATAAAATGTCTATCAGAAACTAACCTATGAACCAAATGTTTCTCTGCTTGAGACTGATGTCTTAAAAGAAAAACCATGCCACTCCAACCTCACAATATAGTATCAAGAATTATACATATTTATTTAGGAAAGTACCTTTTTAAATACATATGACCGGATGTTTTTTTGATCATTTTTTTCATCATCTGGAAAATGTAAAATACCTGAAGTCAATTGTTATACAATATATATTTTATCAATTTGAAAATCACATAATTAAATTTTGGGAAACTTCTTTCTTCTAGTTTATGTTTTAAAATCCTTTTGAGGATTATTGTTTTTTTTTGTGTTAACTTGGCTTCTAAATGCTGACTTTATTTTGTGTACAATACTTTGTAGTTTCACCAGAATACAAAGAAAAGCTGGCAACATGATGCTGCATATAATAGATTTTTCAAACCATCCACCCTTAGTTGTTCAAGTATGTGATTGGTTGCTAAGTAAGATGCATGTGACGCACCTCCCATCCCCCTGCTCACAGCTGTAAATGAATAGATTAACGTGTCAAATGAATCCTAATTTCTCACATGATTACAGTTCTCTTGGTAATAAAATTGGTTGCTGCTGCATGTTACAGTCGAAACTGCACATATGAAGAAAACAAAAGCAGGATTCCCCGAACATGCATGCATTCATATCAGAAACACATTCTTCTTATTCTTTTCCATTAAGTGGCAGCCACACGGGTCTAGTTACGACAGACACACACACACACACACACACACACGGTTCCCTTTGCCTCTCGCAGTCATTGCTATTCCTTTCACACCCCAGCTCCTCTCACTATGGAGAGCAATATGAAATGGTTCAACTGTGATTAAAACAGGAAATGAAATCAGGGTTTGTGATTAAACCTTTAACCACAACACAAAAAGAATATGTCAACCACTTCCCGTTGACTCTCTGAACAAATATCACCTGACACCTCCGTGTTTGAAAGTGCAATGGCTTCTTCAGTGCTATCTCTTACTGTCTTGTATTTGTGTCAGGAAGTGGCTAAGAGAGATTTTACTGTTTGCTCAGGTTTGTTTGAGGAGCTGTTCAGTTGGCAGTGAGGTTCTTCTCCGTTCAGCTCGTCAACATCAGAGAAACTGTGATTAACTGTGCTTGTGTTAGCATGATATTATTAGATGTAAAAGCAAATAGTAGCTATTATTTAATTTAAATGCTCAAGATAGTATCAGCACATGAACTGTCATTTTGTGTTTTCATTGTCATATTTGTATTTCATGCTCCTGTGCCGCCTTTCTGCAAAAATAACGTCTTAATTTCTGTGATAATATATGCTCTTCATTTGGAGATTAAACACGTTCATCCCTTGGTCATTCTTTAATTTAAACTGCAGCGAGTGACAGTCACATTTGATATAAGACTATTTCTCTTTGCTATGTGACGATATAAAATATAAAAGAGAAATGCATTGTGGGTTTCTAACCGTCAAGAATCTAAAACTCATTTATATTGCGTGGAATTATAATAATTTATGGGATGCTACGAAGATTCAAGACAAGCGTTACAATGTACAAGGTCCTCACATCATAATGTTGCATTTACACTCATGAATGTGTACAGTGAGTAGTGGCTCTGCTCACGTGTTACTTCATGTTCAGGTTAAGCATGTCTGTGTGTTCTTGTAGGCTATATATGTATGTGCGAATATACGTTACATGCAATAAAACCTTTTCATGTCCAGTAAACAAACTGCTGCCAGCCTTTGAGGGCCGCTGCGGTCGCCATGGAAACTAAGTGTATCTATGTATTCTGAATATCGTCTTCCGCAACTGCGTGGAGCTGCTGTGGGTGTGAGTTTGTGCTCATGCATGAGTTTCCTCAGTTCAGGCATTACAGCTGATATATATTAAAGTTAACCTGCTTGTGTGTATTCAGTGAGTGTATTTTGACCCCTGCTCTCAAGAATCTGTGTGATCTCTTTGGCTGCTTTCATATTGGTCAAAGGAAGGCCAACGCATGCTGAACATCTGTTACAGAAACCTAAACATGTCAATAAGCTTGAAACAGAAAACATTGGAGGACTTTCTCATAAATAATTCTTTCCACGTATTACGTTTTTGTACGTTGACTGATTGACTGCATGCATGCTCCATAAATGTGAGCCTTATGCTGCAGTCAAGATTATAACCTATGACTCTTATTTTTATGTCAAAAAAATCTTGGTCCACCACTATCGCCCTTAAAAGTGATAATAGGGTGCAAAGAAAAATATTCACCGATGGAGATTCGAAAGTATCATCCAATCTTACTATGACATGATAACATTGGGGACAGCAAAATACTGTTCAAGACTGAGAGCTCATGATAATGGATGGGCTGAAGCCTCTGATAACTGCAGACATTCAACCTTTCAGAGGTTAACTCCTCACATTTGATTTTGACACAGCAGACTAGCAAATCACATATTTCTATAAGGACCTCTCTCTTATCTACTGTATATAAAAATAAATCAGATAAGACAATCTCAAGAGTGTGGATACATGAATTTGCATTACATCACCCATCAGCCTTCACACTCACACACATGCACACACAGACATACAAGCCCAAGACAAACACACCCCTACAAATGTAAATGACTAAGGCCAGGTTTGGGAATGGAGGGCACAAGTAAGTAGCTTAAAGGCTTCTAGGTCCTCTTTTGTATCTTCAAGACTACAGAATGAACTTGGACTCTGTAATGGGACAGTGGGCAGCTGGGATTGTTTTTTCCTAGAGAATATATAGAGATAAACCCCTGCAGCTAAAACCACATCATTCAATTGGGTTACACCAGTATCAACCACAAAACTAGATTTCTCTGACTACCCTTGATTCCACAGGGATCTCTGACCAGGCCTGTTGGCTACCCAGGAGTGCTCCTTTGTATTGTGGGTGTGGAATACCGCTAAGAGGAATGAGCTGAAGGAGGGGCAGTGACATTCTCCAATTTAGAAATGTTTATTCTCCCAGAGTATTCACCACACATGTTCACTTGGAGCTCATTGCCCAGCAGCATGCTCAGGTAATTTGTGAAATGTTTCAGTGAGACCCTTTTTTCTTCTCATTCCGTTGTCTACCGTGTTTATCACAAACACTCTGGCCCGAGCTTCCCATTTGTTTCTGTTCCCCTTGTACCTCAGAGGCTTTTATCCAAAGTATTTTGACGCCCTCTCTCAACCTTTGGTCTATGTGCCATTTCATGTCCTACGTGATTCTCATGAGCCACCCCACGAATCCCGTCAAGGGGGAACAAGCAATTTTGGCCCAGCATTTTCTGGGCTGCCTCTAAATGGTTGGTGCCCCTCTGGTAATTGATGTTGATGCTGCGTTTTGGGCTCGTTCCTGACAACAGACATTCTGAGGGACTTGCGTCAGACATGTCGCGCAGGTGCTCGTCATCGTCTGTGTCGGCATCAATGTACTTGCTGATGGAGGAGTCGTGGAAGGTGAAGACAGTTGGAGCCAGGGTAGTGCTCTCTGGGGACTTCGGTGGGGTCCTGCTGCTGGCAGTGGTGTAGATAGAAACTTCAGGACTTAACAGAGAGTGGTCTGACAGGACTGAGCTGTCTGAGAGCGGGGACATGCCTGACTCCCCATCACTGCGGCAGCCTCCTTTAGGGATAAGACTTTTCGACTTTCCAGAAAAGAAGAATTTCCTTGCATTATCTGAGTATGAGGGCTTTGTGACAGACACAGGAGTTAGCATGGGCTGACACTCCCTAGAGGTCTGCTGACCTGTTTTTGCACTGGAACGGTGGGACAGCGCTGTCGCCGGACTGTGGGAGAGTCGGTTACCTTCCTGAAGACCAAGGTCCATTGCTGGACTATGGAGGAAACGTGGATTCTCTTGGAAGTCTGTTGCACAACTGATGTAGCTGTCAATGCTAGACAAGCTTTTCATGTCCCCTACTCCCTCTCTGGTTCCTAACACTGGTGGCCTGTGATCTTGTATGGCCCCCAGCTCTATCTCATCTCTCTGTTTGTTGACTCTACTGCCTCTGTCTTTGGCATTGAGGTTGGGTTGTGACTGTGTCTTTGCCATCTGGTTGTACATCTCCTCTAGTTTCTGCACATTTAGCCTCTGGGGACTGTCATCTCCCTTTTCTGGAGAACCTAACTCCTGGGCATTAAAGGAACGGTTTGAGCTTGTCTCTGATGTAGCCCTCTTAGCCGTCCATTTCCAGCGACTTGGAGAGAGATGGTTGTCATGAGGCCTCTCACTTTTCTCTACAACCACATCCATCAGTTCGGCACTACGAGCAAATGCCTCTTTTAAGTTCATGGAGACAATGCTGCCGTTTCTCTTTGCCCTATCGAGGGCTTCTCTCCGTTTAACTGCCTTTTCCTGCCTCTTTTGCTCCTTATAGAATTCAGAGAAATTATTTACAATAATGGGAATGGGCAGGGCAATCACCAGCACTCCAGCTATGCAGCACAACCCCCCCACAATCTTTCCCAGGAGAGTTTTTGGGTATATATCTCCATAGCCTACTGTGGTCATAGTAATAGTAGCCCACCAGAAAGAAGCTGGAATGCTTTTAAACTTTGTATCCTCTTCGTCCTTTTCAGCGAAAAACACCAAACTGGAGAAGATCATGATACCCATTGCCAGGAAGAGGATAAGGAGGCCCAGCTCATTGTAACTCCTCTTCAGGGTAAAGCCCAGAGACTGAAGGCCTGTGGAGTGACGCGCCAACTTCAGAATACGAAGGATACGCATGATCCGAAAAATCTGGACCACACGGCGGACGTTCTGAAATTGCAGCACACTCTTGTTGGATTCTGTTAGGAAAATGGTGACATAGTATGGCAGGATGGCCAGAAGGTCAATGACATTTAGGGGACCTTTAAAGAACTTCCACTTGTTGGGGGAGGAGAGGAAGCGAAGCAGGTACTCCATGGTAAACCAGGCAATACACACAGCTTCCACATGGGCCAGTTGTGGGTTGTCTGTGGACTGGCCAAACTCGTCGGTGTCCTGCAGCTCAGGAAGGGTGTTCAGAGACAAGGCAATGGTTGATAGCACAATGAAGAGGATGGAGATGATGGCCAGGATCTGAAAGACAAGTACACCCAGTATATCAGTTTAATATCATACATCAGATATGAACTTTAGCAAACATTTCTAGTCCAAATCAGACTATAGAAAATAAAACAAATACAGTGTACTTATAAGGGTTTTGATTACAGCATGAAAGTGCAGACAGTAAGTGAATTCCAATAACCTTACAGTCAAAACAAAACTTCGATAAATGCCTGACGAAGTGTGTGATTGGCTGAGAGCTAATGGATTGGATTGACTTTGACCACTTATTTATTCATGACTCACTTATCGGGCTTATCCCCATGACTGAGCGTCCTTCAGTGGAGAATAATGTTTAGCAACCAATAAACAAAAACAAAAGCTCACAAAATCTAATCTATTTAATAGAAAAAAAGGAAAAACCTAATCACACTTATTAGAGATCTTTACCCGATTGGAGTCAGGATGTCTGCGTATGACATTTTCACAGCAACAGTTATTGTTGTGCTTATCCTGCACAATACCTACATGCTGATTATCTGTAGTTATAATGTTTGCTATGATGGCATGTTAACATTTGTTAGTAATGAACAAATGGCACAACTGAGGATGATAAGTCATTAGTTTTATTGTCATCGTGTTGACGGGATGACATTTTGACCCTATGATGGCACGAGATGAAAAAGCAGATGATCACCAAACTTATTACAATTCATCCTGAGGGGGCCATGCACAAACCACAGCTATGGACCTCATGGCTGTGCTGAAGGAAAAGCGAGGCGATCACCAAAAGTCATTAAGAAATCTATGGCACTTCAATAGTTTAACAGCCAAAGATCCAGCCTCATGGTGGCACTACAGGAGCTATGATCACAGAAAGAACCGTCAAATTTGCTTCTCAATACTCTTAGTGCACTAAAATTAGTATGAAGTTGCTCAGATAATTAGCCAGCCCTCTATTTTCACACAGCGCCGACCTTGCTCAGGATCAACCAATCAATGCTTTCCACCAAGGTGAACAGGCCTCAGGGCTGTGATCATGAAGAAGGTTTAAAAAACTTAATCTTTACAGTATTAATCACAATATTTTACACAAATTCCGCCCTTTAGATTTAGGGGGTGGGGGGGTGGGGGGGGGCATCATTGCATGTCTCTTGCATCCCTCTAAAGTGAAAGTATGTGACATAAAAATGAACATGCACCAGTCACATGCTTTAGGCACAGAACCAGATGACACTTGATCTACATTACACAGTACAGAGAACTGTCAGAAAGCACACACACACTCACACAAACACACACATCCCCACCCACACTCCACCAATCTTGCCAACAAGGCAGACTACATCTCTTTTAGCATTTTATGACAGCTATACTCCTGAACCCTTGTGTATAGTGTCAACAAGAAATCACTGCATATATTCTTTATGAGCTTGTTTGATCAGAATAAGTATCTGTAAACTACAATAAGAGAGACCAGAGGAAATGTTGCACTGCTCTCCGCTCTGTAGCCATGGACAATTCAGATGAGAGATACTTGTGACCAGAATGGTTTAATGTTTATAGGGTTTAGTTTGTGATGAACTGATAGCTCGACTGTTGTCCTCTGTTAGAGGTGAGCCCTTTTTCTGGGATCCAACACCTCGCGTTGCCTAAATAGCAAATGCATTTGCACCCATCTGAGTATCCATGGAATTGTTGGTTCTAAATGAGGTGTGGTGAGGCACATTGTTGGTGCAATCTTGAGGCAGTGAAAAGAGATTGTGCTTTTCCCCCAGGAACCTAAAAGAAATAAGCGTTTTGTTTTATTTGCATATGTAAATGAAGAATGGTAGCCTAGGTGGGAAATATGCTGGGATATTTAAAGTCTCAATTGTATGTGAATGGATTGGAAATAGCTCTGCTTTATCTGTTTGAAAATTGGCCTCAATCAGACAATCTTTTGTACCATGAAGCTGGAAGTGTAAATAAAATATGTTTAATGTCCAGTCCTGACCCTGACATTTGTGTACAGCTATAGAGGTCCTCCGTGTAATGTAAAAAATGTCAAGGTTTCTGTGCATGTCTGAAAGCATTTGTCTGCATCAGCATCCCTCTGGGCTGCTCCGCCTCTCATGAAACATACACTATATATATATAATGGCAGACCAAGGAGGTGAAGGAGTTCAAGTATCTCAGGGTTTTGTAAGATGGAGGGAGAGATGGACAGGCGGATTGGTTTGTAATGTAGGGGTTTTACCGGACCATTGTGCTGAAGAAGCAGCTGAGCCAGACGTCAAAGCTTTCAATTTACCAGCTGATCTACGGTCCGATCCTCACCTATTGTCAACTTTGGTTAGTGACTGAAAGAATACAACAGAAGTGGTCAAAATAAGCTTGGTCTGTAGGGGACTAGGCTTAGCCTTAGACATCCAGTGGGAACTCAGAGTATAGCTGCTGCTCTTTCATGTCCAGAGGAGCCAATGGAGTCGTTTTGGACATCTGATTAGGATGCCTCCTGGGCGCCTTCCATTGGACGTTTTCTAGGCACACCGAGGGACTATATGTCCCATCTGGCCTGGGGACGCCTTGGGATCCCCCAAGAAGAGCTGGAAATCGTTGCTGGGGAAAGGAGCACCCTGCTTAGTCTGCTGCAACAGCAACCCAACTTGAAGAAGAGAAAGAAGATGGATAGAAGGAAGGATGGATGGGTGAAAGGATGGATGGATGGAATTGCAGAATAACAGAAGTCTGATTGGGACTGTGGGGACATACATTACAGTGGAGTATTGTTTACTCAACAAACTAATAGTTAGCACTTGTTATATTCACCCTGAATGAATCCAAACAATTCTGACACACGACCAAACAGCACAATTTAGAGGATGAGTAGGAGGCTATAGCTGGAACACAGCATGTTTGGGAACAGCCCACACAAATGAGGTTTGGATGTTATATGAGGGAAGAAATCATAGAACAGTTTAAATAAATACTTGCTTCTAAAACTAAGTGCAGCTGAGCCTTAAACAACACTGTAGTGTAGGCATGAAACATTCAGAAGACACCCATGTGATAAAAAAAAACAAGAGAATGAAATTAATTATATCAGTGTGAGTTCTTTTGATCATGGATCTACCGGTTAAAACACATAGTCATTTGTTTAAACAAACAGAGCACATGATGCAGGGTTTCCCTACAAACCGCCCAGAGGAAATGAAGGAACAGAGGTAGAAATAGGGCAATAGGAGGTGTCTGACAGCGTGGGCCTTGGCAACGGCCTAATAAGTTGGAGTCCACTCCCAGGAGTAAAAGTGATGGCTAAAGAGGCAACCTTATCTATGACCAATCAGAGCAGGAGGACACTGTTTCCATAGCGTCACGGCAGACATGAATAATGACCCTATGTGTTTTTCTCCCCTCCGTGCTCCTCTCCTCCTGCTCGGGTGGAAATCTATTTGAACCAAACACTTCAAGAGCAGAGTGCTGGAACCGGAGAGGGAGGGAGGAGCGGGTGGAGATGACGAGGGCATCACAAGACACAAGAGAGCAGCCCTGTCAAGAGTGGAAAATTATGACATTGAAGGAAAATATTTACACAAAGTAAATAATACACCGCATTTGCAAAAACAACCAATTTAGGTTCACTTCTTGTTAGAATACATGCTGCTAACATATTCCAAACTTGAAGCCATGGTGATTGTAGCCATGGAAGAGCAGTGAGGTAATAGGATTGAGATGCTATAAAAAGATCGCTAATGAAGGCTGCTCCTCTATGACTATGGTTATGAGGTCAAGTTCCACCGGGAAACCCTGCAATTCTCCCACTGGCCTATTTGCTCTGGTTGAAACCTGTCTCTGCACATGATGCTCTCTCTCAAACCACCTTGCTTGTCCTTACCTTTTTTCTTTTCTGGATTGTTTAATGTCAAGAAACACTAATTTCATCAAACCACTGAAACTCTGAGATAAAGGAGGCTGCAAATAAAAAGCTGTCTCAGAAAAAGATTGAGCTGGGCTCCAGACATGGCCATAATGACATCAACATAATTACAGACTTATTCATAGACTCACAGTGGATTGAGTCACACAAATAACCAGATGTTAATAGCAGCCATGTGCAAGATTATGGCCCTGTCTTGCAAGTGTGATAAATATCTTTGTAGTATATTGACACCAAAACTGAGAGTGACCAGCAGCATGATTTTGTTATGTCTAGGAACGGATGAGGACCCAAATGCAGATTAAACACACAGCGACTAAATACACAAAGTTAAGAAGATACAGGTTAAACATATGAAGGCGGGGGAAGGTAATCAACGAAGGATGGAAACCAGACAAAGACAGACTCACAAGGAGAGAAGTTTCAAAATGAAACAGGAAATAATGACTTTGATTGCTTTTTTTTAGATATTATTTCAAACAAGCACAGTCAGTCCAAATGATTAACTCCAAATTCACTAACATTAATTCTACAGGGTACTAACAGGGTCTTTTATATTGCTTGCTTCCCTTTAATTTAGCTCGATAACTAGCCACATATAGTAACAGTAGCCTATTCCTGATCTTCCTGTGACGGAGTCATTCAGATGGACGATTGTTGCTGAACAACAAAACCTGGGAACGCCCTGGTGCAGTTCACCTACGTCTGTGTGTGATGGCTGCTTTGCAAACTGCTGTGATTCACAAGCATGTGATACTGTCGGCCCCATCTATCTATACTGAGTTTACCTTTGATAATGGCTATCAATAATAGAATGTTTGATTTCATTTTCCAATCACATGTTTTTTGTTTACCCTTGTTCGCCGCAAGCAAGCAAGAGAAGAGAGAAGAGAGAAGAGAGAGAGACAGAGCATTAAAACCCTTGTGTGGTGTTCGGGTCTGTGGGACCCGTTTTCAATGTTTGCTAAAAGAAAAATGATGCGATTAATAATTTTTCCAACCTGAGACTCATTGGCCTTGGCTCATTTTCTGTGATGAACATATAAAAGAACATATTTTCAGTGACTGTACACTGTACACCCCCCCTACACATTTATATTACATATGTGGTGTTCGGGTCCACTGGACCCAGAGGTAAGAAAAGTGTGGAAACTGTACATTTCAAGCACTTCTGCTCCCTCATTCCTGCACATTTTACCCTCTGTCTTGCGGGAAACATTCTATATTTTCTCTCACACTATCCCAGCTGCAAATTGGGGGCGGAATACAACAAATACATAGCTTTGACCGTGTGGCTCCTTATCACAATCCACGAAGATGGCGAAAAGATTCTCTGCTCAGAGGGCCTTAGAAATGATTTTTGAAGAGAGAGAAGCTTTGGAAGACAATGAAGAGGAAGAGTTTTCAGAATATGAAGATCATATTTCTGTCAATTCAGAGTCTGACAGTGAGTTTGAAGAAGAGGATGAGAATGACCATCAGCCAGCTGCAAGAAAAGCCTGTCCGCAGCCAGCCCCAGGACCCGCCCGTCAGCAGCCAGACACAGGACCCGCCCGTCAGCAGCCAGCAAGTGGAGAAATATGGATGTCAAAAAATTATAAAATTGAATGGTCTTTTTGCCCAAGGCATGAGCCACCCCGCATGGCTACCAATGTAATAGGGATGCAACCAGTGCCGAGATGGATAGCGGTCACTCATGTGCAGGACATCAAGTCTTCTTTTGAACTTTTCATCCTGGATTCCATCCAGAAAATCATTCTGGATTTTACTAATTTGGAGGGACAGCGTCTTTTTGGAGAGAGGTGGAATGAGATGGACCAAACCCATTTATTTGCATACTTTGGGGTTCTTATCCTTGCTGGAGTTTTCAAATCCACAGGGGAATCCACAGAATTATTTCCAGGATTATCTGCTTTGATAACAGAGACGACAGACCAGCTCGGCGGCAGAAAGACAAGCTGCCATCAGGACAGTATGGGACAAGTGGGTGCCCCGCCTCACCCTATTTTACAACCCAGGGCCTAATGTCACTGTTGATGAGCAGCTGATGCCATTTAGGGGCCGCTGCCCCTTTAGGCAGTACATATTGTCTAAACCCGCAAAATACGGAATCCAGATCTGGGCTGCCTGTGGTGCTGCTTCATCGTATGCATGGAACTTGCAAGTGTTGCTCATGTTGTGTAGACTGCCAGAGTGTGTTCAATTTATAATTGAGTTCCAAGAAATAAACATCAATACTGATATTTGTTTTTTCCACCTATATCTTGATTGTACTTGATTTTTCTTTTTTAATTGCATTTTATCACAAAAAACGAAAAGCACTTCTATTCATAAATGTGATTTAACAGGGGTAAATTACCAATATTAACCATATATGCTGTCTATATTGCTTGTTATTAGGATCAATAAAACATCTGTAAAGTATTTTTACATAAATTGTTAAAGCTGTATTGATTGAAAGACCCAATAATGCAGTGGGTCCACCAGACCCGCAAACATTGGCTGAGCGACAAAAACATGAACACCACACAAGGGTTAAAACTGCCTGGGTTTATTGCCCTGTGATGTTCTGTTAACTTATTAACATAATATAATCATATCCAACATGAGGTCATATAATTGCTTCAGCCCCCCCACAACCCTGAGAAGGATTAACAGTACAGATAATGAAGGGATGGGTGGATGGATGAGGTCACAAAGCTGACACCTTTTATTATAGTTTCAATGTCTATATCTGCAGAATATGTCACAGGTGTGGTTTATATCACCTTTATTATTTTTTAACCATTTTAGCATGTTATTAAAAAAAGAGAGTAGGGGCTACATGTATTCTATAGTCAGTAGGGTATTATATACTGTATATGTTATTACGTTGACAGAGAAGCAGTAGTTTCTCTCAGTTATGAAGGTTCATTTAATGAAGGAGACATTAATGAAATTGGGATTGAACATGGTCGTGTTTTGTTCTACCTCGGGTGTGTGAAAAACTTTTGAAATCTAAATTTTGCCCCTGGGAGGGACTGACTACTGGCCAACTCTTGTTGGTGGCCTACAAAAAGGATGAAAAGATGAAAAGATGAAGGGAAGGAGATATTTTTATCCAGAGGAGAGGAAATACAACATATATGTGTCAGAGATGGACTGAGAGACAGAGATAATAATCCACGCCCCCATCTTTTGTAGGCCAAGGTGAAACCAGTCCTCGTGAGGCTGACGATATTCAGGAGAGAATTCTTGTGGAGAAAACAACATTAGATTTACACAACCCTTTGTCATTGACTGTAACATTCTCCTCTGAGTTACATATGGAAGATCATTTATTTCCCATGTAGAGGAGAGAACAAGCCTTGGGACATGAGTCTTTCCACAGAGACAGTTTTCTTATTCACTACACACACACCAAAACTAATTCAGTTCTCCAGAGGCTCCCATGCTTGGGGACCTATAAAGAGGGGAAACTCCTTCCTGGGTATCTTACTGCAGTTGTGCCACTGGCTCTTGTTTATTTACGATGGCCTGGTTTTATGTTGGCTGTGTCCCAGCTGCTATGATTAATTTCCCCTGTTCTACATCAGCTTTCTTAGGGCCAGGTCCATTCATCCGTCTTCCCAGCGCTTGTCCGACGAGCATGAAACCTTGAACTTTGATCAATTTATACAGACTTTGTCTTTTACATGACAATATGTACCTAACGTTAGCATCAGCTAATGTTAGCCACGATAAGCTAAATGAAAAGTATGAGGGCCTGGTAAGGGAAATAAAATGTCTGTCCTTTCCCTTATGTCCTTCCTCCAGGATAAAGTCAAAATGTCAACAACAAAGTCCAACTAAATCAGAGGAAGTTTTTTATTTTGTGAATAAAGTTGGAATATTTTTAGACTTTCCTCTTGATGTGCAAAATAATAATAAAAAAATCTCCTCAGGTTTATTTAGACTTTTCACAACATGTTACCTTCATCCTCAAAAAGAAAAATGAGAAAAATAAATCCTCCTTATTTTTTCTCGCCTGGCCTAAGAAGAAAACCGTTCCGTTGTCACTCTAAAGGTTTCTGCACGGCTGATGGTGGGTATGTTGGCTTGGATTGAGGCTGTAAATGATTGAGTCGCTTACTCCACTTGGTTAGAAGCGGCTATAGGCTTAGTGTTCTCACACTGTATTAAGTCTGGTGCCATCCCATGTGACAGCTGAGGAACTCCCAGACTCCCAGTGCTCCGCCTGGCACCTTTCTCATTAGCAGCAACAGGAGCAACAGACACGCTGCAGTGGTTTAGCAGAGGAAGCTCCTGTTCCTGTGAGTCCTAACACCATTGTCTGTCAACTCTCCCAGCTCTCACCCAGGGAAACATAAGACCTACCTCCTAATGATAGGCAGTATACCCCCAATTAACGCTTTAATAGGCACGGACTGACGAGGTTTTGGCAAAAAGGTTAGTGGGGAGGAAATCCAGGTTTTGCTTGATTGCTAAGATCCTTCAACCCGCGGAATAGCTTCCCCATCAACCCCTTAGCCACATCTGAGGCCACAGGGATAACCATGCAACACTCTCCCAGCCTCGACTGCCAGCCACTGTCACCATGACAACCCCCTTGAAGCTCGACAGGAGGTGGCTACGTGGACCTGCTTGTGAAAAGCAAGTCTGACAGTCTCCTTCTCTCTGTCTTTCCCTCCCCCTCCTCCCTCCTTCCTTCTATCGCTGATTTGTACCGTATTCAAAGCTCATCCAGCTTTGAACCATCTGTAGTGCTCTCGTCTTTTACGCCTATATAGGTTTCTCTCTTCATTGTGTCAGACTGTTTGCATTTCAGTTGCATCTCATAAATAAGTTCCTAAAACCGCCAGACAGCATCGCCTTGTGCAGATGTTTGCAACGTATGCCGCACTCCTGCAGTAGTGTCACTTGATTTGATGAACAGTCATCACACAAACACACAACTGCACTTCATCTTCATCAAGATTTTATTGTCAGTGGTCGATTGTATGCGCGTAACGTTGTGAGCGTTAAATAATGTGGAATAATTCACACCCCAGATTCTGAATGTGGAAGGGTTCTGCCTCTCCGCCAGTGAGAGAGATGGGGTTTCCATGGAGACGGGAGGAGACTGTGTCTTCCACATTTCCCCCAGCATGATAGCTTGAAACACACAGGCACATTTGCAGTGGCTCAGCTGTAGTCTCCACACCCTCCATCACTTCTCCTTCTAACTTTGAACAGATCTTTGTATTTCTTAACCCCCCACATCTTTACCAAATGAACATGTTGTGCCCTGTGACTCCTAAAGGGAGCAAGAGCCAGAACCTGTAGATTCAAACTGGTGTCCTATCACCATGACCTTGTTTCTTTTACGTAAAGGATGCTGCATTTCAGACCTGGTATGTGTCTTCTTCAGGCTCCTCCTGAAGAAGGCTCGATTCTATAAATATAATATGATGGTTTAGAGTGGTTTCATTACATAATCTGCACATTAAATGCAAAAGACAATGTGAAAATCACACTATTGTGATACATTTATGTTTTTCAGATCAATAAATTGTATAATTCTACAAATTGAACTCAGGGCATTTTCACACCTGAAACACCAAACCATGTTACAAACCAAGATTCATGTCTTTATTGTTTACATTTAATCTGGTTAGTTTTGGTTTCTCAATGCAATTTAGGGAGCCCATTGATTGATGACATACGTATGTCCTGTTGTCATCACCTTCGTGGGCTGTATCGAACTATACTTGACATTGATTGGTTTGTCGACTGACGTATGTCTGATGTCATGTTATTAATTCAGCTACTGTAGAAGCTAAATTTGTAGTCATTCTGTTTTAGTGGAGAAAATGAATGAACCAGTTCAATTTGTTAATTTGTTGCCACTGTAATATCATTATAGACAATCCCGTGAGTCGCTTCTGCTTCTTTTTCCTCTTCTATTGTTGAAAGATTCAATTGTTAAATGACCTCCTTCAATTAGTTAGAAAAATCCAAACTATCCAACAAAACTTGTCACACTGCAAACGATCCAAACCACCACTTGATCAGGACCGAGGCCACCGCTCTGGTCAGACTAAACTGAAAAGGCCAAACAAAGTAGGTGTGAAAGCCCCTTCAGTTACATTTCAAGTCCTTTGACACATTTGCAATATTCTGTCGGTAATGTGTTTTTTCATAATATTGGAAGACGTAGATATGTGGGTGTAGGTAGCAGTATTCAAACCATCATCAACATTTAATACTCTGGGCTTCCCCCTGTGTAAATAACTATTTCCAAAAATGTAACGCCCTTAAACACACAGTATTCTGAGGTCATAGAAAAGTCTGAAAGAAGCCATTTTGGGGGCATTCAACAAACTTTACCCTAACTCGTAGCGCTTGCATGCACAAAGTGCACCACAACTCGATTCAGCAAACCACTAATGTTAATCTACTGTATGCCCGGACCATCCATCTCTTGAATGAATCCCACCTCATCTCCTCTCCCTCTCAATTATTCATGCATTTCAGATGAAGAAGAGAATCCAGACTCAGCATCTATATTTAAACTCTGGCTGGTCCATGGTGGCTGTATAAATAGAAACAGTATAGGGTCTGGTCTGGTGCACCAAAGGACGCAGTTTTCATCAGGAATTTCAACTCAGAGGATACAGCATTTATGAGGACTGGAGAGAGATGAAAATACCTTAGTCAGTGTTGTGTAGAGGCATTTCAGGAATGAGGAAATATCAAATAGAGCAATAATAGAGGTGAGGCAATATGTGGAAAAGCTTCATCTATTTCCCCTGTTTCTTGAATCCCATCAAAATCTCATCTTATCTCCACGGTATAAATTTCCCACTGCACAAAAACAGTGTTGGCACAAATACAGCGTCATGTCTGTCATATTGTTCAGGGATATTGCTTTTACATTGTCTAATAATAAATGTATGATGCAGCTCATGCAGTCTTGCAGTCTGTATGATGGTGTCTTTATCACAGAAATCAGAGATCGTCATGGTCCAGGCTCCTCTAGTCTGTATGTCAAAGTGTCCTGGGTAAGCTGCTAAACCTCAAATTGGCCCTGTGGCCTGTGGCATCCGTGTGTGAATGTGATAAACGAGTGATAGAGATACTGACAGACAAGCTGTATGAATGGGTGAATGGGATTTGTAGTGTAAAGAGCTTTGCGTCGCTGTCAGAATAGAAATACAGGATATAAATGATCCTCTACAGACATTAAGAGAAGCAACAGTTTGAAATATACGAAGAAAGACGGAGACAGAGAAAGACGCACCCATCACGATAACGTTTCTCCCTCACGTTCGTGGATACTGATTCTGTCTCCGGCCTTCGTACTTTCCACAAAGTCATTCATTCACCGTCCTACAAAAACTTGCGGTAAGTGGAGTGAAATATACAGACGAGGACAGCTGTAATAGCTGCCACTAAAATAGCAGCGTCTGGAACTGTGAGTTCTGATTTATGGAGCGTGTTGTTCTCTGTTCGCATAAATGTCGAAGATTGGTTGTGTTGCGGAGGGGGTTACATATCACAGTAATGGTGACACGGCCTCTCTGCAGGGCCAGGGCCACCCTGTCTCGGGGCCACTCTGCATTTGCATCGTCTGTGAGAAATGGTAAAGAAGAGAAATCAAAGAATGGTATGTCAAGGTATTATGCTCATACTGGTTGGCTGCAAAAACACAACTTAATATACTGTAGGTATATAAAATGTACTATTCTTAATGGAGCCAAGCCTGCGAGCTACTTCAGTAAGACGAGTTGAGTTGCATGGTGAAGTCTATTGGATGTAACGTAGAGTATAGCCCCCAAAAAAAAGCCCCCGTCCACTGTTCTCCACGGCTGTGCTCATGCTTCACGGCTCATTTGCAATCTGTGCTGTAACGGTGATGCAAACACTCGGTAATGCTGTTGCTGCTGCCGCTCATCAGCTCGTTTTGTAAAAAAAAAAACCTCACCATCTATAGGGTCTTGAGTTACTCTGCAGGGAAGTGTATTACTGACACTCCTCAGAATCAGTTATGCTCAGCCTGGTGGCAGCCTGATGCAAATGGGGGTAAGAGACCATACTGAAATTCACATGGAATAAATCCATTCGAACATCAGTGGACTGATTGAAATGGCAAATGGTCTGTATTTCTAAAGTGCTTTTCTAGTCTTGATAACCACCGCTGACCTTCGGGTTAGAGGACGACCCCGCTCTACCCCCTGAGCCGCAGTCGCCCCATGTTGATCGTGTTGATGCAGTTGAGAAAGTGGCAAATCCCACATCTGATCCATATGAATTCACTCCTTCACCAACTGAACCATGATGGTTGTTCAATTCTGGGTGTATTGTTTACTGAACAGAGGATTTATAGCATGTATAGTTTTTTTTATAGCCTGTGTTGGCAATGAGTCACCACTTGCTCTCCTGGCATTGATTAAAACCTGTAAGACTCATCTCTGTTCCTCAAAATGACTTAGAAATCTTTTCTATGAAAAACAACGATGTTGAGCTACATACAACCTTTATAATCGCTTGTATGTAGCTCAACATCTTTGCCTCATTTAGTATTTGTGGATCTATGAGTATGCCAATGAACCCTTCCTCTATCGCCACCCTTCTGTCAGCCCTGGTCGGTGTCTTTGACTCTGTTCATTAAACACAAAAAATCCTGTTTGTTTTCTGTTTTAGCTACTTCACTACACAATGGCAAGTTGGAGTGTAGGAGTCATCCAGAAACCGCCTCATAAGACAAACAATGAATTGTGTAATAGTATCAAAATGGTAGGCTTGTATCACTCTCTACAACATTAGCATTAAGCTACTGCTTGATTTCATCAGTTTCGTCCATAGCCATAAACTTTTAGAAAATGAGCACAAAAACTTTATTAATACAAAGTACATCCTTTTCTATATTTAATGTTGAGCATAAATGAGCTAGCGTAGTTACAGTAGCTTGCAAAATACCTATAATTTAAGACACTCCTCTGAAACTCCTCTGAATGTTAAAACATAAGAATTGCATTTTTTATTATAGGGGGCACTTTTCAACAAATTAAAGATGAAAGGGGATCTTAGATTTTAGTTTATACATCTTATAGAAAATGTAAGATGCACAGCATTTCAGGGCTTTTTTGTTCTTCTGTTTCTTGTTTGAATTAAACCCTAATACCTTGACCCCAATGGTCTAAACCAAAGCAAAAAAAAGCAGCCCCCTCATTCATTAAAATGCAATCTTTCATTCTGCAGTGGGATTCTGCACATTAGAATACCACAATCATTAGGAAAGAGGAAACAACTATTTCGGACTTTCTTCAATTGTGAAATCGACAAAACTTTTTTTTCAGTTTGTCTATTTATTTCTCAGGTTCCCTGCTGACTGTCAGAGAAGGAAACATTGTTTCTCAGGCTCCGAGCTCTTCAGTGTCGCCCAAAACAGCGTCAACGTTTTACAGCATACCACGTCATGTGTTCGTGTATGATTCAGCAGTTGTGACAGTTGATGATGAGCACTCCTCCTCAGGGTGAGCACTGACTCGGGGAAACTGACACAGAGTTTCAATATGAATCACTCACTCACAGACTTAGACTGTAAAGTTGTGACTCTTCAAGTGCAGATCTATCTGACTATACAGTATCACCACTACGTCGTGCCTACAGTAAGATCAAAACTATGGTTTCTGTTATAAAATATATAACAGTATGCTGCCATGGTGCTCTTTTTACATAGAGGGAAGTATACATAACACATGACGTATATTCTTTCATTCTTAGGCTACACAGGTTAGTCGCTCGTTTTTCTCACGATACATTTTGCAGAACAGAAAACGGTGACAATCATGAACCAGCCTCCTGCATTAGTCTTTTCTTTTCTAAGCTGCTAAATATTTTACAGTTGTTTTAACTATACAGTGCATGTGTACTCTCCTGTGAACAGCAGGGAATCTGTGTCCCAGAATATCTTTTGTTTCAAAGCATGTGTCTATTGAGACGCCTCTTGATGAGAACTCATTTCAAAGATTTGTGTTTTCAGTGCTGCACTTCTGTTTTCTTCTCTCACAGCAGAAACAAAATACCGACCAGATGCTTTTGTTTTTTAGCCTCTGGGAATGTGGATGATTGTCCCGCATATGAGCCTTTTCCTTGGAATTTAATCTCTCTCATTTCTGACACTCCCCATGAAAGTGATTATCAGAGGTCTTGCCACAAAGTTTTCCGGTTATTCAGGTTCAACGGATTCTCACTTGTTAGGAGTTATACAAGTTAGTCGGGAGACCATGTAGCTCTGGGAACTTGTCCAATTCTGTGCATTTTAAATCTTAACTTCAATTTACTTCTTCTGGCACCGAAGCACATTTTAGTATCTTGAATGTGCTCACACTGGACTTACATGTATGCATTGGAGGAGTCAACATAAATGCTGCTCATTCACTTTGAATGGGGGTGTCGTCATGCGTTACCTAACTCTGGTTCCATGTGTCACGTTGCAGCTGAGATCAACTTTAGAGCTTTTCAGGCACCAGCCAATCAGATCGTGTTTCAGCAAACACTCAAGCTCGTTAATGGAGTCGGAGGCAGCTGGTTAACCTGGTGTGTGTTCGTCTGGTTGTGGATTTTATTCCCATGTACTTTTCTTTAGCATTAGCATGGTACGTTAGCATGAAAGCTGGCTATGTTGTGTGTCGAAAGCATGAAACTGTGATTGTTGTCGTTATGATGATCCCGCTGACAACATGCGTCAGACACGCCCACCTAGCATTGACACAATGCATATGGGTGACTCGAGCGATTACATTCCGCCTACCATCAAATTATTTTTCTAGACAATTAAGTATTTC
Source organism: Hippoglossus stenolepis (assembly GCF_022539355.2). Lineage (NCBI taxonomy): Eukaryota > Metazoa > Chordata > Actinopteri > Pleuronectiformes > Pleuronectidae > Hippoglossus > Hippoglossus stenolepis. Next base: position 14,055,879 of record NC_061485.1, read on the forward strand.
TTTACTAAATTGAAGGAAGGAAACAGTTCCCGTATGATGAATAAAAGCACTGGATATTTCTTAAATCAAATCAGCTAAAGAGCTATATGAAAGCAGGTTAACGTATAATCAGTCATTTATGTCTTAGTAGTTTTTTATAAATAAAAGAATAACTGTATGAAATGTGAAGGTCTTTACACAATAAACCAAAATTGGACCGTAAAAATTAACTGAGGAGGGAGGAATAATTTGAAATAGTCAAATATATAAAAAGATTATTGTTGCATGGCTTTACAAACTCTACTCAATAAGAAATGGAAATTAGTCATACGCTGAAAAAGAGTTGAACATTCATCGGTCGTCATCTGCTCGATTCTATTTTTCTCTTAGTCACAAACCCCCTCTCTTTGTTTTCTTTTTCTCTGGCTCAGATTCAGATTCCGTGTCTCACGGTAATTAGTTTACAATCTCCAACTCTCCAACTCTCCATATCTCTTCATCTATCTCAGTGTTTTTTTCCCTACAGTCTTTGCTCCTCAGGCTTCCCTCCTCTCTGGGACAGTTATGCGTTAGTGTCTTTTGCTCGGTGCTCACGTAACCACTCGACTCCAAATTGAATGAACAAAGGAGCTGTCTAGCTTTGCAGATGTGAAATACATGTTTTATTTCTCTTCAACCTCTCCTTCCACAACAGATCTGTGCAATCACCTCGCTGCGTGAACTCCAGGATCGTTGCTCTGGAGACCACACTTATGTTATTTATCACACACTTTTACAATTTAACAATTTTACCCCATCAAGCAGTCAGAACATGTCCACTGAAATAAATTCTGCAACAGTAAATAGAGCAAAATGAACAAAGTCTGTCTTCGGCGAACCTTTTGTGCAGCAGTGACGCATGCTCCGCTACGAGTCTGAAAGGCTGAGATGACTCCACAAATACTGAGCGCTCCACTACAAAATGCATGACATGGCTTGTAAAATGCTCACAGACAAGACTCAAACACTAGATAATCAGACTTCTCCACATTATTCTTGAATGAGCTCTAAATTATGCAGCTCAATGATGAAACAACTACTGGATAGACTTTCCAAAAACCTCAGTCCAAGGTGAACCAATTTTAAATCAAAATGAGAAGAAGAAGTGAAATGATGGTAAAAGTAATAATTATAATCTTAATAATCATCACGTGTAATATACGCCTAATGCATAAAATTATAATTCCCACTACAAAGGTGCCTATATGCAGGGGCGCATCCAAAGGCCAGGGGGGCACCGGCCCTAGCTGAAATCTGATTGGCTCCTGAAGTGCCCCTGTCCAGTCAGTATAGTCTTCAGTTTTCTTTTTAAAGAAAAAAATCCCTAACACTTATCAACAATACTAACAATAATATGACTATGATATATGAGCTATCGGTAAACAAGGTATGACTTAAATGTGCACCTTACTGAATCAGGAATTCTGCGTGAAAGTTTGATATATAATTGACCCCTCTGTGCAAATTGTGGGCCCTTTTTGGCCCCCGATTTAGAAAAATCCAAGATCTGCCACTGCAAATATGTATGAACCCCCTTATTGGGGGTCAGCTGTGGTTCAGGAGGTCGGGAGGGTCGTCCGCTAGAGGGTTGTTTGGAGACCCGAATGACCTTCAAATCTTTTGCCACCATCATCCCAAACATTCAACTCCTCTAGTGAGTGTGTCTCCTGACCGAAGCAAACATGTTATTCATGCAGCCAAAAGAAAGAAACCCACTGATATTAAGAATCCCATCACCTTTCCCACACTGTTACCATCGGGACAAACTTGTACTAATATTGAATAATCTACCCACCATCCATCTGGCCAAAAGTTGGGTCACTTTCTGACTCACAACTTTATTGGACACATTGGAAGGATCAAAATGTCCAAATGTGTTTTTGTTATTAATCCTTTGGACTTTAAATGTGCATGTTTTTAGGCTCTTTAAGTATTTTACAGTCATGGTTCTGATTTCAGCACCATTAATTAAATTACTTAAAGAATGTTTTACACTGAATGCCTAAATCTCCCCAGGCTTTCAGTCTGGCTGCATATAGGCAAGCCGTTTATGTACGACTGTGTAAAAAGGACAATATAGAAAGAAAAATCAGAGACAGTGAGTTTTATTTACACATTTAGCATTGTCATGAGAATCTATAATAACTCCTAGGATCATGTGTCACTACACCAGAAACTGGGTACTATGCAAATATAGATGTGTGTGGGTGTGTGTTCAATTGTGGACTCTTGATAGTAATAACTGGTCATAGGTCAGAGCTGTTAATCAGTTCCCTTCCTCATCTGTCTGTAAATCTTTTCTTAACTATAACAGATACATGGACTAAGGTTCGAGTTTATTTAGACTTTAACCTTCAGAGGTTACAGGAGAGTTTTTATAGCTGCATTTGAATCTGACTTCAGGGCAAGTTAGACGAGACACAGCCACTCACAGGCACTGCTGTTGAAGAGGAGACAGTGTGACAGGCAGAGAGAGAAACCGACATGAAAGCAATCGCAGAGGCACTCGGTCGCTGAGTGCACATGATCCCGGCTTATATCTCACCACACCAACCCAGAGATAATGGACAAACAACCTGAGAAACCTCTGATATGTTATGTCCCACCTTAATCCTCCTATCAAGCTCACATTTGTGACTTCAGTATTGCATGGTCACACTGCAGCTTTCTGCCAGAGCCACTCAATTCTCCCCAGGTCTACCTCTTTCTCTCCGGTGTCTTTGCTACATACAGGACTAAAAGTTGGGGAACCTCAGGCCTCCGGGTTGTACACCACATATGAGACAATTTGATGCAGCCGCAAGACAATTCATAAATACAAGAAAGTGACTCAGAAATACAAATAAAACTCACCTCAGGACAGCATAAATATTATATATTTTAGTGCTAAAAGAGAATAGTAGACAACATGTCCTTCAGAGTGGTCCCTTCTGGCTGTTTGTCTGTCAGGTCATGGTCAGGGTGACATGTGTTCCCAGAGAAAAGGACAAAAGACTCTGGTCTTTGTCAAAGTAAAAGCCTAGTTTGGAGGGATGCGCTCGCAGTGATGTAAAAGGTCAATCTCAACCCAACTGCTTGAGTTGAAAGGACAAAGGTACTTTTACAAGTTTAGAGTCCGGGTGCCCAACAAGCATCTTTCACAAAACCTCACTCCGATAGAGAAAATGTCACGTGGACAAGCTTTGTAGTGAGGGAGCTATTATCTAAGAAAATAAAACATCAATCAAAGGCAGAACTCAATCAGACCATCTGTCAAGGATGTTGTAAAATGAAATGACCCTTGATAGGAAAAAGGTTCCTTATAACTGCTATAGACACATACTGCAGCAATCAAACATCATCCCAAACATTTTCTCCACCTACTTAAATGTTGGATGAGAACAACAAGTTTGACAAAGTGGGTAAATTATTCATCAGCGTGCTCTGAAATATATTTTCACTCTGTACATCAATATGCAGTTTGTGTTTTTTGTCTTCCATAATCAGCCCCGATCATACACATATATATATGTTTTGTGTGGTAGATGAGTATGATAGCTCATATATGTTTCATATGTTATTTATGTCACTAACCTTTTATTTTATCCACAACCATTCCACAACTTGATGTGTTTGTTTATTATGGTATACACGACAGCAGAGTTCTCTGACATCAACCAAAACGACAGTTAAAACGAAGTCGTTTTAACCAAATAGTTTTTGTGCTTAAATTGAACCAAACCGTGATCATTCCACAACCAAGTCAATCATTTGATGTAATCAAGGAGAATCAATTTACATTGTAAGACCTGTTGGACATTCATAAATTTGAGTTATTCAGTTTACAATGGAACATACTGATTTGTGTCACCCGACTACATGGTAGCATTTCAAATGAAAACATGTGAACCAAGAATAGATCCTTGGGGTGCACCCCGCCTAATAAATTTAAACCTGTACCTTTTAAGACCTGTCCAAGTTTTTAGATGATGTGGTCCAGATGATTGGTGGCCCTGACAGAACAGGACTGGATCTTCGTGAGGATATGAAGGCTTTACTGAGTATGTGCATCTGACCCCGATGGGGGTATCTAGCCTTGGTGATGACTAGGCACAATAGTTTCATGGGATTTGGGCAATTTGTCCAAAAGAAACCAACAGACATCGGGGCCCTTTAATATAGGACACGCTTCTCTTTAGGAGATATTCATGCAGACTGGAGGATCCAGCCCCAACTGGGACACAGCATTCTCGTCTTGTTTCTATATGACTCCCTGTACATTATCGTCCTTGTTGTGACTTTTCAGCTTTCAGAAATTGTGATAGATTCTAGTCTGGCAGCTTCATGCCTTGGATTCGGCTGCAGACTGATTTATGAGCAGGAATACAGCCAAAACACATTTATATGTCATCTTAAGTGTGACATGAGAGGAGCATAATTGGAATTTGTTGCCTGCCATCTGATGCACAATACCTCCTGACAGAGAAGGAAGTGGTATTTCTCCATTTTTTTGATGCATGGAGGACAAAAATGACAGAAACATTCATGCTAAGCTTGGGTTTCCCCAGTAAAAGTGTTTGAAGCCAAACTCATGTTGTCCTTTTCACTTCCAAATAAATTTTACTTAAAATTGCAAATCTTAGACTGTAATTGCCTAATGATATATATTTACATGACCACTTTTTAAATTCCTGCTTTTCTAAATGTGAGACCGTAAATAAAGATTATTTGCTTGCTACGTTTTATTCCCAGCCTCCTGTCTATCGGTTCCTGTATTAGTAATGACAGAAACCATTCAATCTCGGCTGTTGTGACATAAATGCTACTTCAGGTGAAAAGACGTTTCTTGGCAGCGATCTTATGGTGAGGAAGCCTCCTGCTTTGCCAGCTAGGGGTCAGACAATCTCATTTTATTGGGACTCAAATCTGATTTGAGCAAGAGGCAGACAATGCTGTGGTTAAGAACGAGGAGGTAAACAGAGGGAAGCTTCAAATTGGGCCCGGAGTCTCCTGGAGAATAATTAATGTGACATTTCCCTGACATTTAGTCTGTGGTATAGTGGAGGAGCCCGAAGACGGGGAGGAAGGATGCGGAGCACAGATATGAACCAGTGAGGGAAAGAGAGAGACAGGAAGGACGACAGGGCAGAAAGAACACAGGCAGCAACGCCGACTCTTTGCACCTGAAAATCTTGACAAATACTGCAGCTACAGTACAAACATTTAAATACAGGAAGCAAGCCGCAGTGTGAGATTTTACACACACACACACACACACACAGAGAAACACAAATAGACCTACTTCAATACCCACTCCTTCGATGATGATAAAATTGTACTTTAGTTGCTTAGTAACAATTTGTTTTGTGCTCAACTCCAGCATCCACCATCTGCTTATGGTCTGTTACACATACATTTCCATCTGTGAACCGGGATTGGACAACACAGCTGGAGACAGCACAGCTGGGACATTCTGGGGTCGAGGATGGGCCGCCCTTTAAAGTAGATTGGTCTGCTTACTTTTTAAGGCTAATTAGTTACTGATAAACTCTGCTTCTTACAGAGTCAAGGTTTCTCGGCATCCCTTTGCTATCGTCTTATAAGAGAGAAAAGATGACGAACACTTTAATCGTAAATACTGCACCCACACTCATCAATAAGTAGCTATTGGAAGCTATAGATTTGCAGGAAACAATATGCACAAGCACTTTGCTGTGTCATTATTCAGAGTCACGAGTGCCCATCTTGGTGAAGCACTTCAAAACTGTTCTCCAGTGATATTTTGATATATTGCAGATAATGGACAGAGCAACGTATGGTTGAATCAGAGTGGTCATCTCCTTTTTGTAGGCTACAGCACTTTCTTAGCTCTAACACAATAAACATTGATTTGTGAATCTATTTGATTCCCATGAAGAAGACATTTCACTGACGGACTGGCAGCACTCATCCCAGTCTGTTTGCGGTGTGTGAGCGCTGACATTTCTCACAGTACCTGCACCGTGACGGCTGCAGCCAGCTCGAACTGCAAAGTTTAATTTCCATTTTACAATCCTGATGGCTGCGAGCCAAACAAGGCATGGTGCTCCTTACAAAAACAGCAGTGGAAAGAAGACAGACTTCCTCTTTGATCCCTTCAATCCCACCAAGAACAGTGTGATCAAACGCTGCTCATGTTTAACACTGCTGCGGTTTCCCAGGTTGCAGTTGCAGGTGTGGCTCCCTGAAAGGCCTGCTGAGGGAAAACTGTCTCTGTGCGCCAATAAACGTGGGAACAGCTGATCGAAGTCGACAGAGAGAATTGGCCTTCAGATTAAGAAATGATGTGCAGCACAGTGAGGATCTCAACCATCGAATTATGACCAGGGCAGAGAGTACATGGCTCTTAAAAACTAAATGCAGGCTTACGTGCTCATTCAAGCAAATAGTGCTATAGTCTTGACAATGAGGATTTCAATCCAGCAGTTCTATTTCCTGATATCTTCTCTAATTTGCTTTTCAGGCTCGTCTGACAATATCCTACATACTATATATTATAACTGACTTAATCATGACCTAAACTCCCCATTTATTAACTTATCCTTCTCTGGGATTCATATGTTCTTCTCTTGCACTACTCTATCATTAAAATATGTACATTAATTGCAGGTCACAACCACCTTCTATGACTGAAAAATCTTCCAACAATCCTAAATGACGTGTAGGCGTGTGTTATGTATATTTAATGATGTTAATGCTATTTAAGTGAACAAACATGTAATTCAATATCCCGGCCTCCAGGATGCTCAGGATGACGCAGGAAGGGGTTGTCATAAACGAACAATTGACAAAATGCAGGAAATATTTTTTCAATAGTCAGATGTGTATGGATCATATTGTGAGAGAGGGCGGCTAGGAGACATTGAAATGACTTAATGGTGCCTGACCAGTACATAAGTGTAAGAATAACATATGTGTGCTTGAAGGCGTTTTTTGTTTGTATCGTGGTTCTGCAGTGGAGAACAGACGGATATATTTTCAAATGTGAGCTAATGATACAGCAATGGTCCTGATAACATGAGCCTTACAAGAGCCAGAGATAATGAGCGCTGTGTCGGGTTTTACAGATGCTTCATTGTGATGCTTGCACCGAGCCATTCTCCCTGTTACAAAACTCATCTGACTGTTATGACTCTTTCTAGTTTTTGAATAACAATAATGGCAGATAATAGCAAAGGCATCCCACACTGACAAATCCAATCCACTGGCTTTTCCTATAATTTCCACTGTTCACTCTCTGCTCCAACACTTGAGGAAACAAAACATAAGCGAACAGCAAAAGAAAAACACATGGATTTGTCCTGAATGTTGTGCAACCATACACTAAATCTTCCCTTGTCAAAATCTCCTATTAGTGAATGAATTGTAATTGCCTATATTCAGTTCTCCACATTACTAACACAGCACTTGCACAGACGGGCTCCATTATGTTAGCCTTATTGAAAAAGATTAAGTATGATGAAATCTTGAATACAACAACACAACATCACACGCTCAAGACCCTTAAATGATAAGAGGTATGATAATGGATGGATGGATGGACAAACACAAGAGTCTCTGTAAAGTGCTGCTGAATGCTAATATGCTCACAATGTTTTAACGTTTTCCATGCCGGCCATCTTAGTTTAGCACGTTAGCGTTGTAACATTTGTACTTAAGACTAAGTACAGTAGATGCTGATGGAAACTCATTAAGTTTGCATGTATTCAATTATAAACCTCTGTAATGGACAAAGTGATATTTTGGCCTGAGGGTGGTGATAGAGCTAAAGTAAAGGTTTCAATGTGAATCGATTTTTTCCAAAAAGCAGTTTCCATAGCAATCCTCACTAAAAATGACACCTCAAGGTGGCACTGAATGAAATGTCAGGGCATCTACAAAGTCAGATGGTTTAGACATCTTTGCACCATGAATATCAATCTCAAATTCCATGGCAATCCAGCCAGTAACTCATGGCAATCCAGACAGACTGACAGACACATATTGCAATAGATCCACGCTGCTAAAAAAAACATGTCACTGTGTGTCTGTCTTTGTGTGGCTGTGTGCAGGCCTGTGTAGACCCTCATCACACAAGTGTAAAGATTTCCCCAACCAATCACACACTCATGTCTTTCACATAACCACCAACGAAAATTACCTTTGCTGCAACGGACGAGCCGGGCTTTTCCAAGAGGTCCCAAAGTTTTTTCCGTTTTTCAGCACAGCAGGTGTTGTCAAATTCGTCCCCGTCTCTGTCTTTTAAATTGTCTGCCTCTCTTTTCAGCTCCTCGTTCATTTGCTCCTTTTTCTGGTGGTACCTCGCCTGGCAACACGACTCCAGGTAGATCTCGTCGATTCCCCAGTAGTCGAGCTCTTGACTGAACGACAGGGCGCACATCTCTTCCATCATGTGCAGCTTCCCCGTGCGGTAGAAGTTCAGAATTGACGTGAATGCCCCCGGATGTCGGTCAAAGAAGTACTCGTTCTCCTCGAGGTTGTAGTCGTCGCACACTTCCATCAGAGATTCATGGGTGTTGCAGTCTCTTAACTTCCCCAAACGTGTTCGTGGTAGCCTGTCTAACGTTCGCCACAAGACCTCATGAGGGAGACCCCCTACATTCAGCCTGACTCGGCGGAAACATGTCTTGCTGCGCATTATGTCCACTGGTTCAGGTTGCAGCGAGGACATTGAGCGGGAGCCAGCTTTATTTAACTCGGCCAAGGATTTCTCCATGATGACTTAATGGCGTGGGAGTAGGCAAACATCCAGTGTTATGGACTACAGTTGGTCCTGTCTTCTTCCAATACTGAAGGAATAAAAAAGGACATAATTAGTTTTCTGAGATCAGGCCAAAATTTCAGAGTCCATCAGTTTCACAACGAATATGGTGATATTTCTGCAGCTTGTGACCTGAGCACCCAACCTGGAGGTCAAGACCCCACAAGGGCCCTAAGATACAGCTACTGGGTCACAAGATGATTCAAGAAAGAAAATAAAAAATGTCTTTGTTAAACTTATTTTCATATTTTCTTATTCTTGTGCTAAACTTGTATTAATTAAGGGCCTATCAACACGATCTAAATGAAGTATTACAAGAAGCCAAAATCCCTGTGTCTGTATGTTGTGTGGACAATCATCTTCATTTTAAGGGGTCACAAGTCAAAAGGGTTTAAACTATTGGTTTTGAGCACTGATTGCCGACCTGGTTACTCATGTTCTTTTAGATTAGATTAGATTCAACTTGTTAACGGCAATGCTGCAATTAATTGAAAACCAGTAAATAATTGAGGTTTCTGCATCTAGCATTTAAAGCCAATAGTCTAAAAAGGTCCACAGCAGCAAAATGCTGAATTATTATTTCAGGGTGTTTACTCTCATTGGATCATATCCTGTGTTTTCATCCGTCCCTGAATCAACAATAAACCCTCCCCCAGATTGATGATGTTGAAATGACTCTCACACATTGGGACTTAACGAGGGAAAGATTAAGCCTGAAATAATATTGTTTTGTTTTCAGCTGATCAGGAACTGAGACAAACATCATACAATATAAAATCCAGTGACTGCTACCAACACTACATTCAAACCTGCTCAGATTAAAAGAAAGCAGGTTCAAATGTCCCGAAGTTTAGGAAAGATTCATTAAATTATTATCTCTGTTATCACATCATAGATCGTCCTCTGAATTCTTTCAAAATTGTGTTTTGGACTGAGCTAATAAACATACCCCCAGATAGAGCTGCTTGAGATGACTCACACCCACTAGCAGGCTGCAGAATCAGAATCTCAAGGTTTTCCTTTTCATAGGGTTAGCAAGGAAACTATTTGGAAAGCATTACTAATACATTGGAATTTGGTCTTGTTTTAATCATCATCCTGCAGCTAAACCAAGCATTCAAATTGAAATTGAATATCAATATGTTCTCGTCAAAAACCCCTCTTCTGTACATGGCATTTTAATTGTTTCCCCAGACACCTGGAAACTGGCCATGACCAGAGCTGAATCTATGAGATGATTAATTAATTTGTCATTTGAGGGAAAATCATTCAGGAACCGTTTTGATTTTCGTTTTTTTTGCAAAAACGGGCAAAGGTCACTGGAGAAAGCTTCCTGTGTTTTATATATTGCGTTTATATTTGTGTTTTACATGACGGTACACACTCAACAATAGTTGGGCTAGACAACAATAAGTATTTAAACTTAGTGTCAACTTGAGCGTCAGCGTTCTTCACTATTTTCTGACATTTTAAACACTGGACAGCAAACGATTGCAACCTGTTGAAATACAATCATCAGTTCTCCGAAGGATGGAATAATATTACCATAGGCTACACGAGGTACTTCTTGACACTGCAGCAGTTTGATGAACGACAAATACTACAAATGCACATGAAATACAAACTAAACAAATCAGGCACCGAGTCCCTCGCCAGGGCCACAAGATGGAGTACACATATTTTCCATTAATCACATTGTGGAGGAATGTTATGAAGTACATCTGGGGCTTTTTGGACTCCTGCAGATCCCGGGGGGCCCTCTGGGCAGTTGCCCACTTTGACTGGTTGTGACTCCAGCCTTGATGATATTAAACTATTCATCTTAACTGTACAAACTACCCTGACAGAGTGTGGGTGATCTCCCGGTGTGTTTGTTTGTGTGTTTGTTTGTTTGTTTTTGGTCCCTCCAGCCTCGTGCTCTACCTGTGCTCATTTGTCGCCTGTGCAGTGCAGTGGGTGGAGACGCAGGACACCACAGTGATGAGTGTGGTACAAAGTGAGCGCTGTCCAGTCTAATGGTGCTGAAACACCAGGACACTGCTGCTCACTCCCTGAATCATGACCAGCTCCCAGGGGGATGCTGTGTGGAGGAAATCTAAATGATCCCATCTCCTCCTCACAAAAAGGGGGAAATAACATTCATGTTCACGTCAGGTGTGAAGAGGCCTGCAGATGTGATCACTGTCACACAAAGTTTACAACTCTTCCCAAACAACATTAAGCCTGAGTGTAATGTCAGGTTACATTAAAAAAAGCACATACAGCACACACACATAAACAGGGGGTGTGTATGTGAGGATAATGTCGGATTTCAGGCGTGAACAAGCAGGCAGAGGAAAACAAATATCGATTCGAAGCAGCTTCCATCCTCCTGTTTCATTGAAATCAAGGTTTTCTGTAAACGATGCACAATTACACAATATGCATTTCCCCCACACTGCAGCGCTCACTGGGGATGGCAACAAGCTCACTGGGATGTTGGATCGTCTAAAACTGCGATGTTGTCAATGCAAATCCCCCATCGTTGTTCCAAGGCTCCATATTGGTGCAGAGTCTGATCAATCCGTTACAAATCACAGGTGACAGGTGAAGAAAGCTTTTAGAAATAATAAAAAAATACCGTGGTGAGTTGTTGTTGTTGTCATCCTGCACCGAATCAAACCGGCACGTTCCGCTCTGTGGAACAATCAATCCGCTGGAACACACACACAAGAAGCAGCAGCATTTACCAAAAAAAAAGGAGGCGCCGTTATTGGTTTACTATTGCAAAGGGTCTGAGCCGATGCTTCTCCCCCTCCTCTGCCTCCGACATGGCAGAGAGATCCTCAGCACGATCCACCGTCCACCCGCCGGCTCGTCGCTCCGCACATCGCCCCGCTGATCCGCCCGATGATCAACAAGTACGCACCGGGAGGGAGGGAACCAATCTGGACACACTACCTGTGTTCCCGGTCAGCTGTGCGAGGAGGCGCCGCATCTCTCTCTCTCTCTCTGTGTGTGTGTGTGTGTGTGTGTGTGTGTGTGTGTGTGTGTGTGTGTGTGTGTGTGTGTGTGTGTGTGTGTGTGGATCCATGTCAGCGCTTCCACATCCCATTAACTCCTTCAGCGCCGCCACAACGCGCCTCACTATTGTGCAATGCAGACTTTACAGTGTTGGTGTTAAGGATCAGGTACATGCATGATGTCATGTGCACATGGAGGCTCTGGTGAGATGCATGTATGATCCCTGAAGGCACAGAGGCAACAACACGAGTGAAAACCTCGATACATGCTCAGGGATATAAAAAACAAACCCTAATGTGGAAATTAGGTCAATTTAGTGCCAATTAATTTGTCATGGTCCCTCCACTCTGTCTCCACATGCATGGATTTGTGGAAGAATTGGTATTAATGGATCTCTTACTAAAATAAGAGAAGTATTCATAAAAATACAAGTCTACATTGAAAATCCTGCTCAAGTGGAGCATTAGCACCAAAGTGTACTTTGATTTCCTGCAGAAAATTAATGATTATCATGAAACTATTCGACTGCATGTGTCCTCTCTGATTTCTGAGATCAGCTGTAAGATGATAGATGGGGTAAGAAAGAAGAAAAAAGCTCTACAACATAAAATTCATCTTTTTGGACTTAAGACTGAATCTTTTCTGTGGAATACTAGTTTAATCTATTTGGGCTTCACACTGATAGGTGTGGAAATCACTCTTAGTCATATGTAACTTTACAGAGGGTCCAATGTTCCTATTTTGTAATTGGCCATAAAGGTTAGGAACCTCTGGTTTAATTATAAACAAGGCAGTCCATTTTGTAAGCACACATATTTTTCATTTAAATCTTACTCTGAAATTAAATTAGAAACAATATACTGTATATATAGCTGTTGGAATGTAGTAGAGTGAATAGTACAATATTTGGAAATGACTATATGGAAATACTTAAGTAAAAGCACAACTACTTTACTATTGTACTTAAGTACAATTATTGAGAAAATGTACATATTTAGACAATAAATAAAGAACTTTTTGTAAATATCGAAGTAACTTTATTGTTTTTTTGTGACTTCTGTTTCTTCTTGTCTCTTATGAAGATACTTGGCAAGAGGAACCTCATGCTGCAGTAAATAATGTGTTTATTTCACACACAAACACACAAGCTAAGTATGGAGGCCATTTGTGGTCTGTCAAAAATGAGACGTGTCAAGTTAAATTATTTTATTAAACACAGCAAAGTTAAATATGATATCTACAGGAGGAGCATAGCATAGAATAAATACTGCTACAGTGCTGACAAAGAGGTTTACTAATCAACAATTTGTACACTTAATCAAGTGATCAAGTCATCATTCATACAGCGTCTCCTTCAGTCGGTATCGAACCTGCAGATCTCCGTCCGGCTGCAGCATTCCATAGCCGTAGCGACTGGGATTTACGGGTGGCAGTTTATCCCCCGGGTCACACATCTCCATATCCAGACGGGTCAAGAGCAAAAACACAAATCTAAAAGACACAAGGGGCAAAGTGGTTTAGAAGAAGAGACAAACCACAGATAGAGAAACTTGACTTGTCAAGATTCGTTTGCAAATTTCAGACATCTAGAAACTATGTGACAGGGAGTAAATAAACTGATCTCATACATAAAAGCATAAAAACAACTCTCCAGATCAGCACTGCATAACCAGATCCTCCTTTTTGTGAGTTATGGATTAATAGGATTGACCTTTAACCTTTGTAACTGGATATGATGTTTGACAAAGACATGCTCTCCAAAATGCCTGTCCTCTATTACCCTTCGCCTTTCTCATACATTTCATTACTGAGTGTACGCCATTACTACATTACAGCTTGTTGCTAATGACGATAGAGGACATGAAAGCAGGACTGAAAAGATAATAGGGGGGAATATTATATAAAGATGGATTTTTGCTGGTCTGCTCTGGTAATCAGGGTGAAATTGCAGGAAGTATTTTGATCATGAATGCATCGTTTACGATCTAAAAGATACAACGTGGAAAGATATATGGATTTTTTTTTTGTTTACACTCACTGTTTGATGGTTGTAACAGCAAACTCCTTCCCAATGCAGATGTTTTTCCCCGCCCCCCAAGGCATCGTGTAGTATTTCAATCTTTTCTCCTCCTTGTAGAATTTATCCTTCACTGTATTATCTTCATTTAAGAAGCGATCGTACTTGAAGATCTATTGAGAGGAGACGGGTGAAAAAAAGAGATGAAAACACAAGTTACATGGGTGCCTTGCAATATCATTAAAACAGGCTTGATCATATGTGCACAGCTCCATATCTTCTGTTTAAAATAATATGCAGTTATCACATCTAACCATTGAAGTATATATCTTGCTCGCTTTCAAATCAACTCCTGGTTGTTTCATTTGTAGATGTTTAGCAGCCTATCCCAATGGATCAAGTAATCCTGCCTCTGCAAGATTGCCTTGTGCACTACAATAGGGCTTAAAATATCCCAATGGAGGTTCACAACTATATATATCGTAACGGTAACGCATTTGTTGTGGGTGAATGGTGTACACTCCTCATCTACAAGTACCTGTGGGTCTTGGTGTATCTCCGGGTCCATTTGAGGGCTGAGGAAGGGGAACAGACACACTTTGTCCCCCTGTCTGAGGTGGTACTCCTGTCCGTTGGCCATGCGCAGCCTCTTATCCTGCATCACCTCTCTTCTGATCATTACCGCAGCGGTGAGCCGGAGGGTCTCTCTCAGAACGCTGTCTGCAGAACGAAGAGGACAGCAGAGAGGATGATCTCAGAGGGGTGTCAAATCAGCGGTGCCCTCGGGGGTCATTTGGAGATGTACAAACATTTGCACGAATATATGAGAAAGGCAATCATCGTTTTATTGAATCAAAGGTCAGACTTTAATTGTCACTGACACCTTTTCAGTGTGCTTATCTCATTATTCCCAACAAGTCAAATGAGTCACTCTTTCCATGTGGTTGGAGTGACTAAACCCTGAGGTGGAGGAGTTGAAATGAACGGGTAAAAAGGCAGCCTGCAGCTTTTTACATACCAAGCACAGGTGTGCTGTGTGCTTCCAGTGGGTTGATGGGAGGATGCTGTGGGTACGATTCCTGGGAAGTAAGACGTCTGACCTCTGATTTCACAGCCTCCATGGCCGTAGGGTGAGTGAGCAGGAAGCCAAGGAGCCAAAAGGCAGCAGGTCCAGCATTACACTGAAAAGAGAAATGCCCAACTTAGCTCGCTCTCAGACTATATTTTATATACGTGGCCAAGTCATGAACATTATATTGAGGTTTCTTTTTTATTATTTGGAACATTTCTATCATATCTCCTCACTCAGTTCTCTGCTGTCTGAATATGAGTGATGGGGAGAGGAGACGCTTGTGAATCAATTCACGCTTTGTAGACACTGCAGTCAAACACTCAGGGAGAGACACCTGAGCCTGTCAGACAATAATTGCTGTGGGTTAAGGGAGCTGTTCTTCTCACCTCTGTGCATCTCAGGTCAGCTCTCCAATGACAGCCGGGGCAAATACTCTAAAGCAACTAAAGGTGCATCACATTGTCATTCTGCACCTTTTCAGATCTATTGCCTCAAATGACATGAGCCTGGTTACGCTATTGGCTAAAGCATTTTGAGATTTTAAATGTACTTTGGCATTTGAGACAGATAATACTTGGCTGCCAGTACAAAAAAAAATGTAGTTATAGTTTTTACACTTACGTTTTTGCACGGATTAAAACAGATTGCATGTTATTATTTGTGAGCTTTATACAGTGGTTTTTGTTATGTTTTTACAAAGCCAAGCTAACTGTTTCCACCTGATTCCAGTCTGCATGCTAAGCTAAACTAACAGACGGCTGGCTCCAGCCTCATACTTTGCATACAGACACGAGAGATCTTATCTAATTCTCTGCAACTACTGAATCAGGGTATTATTTGGGTATTATTTGATTAAAGGGGACATAGCATGCAAATTCCACTTTGTTAGTGCTTCTACAGGTTAATGTGGGTATCTGGCATGTCTACCAACCCAAAAACTCTGGGGAAAAAACACTCGCGCGTTTTGTTATAGTTCCTCTAGGTCAGAAACGTCATGCTTGAGCGACTCGATTGCGCTTCCTGTGTATTGTGTCGTAACAAGGAACTGGAAGTCTCCCTACATGGTCTTGGCCCACCCCCACCTCATCCCCCTCCCGTCCCCGTCCCCAGTCCCCCCACACTCGTTACTTCCGGGTTTACACCGGAGGCAGCGCAGCCGGGCTGTTCACACGGGACGAGCATTTCTCCGCCAGCCCGCGATTCACTCACATGTGGCATTTGTCTGGATCGTTGGGACTGGGAGGCTGCAGCAGCTGCTCGGGAGCGACCGCCGCTCTCCTGTGCGTGAGCTGGAATTTGTGTCAGCGCCACACAGCCAGCAGTGTGGAGGACTTCCGCAGTGTTCAGCGCTAGCTACTGTAACCCCGAACCCCGACATTCAACGGGTACAACAACAAGCGGAGAAAGCAGAATCGGGGCTGACCTTATATATACAGTCTATGGGGCTGACCAGCGGAGAAATGCTCGCCTGTGAACAGCCAGGCGGCTGCGCGCTGAGAACGGCGCTGCGCTGCCTCGCAGCGGTCTTCCACACTGCCAGCTGTGTGTGTGAAGACTTCCGCAGTGTTCAGCTCTACTGTACGCCGGGGTACAGTAGTTACGCCGGGTACAGTAGTTACGCCGGTTACAGTAGTTACGCCGGTACACCGGACGAAGCACCGCTGCGAGGCAGCGCAACGCCGTTCTCGGCGCGCAGCCGCCTGGCTGTTCAGACGGGGCCAACGCTGGTCAGCCCCATAGACTGTATATATAAGGTCAGCCCGCGATTCTGCTTTCTCCGCTTGTTGTTGTACCCGGAATGTCGGGGTTCGGGGGTAATGATGGTCTTCATAGCCCCCACCCCCACCCTCTCTTTCTCTCTGTCTGTCTGCTTGTGTGCTTGTAGTGGATGGGCAGAGGGGGACATTTAATTATGTGATTGGGAAAATTAAAACTCCAGGACAACAGAAGGGGAATACAAAGTATGGGATGCATATTTGATAATTTATATCATATAAAATACGTAATTTATATCGTTTAAAATCATGGGGGGAGAGGAGGGAGGGGGGAGCTGGCTCATTAGCATTTAAAGGAACAGGCACTCAAAACAGGTCACTCTGTGGAGGGCTGTTTTATACAGGGTAAAAAGGGTGCTGTTTTATATGATCCTTGTGGTATTTTGACCAAAGTATGTTACAGACATTTCATTAAGACCCCAAGGAACCATATCAACTTGTGGTAAAATGGGCATGCTATGTCCCCTTTAACTGTTACTGGTGCGGTATACTGGGACAAATTGTGAACACAAGACTGATTAAACACTGCCAGAGTTTTACCAGCTTTATTTTTCATAAGGTCAATTTTGTGATATGAGCAGTTCAAATAAATGTGTGGTATAAATCTACTACATTAAATCAGTGTTTCTCCTAAAAGGAAAGTGATTAATAAATGGAATTCTGGATGTATATATTTCAATCAATAACTTAAATTATTTGCAAATGGAAAAGGGCTTGTCGTCAGCTTTAGAGAAAATACAAGAATTGTAGTTTCCTCTGCAATACCCCAGTCTTCCTGTAACACACACTGTAAGCCATATCCACTCTGGCACCTCTCTCGCTAGCCTCACATCTAATCCCTCTATTCTCTGCAGTGGTGCCCCACTTTCCAGCCCAGACTGAGACTGAGTGTTCCAATATCCCAGCAGACGTGATAATGCACAAACAAACATGCAGGAGGACCAACAGTATTTCCCTAAATCAGCAGAGTGGCTATAGAGGCCTGTGGTGGGGTGGCCTGGCCAAGGTTTCCTCTTGGTTAGATGCTGTGCGCTGGCATTCATGGGGGAACAATTGTAATTCCTCTGAGACTGGCAGGTTAACACGAGACTAAAGCTATTACTTCTAAAATGTAGCCTTGATGAACAGAGGACATAGACAATAAATAGCTTGCTGTCTCCCCCACGTGGCAGCATGGAGCGATCACACCATGTTGCTGTGGACTTGTCTGGGCTGGTGAGCAACAGTTCTGTACTGACACTCACGCATGAGTCACTATTACTTATCCTGTACACTAAGTAAATAAATACTATTTGAACAAGAGGCCTTGTTCATGGGCGAGTAGAGACTTATGGAAATCTTAAATAAAGCATTCATTCAGTAGAGTTTTATATATTTTTGCTCCAGAAACGTCTAACTCCATTTCCCCAGGTTATAAAACACATCCTCGGTGGAGCTGCTTGGCAAGCGGCGGCAGAAAACCTGACTGACAGTATCAGCTTCCCACTGCATGAAACCGAGTGACGTGGGGAAGAGAGGAAGCAACTAACAGCTGACTAATACAATCCAATGATGCATTACATAATGTTCTTACTGAACGGGGGGAAATGATAAGGTGTCACAGAAACTCATTCAAATGATCACACCAGGAAAAACTGCGCTGTGAGTTACAGGTCGGGACAGGCAGGTCTGCGATACTGTAAGACAAGAATCCGCCGTGTGTCACTTGTGCATTGTTGGCAGACTGAGCAACATGGAGTGGAATTCAGGCATGCCGTCTGGGTGCGGAGGGTTTGTATGTTTTGGAATCATTGAGTTGGCCTTGCGTGTGTGTGTGTGTGTGTGTGTGTGTGTGTGTGTGTGTGTGTGTGTGTGTGTGTGTGTGTGTGTGGTTTGCATATGTATGCATGAAAAAGAAAAAAGGGAAGTGCAGCTCTCACCTGTGTGGTCCACAGCTGTAACAGTAAAGCTCGTCTTTGCATTTCTGCATCTACTCCTTGCCCCTGCAGGAAGTTTTGGTAGCTCTGCTGCCAGGAGCCCGTCTCTGACTCGCCGCTCAGCCAGCTTGGAGACAGCAGCTCCCACAGTCGCTCCCGGGATGTGTTGGCTGTTTTAGTTTCCCCTGAGTGAGACCCGACAGAAGTTGATTAACACTAAACTTTGCTGCAAATCAAAGATTAAACAATTCTATTTCCATTGTCTGTTACCTTACCTCGGCTGAGTTTGCAGCAAGCAATTTTGGAGAGGAGATGGTCAAACTTGCAGAACTCTTCATAGACTGCAGCAGCATTGTCTCTCCTCCCAAACAATGTAAGATATCCAGCCCTGAGAAAAAATCAATGAATTAAAAAAAAAAAAACCTCCCAGACTATCACTCCTGGTGGTGTAAACACTGATGTCACATGATGCACTGCATCTTGCTGGCTGTTACCTGAAGAGCAGGCTGTAACACAAGTTAAAGAGCCCGTCCTGTCTCCACTCTGAGGGGCCACAGTCTCTCTGGTCACTCAGCAGCAGATGTTGAAGGTGAATGTTCATGGAACTGCTGAGCTCAGACAGACCGAGACCTTGAAAATGCCTGGGGAAACCACAAAGATAAAGATGATGCTGAGATTTAAAACAGATGTTTCTCTTGTCGATTGGAGATCTAAGTTTAAAAAGAAACTTTAATTACAGTTTCATCCATTCCCTCTCTGCTGCAGGCTTGATGCTTGGCAGCTGAAGACTGAAGATCCTTTTCAGGAGCTGGCTTCTGCTGCGGGTGAAGTCCAGAAACGCTTTGTCGTTAACCACCTCATCAAAAGAGTTTGGGTCCAGCAGCACTGTCACATAATTACCAGCAACACGGACCTGTGGGGACATCATTTCTTTTAATTGTTCAAATATTAAAATTCTGATTAGTTGACTTCTTCTTGTTCCCGTATCCTGATTTTGATCTTTGCACTTTCAAACTAATACATTTGTTGCTGTCCTCTAAGTCAAAATAGCTTTTCAATTCCTGTCATGTTGTAATTTTTGTTTGAAACAAAGGTTATTAACGACAGAACTCACTGTGAAGATATCCCCGTGCTTTTCTTTCATCCGGGCCAAAAACTTTGCAGCATCTTTTCCAAACTCGAGTGCATGCCCCAGCCATGGTACGAGACCTTTGTCCAGAGGTGGCTCATTTTTCTGTCTTCCAGGGATAAAAAAGAAACACTCATTCAAACAAATATGTGATACAGTTGGTTTATCTACATTTCATTCATTTGGGAATCTCAACCAACAGGTTAGGAGTTTACCTGAACTTGTGCCAAATGAACTTCCTTTATGTAATTGCAAAGCCATACAGTACGAAAACATAAGTATAATTTTGAGTTTTATTGTAGGGTGTTGTTTAAATACAGAAAGCTAAATATACACAAAGTTCTCCTTGTTTCTCTGTGATATACATTTAAATATTTGAATCAAGCAGTATTATATAACAGTCAACCTTACACTACACTAATGGGACACTTCAGTCGAGGTTTTCTAAATCATAACATTTGTAAAATGTGCGTTTGCAGTAGTTTGCAAATTCAGACTTATACAACCTCTTCAATGAACCTTCGCTGAAAATGAAAAATGTGCAAAAATCTATGTATAAATAAAAGGCTTTACCTTGTGCGAGTGGAGTAAAGGAGAATTAGTATAAGCAGTCCATTAAGCAGCAAGAAGATTGTCCATAACATGTTTCCGTGAGGTCTGATGTCCCTGTTGTGCCAAATGTAATTCATTCCATCGCTGCTGGCAACTTCCTTATATCTGAGCCTGGCCCAGTTTTTAACTACTGCCTGTTAGAAGAGACGGGGGAAGGTGTGGCCTTAGTGAAACAAGGTGTTGCACCACACTCAGTCTACAGCTAAGTCAGCAGGAACACAATAAATCACACAAACTGAAAATGACAGTTAATTATGTCTGCGAGTTCACCTAAGGTCAGACATTTCACAATAATGTTAAAACCCTTGAGCAAAACATTTCAACTGACAACATTTCATAGTGTGTGGAAAAAACACCTGCCAGTAGGTTTCACAGCAGTGACATCATCAGGGTACAGGGACTCATGTTTCATTAAGTAAAAGGTGACATCAGGGCTCAAATATTTTATAGGAGGTCCCAGCATTGAGCTTGTAAGCTTCGCTGATGTCAAAACTGTATATGACAACATTTAACTTCCCTTGAATATTATGAAATGTTTATGTATACCTCCTTTAATAAGATGACATACACACAGTCAGAGGCTGAGAACTGATCACAAGACCTGTCGGCCACCTCCATTTAAACCAATGATACATTATACTTCAGTAGAGAAAAGATCTGTCACCGTTTGAGTTTTGTTTATGCCCGTATATGGTTGGATGATTCACACAGTATTAGTAGGGTTAATGCCCAATGGTCTTACTTTACTCAACTAAAAACAATCACAGGCCTAAGTTAGTAAATCGAACCAAGCAAATAAGTAAATACGTAAGTAAGTAAGTAAGTAAGTAAGTAAGTAGGTAAGTAAGTAAGTAATATTTAACTAACTAACTAAGTAAGTATTTAACTAACTAACTAAGTAAGTAAATAGCTTTGTACAGATTAGTCAATGGAGCAGGTTTCTCAGAGCAAAGTGCTTCACATAGCCTAAATGACAATAACACCATTAGACTGATAATAAACAATAAACATAAGCAACAGAAGACAGTGGGAACACAACCAACCTAATAGCCTGTAAATTCTAACCAGTGATATACTTTCCAGCAGAAAGTGTGGAGGTGAATGTGGAACTATCACACTGTGCTGTTGTTGTTGTTGTTGATGGGGACAGTGACCAGCAGGGGGCAGGCCTGACACCTCCTTCCCCTTCCATCAGCTGCAGGAAACGTCAGCAGTGACACTGAGGTGAGTTCAAACTGTTTGTCAAATAAAAACTAGACACTGTGAAGCTCAGAGGAAACTAACAGGCAGATACTGGATTTACCTGACAAATGACAAGAAACCTCACCAGCGACAACAGCAGAAATTGATCTTCAAGGAATTCTGACAGTGTTTTGATCAAAGTGACAAAAACCACAGTGACATCAGGCTAACATGAAATATAATATATTTCAACTATCTACATCGACAATGTTTTGTTTGTTTATGAGACAAAAAGCGTCACAGAGCGAGGAAGAGCTGAGTGAAAACAATTTTAATACCATTTTACTCCTGAAGCATTAAACATTTGAATTTTTAGAGTTGTTTACCAAAGTTATAGCCCTTAGCCTCAAGTTAGCACTCATACTTTGCGTGCTCTGCTCTAACTGGCCAGAGTAGCTACCTGCAACACTAGTTCCCAAGGCAAACATTCACGCTGTAGTGCAGTTCAATCAACCATCAGTCAAACTTTATTCATTTAGCACCTTTCAAACAAACCAAATGACATTCAGAGGGCTGAACATGTGATTGACAGAACACAGGATGTTCAAAATGATAAAAAGATTAAAAAAAACCCCCTCAGATTTACAGATAATGTACATGAAAAAAAATCAATAATAGAAAAGACAACAATATAAGAAAGTTAAGATAATATAATATATGTAATCAACACTAACAATTTGGTAAACGAAATAGAATAAGATAAATAATAAGACAATAAAACATAAGTATTCAAGATTCTAAATAAAACGATTTTTTACTTTACTATATTTCCATACATATAAAGGAAACTAAATTTTGTTTCTCACAAGAATGAAAATTGGATCAAAAAATAGATAAAGACAGCAATAAATAATATTTTTAAAAGTATTAAAAGCCAGAATATAAAGGTTTTTATTTGTTTAAAAATATCAACAGTTTCAGCTCGGATCCTGTGGAGGGCTGATGCAGTGACTTGGCTGAATCACCATATGTTTTGGTTACGCTTTGTGGAATAGCATAACGAGAGGAACCAGAGGGACGGTAGTGCCTCCTTGGTTTTGTTCATGTGTTGATTTGTTTGTTCCATGTGTAGCAGGAAAAAGCTAATGTAGGATAAAGAGATAAAGTAGAAACTGTAAACACAAACCCGCCTGTCAACTAACAGTGCACAAGATATGACTGGTTATCTAACCTAGCTACATGTTCCAGTATCCCACCACTTCTCAAATTTTCCACGGAAACAAATTGATAATCATTCATATTCTATATAGGTCAATGATATGTCAAATGCAATAATATGAAGTGATGCAAATGTGAAGTAGCTGATATAAGACAAAGATCTTGCAATTTCCAAATAGCGTTGTAGTATAAAATAGTTAAAGGGTGATTCAATTAATCTCTTTTAAAGTCACCCAGGTATATCTGGGATGTTTTTATTGGTTTCATCAATTTAGCTCCATATGAACAAACTTTTTTCTGTCCCTCTTTGCGATGCTGCATTTAAAAAAGAAAGAAAGAAAGAAGGTATTTACTGTCAGATGATTTCCATTTAAATCTCTGTCAGGCTTATACAGACTTTAGATATCTCCCAAGGGAAGGGAAGGGACGAGCAGCAGTATCAGTCAACAGGAGCAGTGTCTCGGGAATAATGCTGTTATTATGTTAATGGCCCTAAAGAACCTGTTTCTTATAAGGTGGGTGTGGTGCACTGGAAACCACATGATTTAAAACAAACTGCCTGGGGGTTACACACACATCACATCCAACAAAGTGTTTTCTATGCCTCACTTTGTTACACACACATATTTGACGTCTAGTGATTTTAGCCCTGTTACATAGAAAACCAAATATAACAACAGCATATCACTGCTATTACTGTTCATGGTTTCATTGTCGTTCTTATTTCAAGGACTTTATTTTAACTTAAAACACAGAGTGAAACTTTTTGTTTTGCCATCAGATGTCTGTGGGGTCGTATAAAAACAATAAATGTAGGCTTTTACATTTCAAATTTAACTCAGAGATTCATTGGCTAGAATCTGAGGCAAGCTAGTAAAACACAAATACCCTCCTATGTAAACAGGATTAGATGAAGTATTTGCCTTGATTAAAATTCAATGATATTTCGGTTAGTGATTAAATAACAGAGTAAAATCAACAATGGTTATTATTATAAATTGGTGCAGTGAACAGTATGCATAATCCTGTGTAACTTCACCATAAAGACTACTGTAATTATTGCATTAACTTACCAAGAGGTCTTTATTAGCCTCCAGAAGGAAACTAATCCTTTCATGGAGGACCATGTGATGTTCATTCCTCCAGTACAGAGCCCTAAGTGGATGGTGTACAAGTACAAGTGGATGGCCCATGTTACACACAGCTTTTTCACATCGGTTGCACACCCACCCCAACTATTATCAGGCCCACTTGGATCGGTGACAAGTGACAACATTTGCACAGGAAATTAGAAGTTGGAGTGAGGATTGCACGGTGAGAACTGAGCGGTCCTCCTTCAGATTTTTGTGCTGGGCTCTCTCCCAACTTCAACTGTTGTGACAGGCTGACAGTAGCCCGCTGATTTCCTGAGAATTAGGCGCAAAGGCCAACCAGCGGATCAAAATGCAATCTGTTCCCAGATAGACTCAAGAAGAAAGGGCTTGATTGTCCCTGTCACATACAGCAGTACATTTCTCTGAGACAAAAACATAGATGTGGTTGCACTTGAGATGTCACTGAAAGTTTTTTGACATTACCTGTCAGGAAACTGCTGGGGTAAAGTGCACTCAGGAGGGAAATACACAGCAAAGTGACACATTGAGCCATTCAGACTGTCTGTAGAGAAATACTCCAGGATCTATCATACTGTTGCAACGGCAACAGCGTAGAACAATTGTAACATAAGTAATTGTGTAGCACCTCAGTTTAGTACCAATTAGAAGCAATGTTTGAAAGTCGTCTCGTTCGCGCCCCACAAATCATTTCTCAAGCACTGTTACTTCTTTCAAAGACAAATGTGTTGCGTGTGTCTTGATACTTTCAACATGAAAGGTCTGGGCTTCACAATACTGTCAAAAATACTGCGAGGACCCATGGCTCACACTGGGGTTAGTTGTTACACATTGAAAGCTCTTAAGCAATGCTATATGTCCAAACAATTAAAAGGGGAAACTCTGGTTAATTCTACACAGTTTGTCCAAACAGTAGAACAATCTCTCATGTCGCTTTGGATGGACCTATCTACAGTTTATAATGTCATTAGTTTGCAGTTGACAGGAACATATTTTACAGAGACTCTACATTACAAACTGAGCAGGAGTTCATCATGTAGAAATACGTGAGTATTAACAAGGCAGGAACAGGCTGTAATGGCAAATACAGAATGAAGTACAGAGTAGACTTTTTGGGAGAATGAGCACATGCACTGACTTTGACCATTACTTAATTAAACATGCCTGTTGTGCAAACCCTAGAACTTTATTAACACTAACCCTATTGCTGCTGTGCCCCTTTAATATTGGTAATTAAGAATCTTAAAATGAAGGCAATAGTAGTTTTATCATAATCACGAGAAGCTATAGAGTACTGTGGATGGATATTTGGTAAATAGTTGGGGTGACAGCTTCTCACCAATGATCACCAACATATGCTATGTCACGAAATGGATTTATTCATCACTAAATCTATAATTAACACACACACACACACACACATCTGATTGATGGCAGACAGATTGTTGGATTAATTCAATAATCTAGAGAACCACCCGCCCAGCCATCCCCTTGTACTGTAGTCGGCCCCAGTCTCGTGTTACAACCACAGCACATTCATGTCCATGCAGATCCGTGATTGGAAAGGGTTGGTTGATCATCGCACTCACGTGAACCTCAAATCATCCATGAGAAGAACAGTGGCGGAGGAAGGAGGGGGCTGGGGGGCTGGGGGGCTGGGGGAGGAGGAGTCTCACATTGACTTTCACATCCATTCAGCCTTTTTTTCCTCCTGCAGCAGCAGCGCATTGAACTTGCAGGGGCTGGAGGGAGGGAGAGAGAGAGAGAGAGAGAGAAAAAAAACGGGGGGAGCAGATTGTAACGCAGAAGCGGCCGTGGCTCACTCCAGGCTTTGTGAAATGAACATCAGACGTGAGCCCTTTTCGGATTCACAGGGGAAGAGTGTTGCTGCCTCTGCTGCTGCTGCTGCTCCTGCTGAAGGAGAAGAGGAGGAGGAGGAGTGGTCAGGGATCATTAGAATGCACTTCTGAGAAGGATCGACTGCGCCCTGAACGCAGCGCAGCGCGGAGACAACGCAGCAGAGCCTGGAAAGTGCGCACAAATCTGCCAAGTTGTGTCGAGCGAGAGCGGCCGATGATCCGCGTCTGATCCGAGGACTGCGGACCGGGGCCGAGGCAACGCGGCATTGTGGCCAGCGGAGACAACGATCCCCCGAGGACTGCACAGCCCATTATCCCCCAAAATGTCATCTCAGGCGAAAGTCAAGAAGGACAAAGAGATTATTGCCGAATATGAGACCCAAGTGAAAGGTGGGTAACGCGCACGGAGGCCCCGTCGTATTGTTATCCAGCGTGTCAAGGCAGTATTGCGTAACTTTACCCCACAACCTTTCTGTGGTTGTGCCGCGGGGTGGGACTGAGTGTGTAGTGGTGGATGACATGTCATTTATATTTGGAACACGTCCCCTCTGGCCCCTGAATTCAACTCGGTCTGATGTTATTGTTTGAATGCAGTAGATGAAGATGTAACTTGGCTGAACCGGTTTCCCTCCACTCAAGATGATGACATCCCAGAGCGGCAACATGCCTAGCCCTGTACGTGTGGCTGTGTAAACCAGTGCAGCTTCATAGTTTGTTTCACTAGAGCTGTATGTGCACCCACCAGGGGAATGTACCATATTACCTTGGACCCCCAACAGACTGGAGGTCATGCACCTCATGCATCTCCTGCAGGATAATTGGAGGCAGCAGCTACTGCTTCTTGAAAGACGAAATGTTTAAATTTGACATGAATTTGATATTGTGGATCATTTGTGTCAGGTGTGCAGACAGCGTGTGTGTATTTTTCCTGACCCTCCTGGACGGAGTGTGTCATCAGGAGGATGAGGGGAATGCTTGGAGAAGGTCACGCAGCAAACAGTTCAGAGAGTGTGTGAATAATGTATACTGTACGTATGAATTATGAACCATGAAAGGATTCTACTGTCTGCGCCGCTAAATATGTGGCTGGATGAAGCAGCCAGGGAGAGGAGAGCCAGGGAGAGGAGAGTCAGGGAGAGGAGAGTCAGGGACACACCGGTGCTGTAGCCGCACAGACAGGGAAGGATGTATATATGGGTGGGTTGTCTCCTAAGCCTTTTAGAGACACTTCAGGCAGTAACAGCTCCGACTCCCTGTGCATCACCTCGTCACAGCTGGATTTCCTCTCTGTAAATCCACCAGGCTTCATACAGATAGTGTATAGGCCTTTTTTCTACAGGTTGGGCCGATGAAATTACACAATTCATGCAGTTGTCTATTGAAAAGGAAATCAATCAGAAATGACAGCGATTCGATTTTTTCAGTCCTTGTTGCCACAGTGCCAATTCGCCGCTTTGTGATAATGAAATTGAAATAATTGGGTTTTGAGCTACGTATGTGATTTGAAGATGGCAGTTTGGGCTGTTGGAAGTTGTTCACAATTTTCTGACATTTTATTTGCTAATCAGTTTAGACAATGATTGAGAAAGTATGATCAAATAATCAGTCATTAAACAAAGCTGTAGCTGTAAAAGCAGGATGACTCAAGGCTATGGACTTAAAGAATCAACACAAGGTTGGGTCTGAGTTTTCTATTGAAGATAGAATGAATGAAATGTTGGCACAATGAGTCAAATCTGTAATTGTTAACATCATTGACTCGCTCAGACTCGACACGTTTATGGACACCAGACAATGGTCTGAATAAGTCACTGGCATCTAAACAGCATTCTCTGAATACATTAACCTGAATAAGGTCATACTCGGAATAATCAATAATGGAATTAAGTCATGAGTATTTTGACCGAGTTACATTATGTAAACATGTGAACGTCTCAATTGCATAACGACATCCTCTATTGGAGTATTCACAGCATTTTGCAACATTGACATACAGCAGTTAACAACTACTTGACAACTCATGCCATGGGTTCGAGTGTAACCATGTACTAGGAGGTAACGTTGTCATAAGTTATAATGAGACGATCTTAGCATGTTAACAGGAAAATGAATTAGATGATTTATTAGCAACTCATATAAACATCATAATCTAAATAATGTATTTTTCAGAATAAGGTCAATAGTCAGAATATTGTTGTCCATGTAAACGTAGTCAGTGGTGAAACACTACATCTCCAATGCTCTCCTCTCAACCTGGTGTTATTTTACTTGTTGGCTGTCAAACATCACAGAGTTTAGTTTCGGGCCTGGTATATGGTGTTGGCTATAATTGGTCCAGTAGAAAACAGAATTAGATAAACCTAATTATGTATATAGTCACAGGATCCAATAATGGTGTCTGTAGTTCAGTTGTCCATGATAAAAGAGTAAACTCTGGACGGGACAAACATGTGGTCATGGCATATGCTACATGTGCTACAAGTGAAATGCAAACTGCTTTAGAATCAAATGGGCAAGAACTATATTTCTTGTTTTACCTCAGTTGTTCCACAAGATGGTTATTTTAATGCTTATTTGTTAAATGAGAAGATAACTCCACTCACTCTCATTTCTGTTCACTATAACTACATTTAGCTGCCAGTTAGCTTAGCTTGGCTTAAAGACTGGAAACCGCAGGAAGCAGCCAGTAAATTTCAGGACCAGGTGCAGTTACTTCCTGGAGGGAGGAGATGATTTTTTAACCAGGACTTGGTTTAGGGGGTTAACCAGCACTTATTTGTATGTTTTCTAAAACCTCATGTAGCATGTTTATTGTTGGGGTTTAGAGGTGGTGCAAGTAAGCTAATTTGAGTTTTTAATGCTAAGCCACGCTAATTGGCTGCTGCTACATAGTTAGAGTACAGATATGAAAGTGCTATTGATCTTTGATATTTCAAACTAGTACATATCAAACTGTAAAATAACAGAACCTATCTGTTTGTATAGCCCTTCATTATTTTCACATGATGGCTCCACACTCCACACTGTAATACAAAGCACATACTAACTGTTTCCTGTCAAACCACCACAGTGATGCCAGTGAAGGTAACATATTTGAAGTCTTTAGGGTATCCGTGCAGAAATGTTTTGAATCTTCCTTTCACAGACTTAACTTAGGCCTCACTGTTATTGTACATACGTGGAGCGGAAATCACCAAATTCTGTCAGCATGTTTCTGGAATGAAGGGTATGATTAGCATTTTGCAGACAGAGGTGTGGTTTACTCACTGGCCCGCTCCTCTCTTTGTCTCTCTGTTTATTTGTTTGACTTTCTCCCTCTCTCTCTTTCTTCCCCTCCCTTTTCCCCTCTCTTTTTCCCTCACCCTCTCTGTCTGCTCTCCACACACTAGCTCTTTGGCCATGAGAGAGCCATCACAGCTCCGTCTCTCATCTCAGTTTCAGGAAAAGCTCTTAAGCTGACATCTTAAGCTCATTTGCAAACTGGGCTCAGATCAGTTCGGAGCTGCGGGGGCTTTTCTCTGACACTGACACTGGCGTTCAATAATGGTGCTGAGTTGCTGACTGCACAGAAGTTCAGACACAAACCTAATGCACTTTCCAGTGTTTTCGGTCACTGATTGGGAGGTGTGTGTTTTGAGTTAACAGATTTACACGTCCGGGCCTTTATTTGCCTTTACTGTCACACGACAATTCTGATTCACTGATGAGTGAACAATTAGTCATGGGCAGACGATGCCGCTTTGTAGCAAACCTTTAACTCATCATTTAGTCATAATGTAACCAAAACAAAATCCTGAGAAACAGGACAGACTTGTTTTCACAGTATTTGAGCTTAAATGAATTATTCCATCCAAAGTGTCTAACTGACCATTCCGAGGTATCTCTAAAGTTCCTGCTCATCCCAGAAACAGAAGTAAATGAGGGAAAGTTGCTCTATCAGGATGTAGTACGAAACATTTATTGCTCGATTCATGTTGCCAAATTATATTATGTAACATACACATGACATTAAAAAGAAACCTCAAAAAAGGACAAAAATACCAACGTGAAACATTTAGTAACATAATATTTGATGTACAACTTATTTGACCTTGTACTGGCTTACTGACAATGTAGCTGTAACTAAGTAGCAGTCGTCTCACTACAGACACACCTACTGCCACCTGATTCATCACAGAAATGCGTTACATGAAGAGCATGTAGACATACCCCTTTGTATGTATTCATCATAATGAAAGAATGCCGAGACTGATACTGCCCTGAAGTGTCCTGGTTACGTGAACAGTGAAACCATATCGTTGTTGCCCGTGTCCTGGCAACATGTAGCCTATGAGACATAATGTGTTGCTGGGCTGACAGATTCATACTCACAGTTGAGCATCAAAGAAAAGAAGAAACGTTTGGAATCCTGCCCACTAAATCCTGGATCTTCCTGTCCTGTGGCAGCACAAACAGTGATGCCCTGCCTCGCTGCAAATCTTTCTGCAGAAATGTGAACTCAAGCAAATAGACTGTAGAGACATACCATGTTAATTAATGCATTCAGGAGACAAGTGTTCACAGAACACAGCCTCGATTTGTGCCAAATTATGTCAACGTGTCAGTCTGGGTTAGGCCACATGTGACCAGCCACGCATGGCTAACTGCAGACACAGCCCCAGAGACCGCTGCTGGCCACTGCGAGAGCCGTGCTAGGCTAGTTTGAACAGGATGTCGTGGTGACAATGACTCCTCACTATGTGATATTTGGTGCTCTCTGCTGCAGTGACGCAGGAGCGTAATTAGCAAACCCTGCAAGGCAACCCAATATGTTACCCCCCACACACACACATTTCATTATTGTCCATGTCAGACGTGCTGCGTTTGAACTTGGCGGGTGGACATGTTTGTCTTTTTTATATCTGCAGGGAAAAACACGAGGTCAGTGGGCTTAGACAGGTACTTCCTCTTTGTCAGGGATAAAACATGACAAAATGATTTGGGTGTAAATGTTTGGTTCAGTTGAGGGACATTCAATCGATGTGTAGGTTGATTTGTTTTAGTCATATATTTATACATCGAATAACCTTTAAATGTTTATATCTACAACATAACATTTAACATGTTAAGCGTAAACATCTCAATTCTGCAACGATAGGCTATTGCTCAATCACAACATGGACGATGGCAGCTAGAGACGTTCTTGTCCTCATCTTACTCTGTTGCCTTCAGGTCTCTGGAAGCCATTCATTTATGCCCAAAATGCTTGTTAAAGTCACATGAACAGACCGGGATGTTAACCACATGGGTTAAGAGAAAAATAAACATGACAAATGGGTAAAGCCCCATCAGTGTGATTTCCATAAGCCTTTGGGTGTGGAACATTTTATTAATTTGGGCTGCACGCTGTTCCGAGGCAGGGAACCTGGTGTGACCTTTGACTCGCTGTATTCACTGAAAGGAAACCTTTACCCTTATGTGATCAACACAAATATAGACAATAGACTGCATCCAGCTCATGACACTCACTTCTTGGTGTATTATACATTGGAACTCCTCGCCAGCTCCCTTGTAATTATGCATTACTCTGCAAAGGCTTGAATCATTCATTGAATGTAGTGCAGTATTGCACTAGTCCCTAGTAACAGTTTAAGTTCTAAAAATAACATGCTCTCAGGAGAGTGAATGCAAATATCACGAGCCTATTTGATGTCTCACTGATAAAATTATGCAGTTAAATCAATTTAGATTTGCTTATTATATCGTCTGCTCGTTCTGTTATACTGTCACCGTGTGATTAGAAATGATTAAAGTCACATAGGCCGACAAATTGCATCGTTCTGGTCTATTTTAGCACGGACGGACGTCGGAGTGGCATTTCTGCCTATTTTGAACTTGATTGCAGCCTCGCTCATCAGCACAGGCTGTTTACTGAGTATTGCCAAGCCAAGAAAGTTGCCCTTGTCCTTGGCCATTATGCTTAACAGAGTGACTGCTGTCAGAACAGGGAACTGGCCTACTCCCATTGAGATGCCTCCAGAGGCACGTTACCAGGCAACTGGGCAACTATGGGGACCACGAGGGGTACGTCTCAGAACAGCAAGGGACTATGTATTTACTCTCTCTCCTTCTCCTTCTCGCTCTTTCATTCATATTTTGACTTGCACGCTCACAGACGACGGGGGAGGCGTTTTTGAAATCCTTTATTCTAGATACAGAAACAGCATTTAGAAGTGAACAAAAGGGCCTTTTCTTCCACCGGGCCATCTTTTCCATTGATAAATGTCTACTGAGTTCCTTTCAGTGCCCAGCAATCATATGCATGGTTGAAACAGTCTGTCATAATGGAGTCCTCAGCCATCTCAATGTTTCCCAAATGCTTCTTATTGTCTTGTAGAGAGAGGGAAGCTTTGTTTAACCCCCGGTTTGAGTATGTAAAATCCACATTGCATAAATTTATATGCAGAATGCAATGGAATTTATTGATATCATGAAACTTAATTCAACCCTATCACTCACTCAGCCTTTGGTTCTTATTTATACTTGATCTGCAACCACAAATTCAGCAGCCACTTAGCCACTGGATTTATGACCGCCTTGCAATAAACAGTATATAGATGAAATAAAATGTGATCTGTATTTCTTTTTAGTGTTAATGTAAAACCATAAAAGTGATGTTATTACTTCCCTGGACATGTTTATCACCTGGAACCTCAAAGGTTTTCAATAACAGCCAACTAAGGTAATAATGCAGGCTGTCCAGGAGGGAGCCTGTCATTATTTATATGTGGTCATTTTAAAGAAGGAAAAAAACAGCAGCTAAAGTGGCTCTCAGTGGAGTACCCCCGCCAAGGTCGAACAATCTAGAAATATAAGAGAAAAGGTAATTTGTTTGTCATAAAAACATAGTTAAAGGAAGTGAAAACATCCTGGATCTGCCCCTTTAAAGGTAGGGTTGGTAATCCAGGGAATGTTGGCAGGAGCAGGCTACACTAAGAAAATATGCAATACATGAACGCGCATTGCTAAAAGCTGTGACTTAAGTGCTAACTTCTGATTATTGTCTCTGCTTCAGCGCTGTATGTTTCTCCGACTTGTGAAAACTCCTGTCATGCACAATGTGCAGTGTACGCATAGGCAGGCATGTCGGCTAATGAAAGACAGGTACGCCAGCCAATCATCAGTCATTTCTTTTGGTCCGAATTAAATAATCGGTCATATTTATTATGACATGAATCACAGTCCTGCAAGGGCCACAGGCAGCAGAAAGGGTGTCAGAAACAAGTTAGCAACCCCACCTTTGAATTTGTGTCCATGGGTTCCTCCCAGGCCCAGGTCCCATTCCTCCACCAAGTTTAGTGGGGATGTGTTCAGTAGCTAATTCATTTTAGTGCAGATTAAGGGGCGAATGGAATATTTATTTAATTTTAATTGCGTATTATGACAAATTATATAAAACGATTATATATTATTATAATATAAATTATTTTGTGTTAATCGTCTATTTCTGTATTTAATAAAATGTCTCTACAAGTAACATTCCATCCAAATTTTCAAAATGTTGAGCAAAACATTTTTTTCCTCAGTCTCAGACTCTCAGTAAGTTTCCGAACCTCATAAGCACAAAACCATAGCGATCTTTTAATCGAAAGAATGCTGGCAATTTGTTTTCCTTTTTTTTTTTTCAAGACAAACTTCTCTGAAGGCTCGCTCAGCACAATGCATTTTGAGAAGCTGACCTATTTTTTATTTTCCGTGCTGTCTGCTGCAATCATCAGACATGCATCTCATATGCACGTGTGCTACCCCAGCATTTAGACACCCCCCATTCTCCCTCCCTCCCTCCCAAACACACACGTCAGACAAATGCACTTTGACAAACAGTTTTATCCAATTATGATGACTTTGTTCTTTTATTACTGCTTGTGTTGGCTTGACCGTGTCCTCACATATTTGTGTGTTCTACATTATTTGCTTTGCTTGATGTCATGGCTGAAGGAGTGTGGGTTAAAAGCTGACCTGCTGCACTGTTTGGCAGCCAGAAGTGAGGCCCAGCGTGTAGGCCCACTCCCCCAGAGAGGGTCTATTTATTCTGAAGGTGGTCTCCCTTCTTTGATATGCAGAGATCCGTAACCAGCTGGTGGAGCAGTTCCGCTGTCTGGAGCAGCAGTCCGAGTCCCGGCTGCAGCTGCTGCAGGACCTGCAGGAGTTCTTCCGTCGAAAAGCAGAGCTCCAGCTCGAGTACTCCAGAGGCCTGGACAAACTAGCCGAGCGCTACTCCGCCAAGATCCGCACCTCCAGAGAGCACCAGCACTTCAAGTGAGTCTTGTCACTGTCTGTCTGCTAAGCACCGGGTGCCTGCATCAAATGTGTTTGACAGGTAAACAACTGTCAAGTATTTCAAACTTCACACTGATCACTTCTTCAACACTGTGATGGGAAAAAAAAGGCGAGGAAGAGAAAGGAGAGATAAGCAACCAAAAGGGGAAGAGGGATAAAGGCAGGAGAAATGACCTGAAATGAAGCCAGGGCTAAGGAAGCTTGTGGCCTCAGGCTGCTGTGTGTCTCCCATCTAGGTCAGACTCTTTACCCCCCCTCGTCTTTTCTCTGTGGCTGTCATTTCCATTCTCAAACAACTTAACACGAGACTGCTGCCCAACAACTCTTATTTTTTCAATGGACACTGAAAATAAATCCCAGCTTGTTTAGAGTCTGAGAAGAGGAACAACAGGGGCTTCTCATACTGACGTTGATTATTTTAACTGTTGGTGTAAGGGGAGATGTGTGGTTCTGAAACAAACACACCCTGCAGCATATTGAGGAAATGCTTCTTACATGCTCTCAGCTGCCTGGAGCTCACTGTGACTTTTGGATCATGTAATGGTTGTAAATGCTGCACATGTGGATGTGGAATGAATCAGAATCAGCAATCATAAATAATAGAAATGAGACAGAGTATGTCCAGTTAACATCTTAGCTGTATAAGCATGTATATATATTTTGATTCTCAAGATCAAGAGTAGGATCCATATTGGTATCAAGCTTCACCTGTTCATAGATATTAGCACTCTACTATTGTCTGTTTTTTTCATAAAGATCACGGCATCGGTATCATTCTATTTCTATGTTTGTCTGTAATAATACAAAAAAAATATGGATTTCCATGAATCTTTGTGTGGGGATGGATTAGGGAACAATTCATTAATTATGGGATCCAGATCAGGGAACGGATCGAGGATTTCTTGTAACATCTGACATTTTTATACATTTTCGTTTAAATTATCAGGGAATAATTAATGGATCTTGATGGGAAAGAAGCAGACATGATTATGGGACTGTTATTTATGAGTGTGTGTCATATCGAAAAACGGCCCAACTCACAATGTTGAAGAAAGTCAAAACAATTCCTGGATCCACCCGCCTTGAAACCGTTAGTGGTTCACACACAGACAGCAATGAAAAAAATAACGTAGACCTTTAATGAAGATTCATTGTCAAATAAAACTTTATTTGAATAATTTACTCTTGAGATACTCTCCATAATATTATTGGATTAGCAGCGTTGGAAATTAAACTTATCATACAAAGTACGACACTACACTGCAGACACTATTGATATGTGTTCAGTTGGCCACTCTTTCATATGACCTGACTGCCTCAGTCATGCGTAACAAACACATTGGTTTCTTCAGTCGTCTTCCCGTCCCTCTTTCAGTCTCTCCGGCCAATTGGACATAAATCGTAATCATGGCGGAGAGCTCCC
Source organism: Hippoglossus stenolepis (assembly GCF_022539355.2). Lineage (NCBI taxonomy): Eukaryota > Metazoa > Chordata > Actinopteri > Pleuronectiformes > Pleuronectidae > Hippoglossus > Hippoglossus stenolepis. Next base: position 14,091,313 of record NC_061485.1, read on the forward strand.
GTCACGGGGACATTGATAAGTGGAGCATTCCCTCAAAGGGAGACCCCCTGTAAGAGACTCACATTGCATGACTTCTCCCCTCACCCCAGTGTCCCAGATTCTCCCCCCCCCCCGTCACATTAAATGGTCGTCATTTCAACTGTCTGTCAGTGACTGGATTCGTACTCACTGACTCCAATGGACCAACTAAATCGGTATCATTAATAATCCCATGCAGCGTTCTCTCCTTGAGTTTCTTTCTCTCTCAGACACATTTAATTTTTCGTTTTCTTTAACAGCAAAAACCTCAGTGCCCTTCTTTCTTATCCGTGATCCTTTCACATTTTCATTTCTGGTGTCAGATTTAATAAAAGTGTTGGCAGGAGATTGTCAGGGAACATTTTCAACACGTCCAATAGATAGAGTGGCTGCAGCAGAAATGTGATTATAGACAATGTGGTGCTGTGAACTTTTTGAAAAGCCAATTTAAATCCAACATATTGTACAATAGTTAATAGATGCAGAGTTTTGAAGTATCATCAGTTCATCCTGATCGATTTATTGCTTGGCTGATAAAATTATGTTTAAAAGTCGTTCATGGACATATCAGTGTTGCAGATGTGCGTCAGTATAATTGTTTTTGTTTTACAGAATGAACAAGGTTTGACTTTTTACATTTTTTTTATCCATATCAAACTGTTAAATATTATTATTATTATTATTTGTATTATTATTCAGATGTCTACAATAAAGATTTTCAAAAGTACTGGAAAAGATGTGCATTAAGTTAAATTCTCTACTTTTGGTTATAGTTATGTTTTATTTTTATTTACTTAAAACAATGTTAATGGTTACATTTGTTCAAATATCAAACCTCAATTACATTTTGTATAATATAAGGGTTTGATAATGGCATCTTAGTCTTAATATATATTTCGGAATCAGAAATGTTTTACTTCTTTACATCAGTATCGGCCTTGGCCCCCAAAATCCATATTGGTCAGGTTCTAATCATCAGTTCACTGAGAGTTGCAGCAATGCAGTGACCTTGTCATGGAACGGGTATTGTACTTTTTAAAGGCTGTCAGGTGGGAAACCTTGTTCTGTCACCTTCTGTGAACAGTTCTACAACAACTCCTCTGTATCCTGAACACGTCTGACTCATTCTCATTCAAAAGCTGCCGTCAGCCTAACATTAACAGGTTCCTGGCATCCAGCGTCCTGGATCAAACACCTGCACTGCTTGAAATGAGGGCCTATAGGAAAAGCTTGTCCATGTTTTTTTTTTTCTTTCAAAGTGTTAAAAGATGAAACAAAAAGCAGACAGAAATGCGGATGCCCAGCACTCTAGATACAAATTTAAATTATTATTTTAATTAAAAAATGATAAGAATAAATATTCCGTAGGTGTAAATCAGCAGATATGTTTGTCTAGATGTCTTTTGAATGTCCACTTCATGACGTGCAAATGTTAAAATCATTTACCGCAGCTTCACCTGTCTGTGTTCAGCGGTGATTAAAGGAGAAACAGTCAGACTTTGATCACAGCACGATACAGCAGCTTTTAAGCCGGCTGTGTATAAAAATAATATGATACAGCATTTTTTATTTTTCTGTCACAATAGTTGGAAAAACAACGAAATATTTTTCAAAGACCAAACAAGATGAAAGGAAGAAGACAAACAAACTCTTTGGTGTGAGGATAATTGAACTCACATGCTCCCCTGAGCAAGGAAGCAAGTGCAGCCAGCATGTCTTCTGTGTGTGTGGTGTGCGTGCGTGTGTGTGCGTGCGTGTGTGCGTGTGTGCGTGTGTGTGTGTGTGTGTGTGTGTGTGTGTGTCTGTGTGTCTGTGTGTGCGCACAGCTGCCTGCCTTTTTTCTCCTGCTTCCTCGCCACATGTGCAGTGACCTCTTGACCTCTAACATGAAACAAAGCCCCAGAGCTGGTACAGTTCATAGAATTTATCCTGCTTCATGATCAAGTTCAGACATTTTACCAACCAATGCTCAAGTACCAAGGCTGCCATGTGTAGTACTTAAGAGGCTTTTTACATTTTTATTGGGACACAGTAATTACATTTTTCCTGTTCCGGTTGGAGAATCATCTCATATCTGCTGCCTCTTTGTGGAACTTGTATTGTATGGTCTAAATATCGCAGATTTATCGGTCTACAGGCAGCTTTAATGAAATTGTTATCGGATTGATCAGTGTTTATATCTTTGTCCCTAATACAACAGTTTAAAACAGCAGCGATGAACTAATGCTAACAAAATCTTTCCTTGGCGGTTTTCAGAAAGGACCAGAATCTGCTGTCCACTGTGAATTGCTGGTATTTGGTCTTGGACCAGACCAGGCGGGAGAGCAGAGACCACGCCATGCTCAGCGACATCTACAACAACAACGTCATTGTCCGCCTGGCACACGTGGGCGAGGATGTCATCAGACTTTTCAAAAAGGTCAGAATTGGAATTAAATGGACGAGGGCACGTAACCCTGACCGTCACTAATGCGCACCGTCACAGAAATCGTCGGCTCAAAAATCGCATGACTGAAGCCCCCGATGTTGTGCTGCGTGGTTCTCATTCAGCATATTTATTCTAAGAGTTAATCTGAGACAATGTTTGACACTGACAGTGTGAGATTTGATTTTCTGTCCCCCTCAGCTACATCATAACTTGGATGTAACGCTGGTTATTGGGTTTATCCATCTCTGAGCTTTCATACCTGCAACACGTCAGCCTCACTGTAATGAGACGATCATGTCTCACTTTCACCTCCCTCATCATGTGTTATGTCCATCTCAATATCATGCTCAGTTTGCTCCCTATTTAGATCACCAACCTTTATCTGATAGTCTTTACACCTCATCATTGTGTCACCCAACCTCTTCCCCCCGTCCTTTAATAAGCTTGTTTTGTTCAAATTTCCAACAAGTCTGTGTCTCGGTTGTACTCTCATATTTCGTAAGGCATATGGTTAATGCATCGTACATATTAGAGTAGCACAGTGCCCGTGATTCAGGGGATGCGATGAAGAATCGGCCTTAGGGATCTTAGATCAGTATCATTTGACTGCAGCAGGAGTCAGTAATTTATGCCCTCTAGGGGGCTCTGCACTGTCACGATGGGATCCTCCATGAGAACAGGATGGCTTGCAGCCAGTGCGGAGAGCAGGACTAATAACCGCCTGCAGAAAAAAAACTGTCTCCCTCTGCAAGGAGTTAGCTCAAATCGTGACAACGTTCTCCACAACAATAATCCTGTTATGCCGCAGCATCCTGCTTCAGCTGCAGAGCAGTCTCGTTGTTATTCATCTAAACATGTGGGAAAAGGAATGAATCAGTCGAACTGTTTGTTAAGTCAAAGTTTAAATGTTCAGAGTGTGCTCAAGCTTAATTCTTGTCACATGTGGAAACGCACAGTTGCTGTTTTGACAAGTGGTCTCTAAGAGGTGGCAGAACACAGGATTGATTGGCCCGTCGCTCCATATCCCCTCAACAGCATTTCCTGGGTCAGTCTCCACTGGCCCTGGTTCTTGCTCTTGGGCTACAGGCCCTGTCACGGGACATGTTCAATTCATCACAGGCTCTTAGTCCATGTAACTGAGCTCAGGCTCCCAGTCAGTGGAAAATGTTCTGCAGTTACTGTGCGGTTCTATTTCTGGCTGCTCGTGCACTTTGGTCATTGTGTTAGATCTTTTCTGGTGCAGTATAATAATGACAGCATTTCAATTCCTGCTGACATCCCTTCCATGCAAAATATATCTGGCATAACCTTCAAGCTTTTCATTTGTGAGAAGGTAATTCTACTAAATAACCCAGTTTTTTGTCTTAGGTGTTTGAACACCTGCCTTTATCCTTCAGTGTCCCTTTTGAAACTGTCACCTGTTTTCTCCTTTTACAGAGCAAAGACATCGGGGTGCAAATGCACGAGGAGTTGGTGAAAGTCACCAACGAGCTCTACACGGTGAGTTAAACAGGTCCCTTCCAACTCGTCTTTACCAGGCTGTCTGTTTCCTTTCCCCCGGTCTGCTGCCTGTGGCTCGTCAATCCTAAAACTGAACTTTTTTATGCCTCCCCTGTGAATGGAGGCATTTGTTTTAGGGCTGTCTTTCCTAGAGTCCATCTTTTTTAATTTTACCCAAACGTTCAATTGGCGTCGAGGGTGAACTGATAAGAATGTTTGTGCTCAGAGGTCAAATATTAACGTCACTGTAACCTCAAAATACATATTTTTGTGCCTCTAATCGTGAAACTGTAATTCCAGTTCAGAGCTGAACCTGTAACCTGTGAAGCAGCTGGCCTGACACTGCACTCGGCAGATATGCCTTATCAGCAGCGCAGCCGCTAACAGGTCATTCATTTCTTCTCCCGAGGTCGTGAAAGGAGGAAATTTGCATTCTTCCTCCTGCTGTGAATTTCTTCATCGGCTGAAGGGGAGAGCGTTCTTGCCCCCTGGCTGTGCTTTAAGCAGGACTCAGCAGTCTGCGGTGCAGCGGTGCACCGAGCTCACAGCAAACAGGATGTGTTAGCCCCCACATCTGTGCATTGTTATATACTGCACCCTCGTACAGAAGCACAAGTGGCCTGTGTGGAAAGTACAGACAGCTGCGCAGGGCTGATGCGTCTTCTTAATGTGGCTGAAGAGACTGAACTGATGCAGTGATATCATCTGGTCTATGTGGGACACAACGGCACAAACACAACAGAGTGCTTCCTTCAGGGTGATATCTTTGTTCAGTGATATCATGATCTGTAGCTACGTTTCGTCAATTAATCTGTGCACAGAATGAGTTGATATGCCTAAAATCCGACGGGTTTCTTTAATCCGACACAGCAGATTTGCAGGTGCATCGAATGGGCGTTACCGCAGTTTAATAGAGCTTATTAAATTTTATGTTATGTCTCAAAGATCTTAAAGATATTTTGTGGCACGCCTGGGTGAGCTATTTCATACACCATGCTGAGACCTGAGTTCCCTGCAGCGGCCGCAGGTTTGGTTCTGGCCCTTTGCTGCAGGTCTCTCCACCTTTCACGTTTAGATTCGGTCCCGTCAATAAGGGCCAAAAGAAAACTATCTTTTTAAGCTGGACACACTTACATACTCTGAAGGCCTTGCAGTACTTTTATAATCACCACAAGGAGGTTATGATTTAATCTCGCTTTTTTTTATTTGCAAGATAACACAAAAACAACCGGTGGTATAGATCAGGGAAGAGCCAGAGCTGGTATGGCCCCTCCCCCTCCTATTTTTAACATTGCAAGATAGGGTGTTTTTTCACCATTTTCCGGGGGAATAGTTCATGGATCTTGATTTTAAATGTGGTTTCATAAGGGGACTGTTGGGCCTTGGCCAAGGCAAGCCCTCTACTGAGTGTATTTCTAGTTTTGTAATTGCAGAAAAGAAAAGGAACACTAATGTCTTTACCTCACGTTATTTTCTACATCCTCAGTGTGCACTCCCTTCCTCCACCTTTAGCTACTTGCTGCCCATCTAATCATTTGCCTTATGTTATTGACTGTTATTAACGACACATTTATCATTGTGCTGTGAAATTGACTGTGAACCCAAACTATTATCGCTCCAAAATTTGGCAAACATCGATCTTTTTTAAGTGGAATATTTGAAGTAGTGAAAAATGTAGTGAAGTCACACCTAGAGCGGCTCATTGCTGATATGATGTGTGAATTTTGCAAACATAATGCATCTGTTAATTTTAAAAAGCTTATAAAAGAGATAAGGTAGCGACTCCCAAAACATAATGTTTTGGTGAATAAACGGTTTAGCTGCAGTACAATGCCCGTGGATGTTGGCCACTCACACTCTTTAAAATCATGTTTGAGACGAGTGGATGTGCAGCGAATTCACAAATAGCTTTGAAGTAGAAATACTCACATGGTTTAAACCACATGAGGAATATTGTAACATTATACAGCACTTTACTGCTCTCCTGATATTGATTTTTCCTCTCTCTGCTTCATCCATTATTAAAAGCCTGTCTGCGTCTCCCTTACACACACAGTATAAGGAATAGCTGTAGTCTGGACAAATTTGGGTTAAATACATGTATATAGCTTGAATTTGACTTGTACAATTTGTTTGACAATCATGAAATGCTAAATTCGGTATAGACCCGTCCAGAGAAAGGTTGCTCATTGTCTCTGTGTGTAACCTTGTTCCTCCTCCTGATCCATCTCACTCTCCTCTGCACGTCCATTTCAGTCCCGGTTGCCAGGAAACCAGAACTATGTTGAGGATGTTAATATAACAAATATTAAGGTTTTACATGAGCTGAATTCTTTTAATCTCAACATGATTGTGTGGTTTTAAAATCAACCATTAACCTGCAAATTACTTGTTTTATTGCTAATGATTTAAACAAGTAGGATTATGTCGTATTTTACATATGATATATTGAAAGCATTGTAACTTTCAATACACAACGTTTGGCTCTAAAATGACCAAAAGAGAGATTCAGAGATTCATTCATTGCGCAATGTGAAACTGAACAGGTCCTCAAAACGACGTATATGATTATCAAAGACATACACACCTTCTATAGCTAATTCAAGCTAATGCCCGTAGGCTTGTGTATTATATTGGCTGTGTATAAAACAAAGATTTATTTCAGAAGACAATAGATGGTCAGTTTACTAAGTGTAAATAAATGCACTAACACTGGGACATAGTGGACACAGCTGTTTAGCCATGAAATACTTTCAGTTCTAATCCAAACAATGTCCTATTTTGTATTTGTTTATATTTTATGTCTGTAAAATACTATAAGTGAACTGAATTATGACAAAACAAGCAGGATTTTAAAAAAGTAATATTACCCATATGAGTTTTTTAACCTTAATATTACCATACAGCTGAATGCAACTGATTTTAATGTAATATTTCGGCCTATGTTTTTGCACATAGAAGCTGTAAAATGAAAAACATTGGCACTGGAAAGCAGTTTCAAAAACCTTGAGTATTAATATCAGCCCCGAGGTGGTCCACATGATGAAGTGCAGGACTGTACTGTGTGTGTAGAGCATGGAATAAATCCACTTAACTGGTTATTCAGATGAGATATTTATCACTTTTATCCCCTTCAGAGTCACCTTCCTCTCTGCTAGTTTGACTATGATGCCCTTGATACTGAGCTGAGTGTGATGTATGTCCTCGCAGGTGATGAAGACGTACCACATGTACCATACCGAGAGTCTCAGTGCTGAGAACAAGCTGAAGGAGGCAGAAAAACAGGAGGAGAAACACATCGGCAAGTCCAACGACATAGGCTCCAGCCTCCTGCGTTATGGTCACGATGAGCGTCCGCAGCGCCGGAGCTCTGTGAAGAAGATGGAGAAAATGAAGGAGAAGGTCTGTTCTGATTGACGTACTGTCACATGACAAAGGCCTTTTATCCACATTGAAGTACAAATAATCTGAAAATACATTTGTGTAGAACTTCTTGTATTCCAGCACTTGCTTCCCAAATGGATAATGTAGTTAAAGCTACAATAAACCCATTTCTACATTGTGCAGTGTCATATATAGAGATTGATTATATGAGATCAAATGTGTTTATTGTTGTAATGCATTCTTTGAGTACATTAGGAATCCATTTTACATCCTGCACTGATGGGACCCTCTCTTTCTTTTTCCACCCTAGAGACAAGCCAAGTACTCTGAAAATAAGCTGAAATGCACAAAGGCCCGCAACGACTTTCTTCTCAATCTGGCGGCCACCAACGCCCTGGTGGCCAAATACTACATCCACGATGTCTCAGATATGATAGACGTAAGTTAATATAGTCGAAGCCGAAATGCAAATATCGATAAAGACCTTCCTCAATCCAATGCTTGTTTACAGTTTCAGTTGGAGGTGTTTTATTGATTTATAACTACTGCATGTTTTTACTCTTTGCCCTCAGTGTTGTGACTTAGGTTACCATGCAAGCCTGGCGCGCTCCATGAGAACCTACCTGTCCGCAGAGTACAGTCTAGAGACTTCTCGGCATGAGGGTTTGGATTTACTGGAGGGAGCGGTAGATGCGATGGACCTCAGAGGAGACAAGCTGAAGTTCATGGACACACACTGTCAGATCTTCTGTCCTCCCGCACGCTTCGACTATCAGCCGCACATGGGCGATGAGGTGAGTCACTGAGGAAGGTTGGGATTCTAAGTCTCAGTCTTAAGTTCATGATTCAAAGTTCATTTTCTCATCACGTTTGCTTTTAAAATCCTTTAAATTCCTCTTTTTTCTCTTTTATCCCAGGTGTGTCAGGTGAGCGCACAGCAGCCGGTCCAGACTGAGCTTTTGATGCGCCATCACCAGCTGCAGTCTCGCCTGGCCACGCTGAAGATAGAAAATGAAGAGGTGAGTGAGAGCTTTCAAGTCCTGAAAGGTTTGGAAGTTGCTGGTGTCAGCATTTCCTTTCATTACGAAGCAAGCTCCCTGCAAATGTGCTATTCAGAGTCATGTCCTTCTCCGCTGAGAGGACCTGATGGCTAAATATTCTGAGCTATAAATTTGGCGTATCTTTTAGTCTTTGGGTTATTACATAATTTTAAACTTCATAATCAATTTAAACTTCATTTAAACTTCATAATCATTCATCTGCAAGCTTTCTGACAGGAAATGGTTTAGCTGAGGTTGTTTCCCACCCAGATAGTGATGCATGCCATCGCATGACCCATGTAGACAGCAGATGACCAACTCAACAAGCCGCACTCGTTGTTTTATTTCATTAATATGAGTTAATGTCGATGACGTTATGACGAGACCATTGCAGGAAACATTGAGATCATCCAACTGCACGTACTGTAAACGCATGACTGGATGTCGCATTGATTCAGATCAGAAGCATGAAAAGATGAAAAGACACAGATGCAGCTACCAAAGTGCACAGAAGTTCTAATGAGGGGGGAATTAAAGCATGAATCTTGCTCAGACTAAAGCTGCAGGGTAACATGGTCTGCACATAAGAGTCTGAATTACTGAGTGAAATGTAAAAATGCAGATATGCATCCACTAACCAGAAGGTCGGTGGTTCGATCCCTGGCTCCTCCAGTCTGTACGAGCAAGATAGTGAACCGCCCATTGCCCCTAACGGCTGTATGAATGGTGAGTGATAGAAAAAAGAGCTGCGTGCAGAAGCGCTGAATGACCATGTGTGGGTGAATAGGTGAACGTGACTTGTTGACAAGATAAGAAAAAGTGCTGTATGAATACAGTCCATTTATCATTCACTTCTATCAAACATGTGACAGCAAGCAGCTGTTCTTAAAGACTCGCTTCCTTTATCTTTAATGTGACTCAGACCTGTGGGGTGTCCTGCCTCCCCCGGGGGCCCACCCAGCGTGCTTCCTGGCCTGCATGCTCGGAGTCACCATGGCAACTGTGACTCACGCAGACCTGTTCAGGTTTACAAGATGTGTCAGGGCCTGACTGTCATAAATATGGAAAGGCGCACTCCATTTCCTGTGCGCCTCACACGGATGAATAAAGTTAATCTTTCATGTCACGATGCGTCATGCAAGGAAGCTAATTACTCTGTTTACAGTGTGTCAGTCAAACCGCTGTGCAAATGGCCTGCAGTGGTATAATCTCAGACTGTGCAGGGTTGTTTACACCACGCTGCTTGTTGGTAACCCTGCAAAGACAATGCATTTGGAAAATATGGGTATAATTACAATATTCTCAGTTTTGATGTATACGAGTCACCTAACTCATTCCACATCTATTTCATTTATTATATCCCAAACGTATTGTAATTATGGATCATCTTTACATTAAAGTCACGTTTCACATGTGTTCCTGCTGCTGTGTGTGTGTGTGTGTGTCAGGTGAGGAAGACGCTTGATGCCACGATGCAGACGCTTCAGGACATGCTCACCGTGGAGGACTTCGACGTGTCAGAGGCCTTCCAGCACAGCCAGTCCACAGAGTCGGTCAAATCGGCGTCCTCCGACTCCTACATGAGCAAGGCCAACGTCGCCAAGAGACGAGCCAATCACCAGGAGACCGAGGGCTTCTACTTCACTGTGAGTTCTCAGACAAACACAAAGGCACTGCAGCAGAGAGCATACACGGTGACTGCAGATAACCTGGCTCACTATTGATGTCTTTATCTGCAGAAATACAAGGAGTACTTGAATGGCAGCAATCTCATAGTCAAGCTGCAGGCCAAGCATGACCTTCTGAAGCAGACACTTGGAGAAGGCAAGACTTTTTGTGTTATGCACTAGTGGAGTGGAAAGTGATGGTGATGGTTTGTATTATGCAGTTAAAGTGTCGATAATAGAAACAACTTTCTCCAGTAGTAGAGGAACCATAAAAAGCTTTAATATTGGAATCAATGTGTTTGACATAAAAGGAGGATTGTGCTGGAAGCTGCTTTGCTTGAGCAAACATTTCTGATTTGCTAGTGGAGGCCTTAATTCGCTTGTGTACAGTGAGACGTGTGTGCGAATGTAGTGCAGATATCGTGAACTCATCACAGTTGACAAAGCAGCTCCCACAGCCTCTTTCTGTTGTTGCCCCTGGATACGTTTTCACTCTGCGGAGCCGGGAGACAGGCCATACCCTTCTGGGGGCTCTTGTGCTGTTTCTAGGGTGACCGCTAAATGACCGCTGCCTGGCAGTGAGTCAAATGCAGCCATGGCACTCACCCCAGTGAGCCTGTCTGAATAGAGGCCGCTTTCTCATAATGCCCCTTTCCTCCTCCATCTGCCAGCCTTGTATAGTCGGCCAGCACTCAACCGTACTGCTAACTTCTGTGATTTGTAAAAATGGCGTACACTAATTTAGCCTCTTTCTCTGCTGTTTTTCCTTTTAGGGGAGAGGGCAGAATATGGAACAACAAGGTAAGATGTCCAGTGACATGAGAGTGAACGAAGTAGGCGATCAGCAACACGGGAAAGATTTCCCGTGTTGCTGATCGTGTTAGAAATGAGACCACAGTGTGGGAAAAGGAGTTTAGTCTCAACTTTGCTCTTATTTGGATCGTAATTTGAGAAAGTGGTGCTCAGAGGTGTTGTTCTCCCTTTGAATCGATCAAAACGATATTAAGAGTAATAAATGAAATGCCAGTGAGATGGATAATGTCCTGATGTTTTTCTGTTGAAAAGAGAGTGATAAATTAGCTAGACAACAAATATTGACAAGGCAGACTCATAATTAATTAAATACAAGGGTTTGTCTTTTTCTTTTTTCGATCTTTGGAAATTTCATTAAATGCAGTAAAATCGTTATTGAATTTTTTGGGTGATAATTTATTGTAGTCATTATCACTGACTTTGATAAAGTTTGCTGCAGCCGCTTCATCTAAAGATCGACATTTTAGGAAACAGGATTATTTACTTTCTTGCTCAGAGACATTGGAAACAGGGATAAACCCTATAGACTGAATGTAAAGATGGATGAAGTGTTTCCACTATCCAGAAATAAAGCCAAAATATCCCGGATACACGGAATGCTTCCATTCTGTGCAGCAGATCGGGGGGACAGAGCTGCGGCAGCGAGGTCCAAAATAAATGGACTCCAATACACAAGCTTGACCAATCACGAGTTAGTCTCTTATTTATAGCATCGAATAACTAATTAAAACCAAACTCACTGGAACAAATAGCACCAGGCAACCATAAATGACAGAAACTATCTTTAAGAAAAGTGTATTTGATGTGTACTTTGAATTTTTTTAGTTTAGCCCATATCCCATCCAATAACATGGAGGAGGGGGGATTTAAGATCAATACAGCGGCCTGCACCAAGGTGGCGATCAAAACGCTTTGGCTCATCCATCTTCATATACAGTCTACGAGATAGACAGCTAGCCTAAAGCGGCTCGTAAAGCTACAATGTGGCATTTACAAACTGTGATTTCCAGTCTTTGTGCTAAGCTAAGCTAATCAATCATTGACTGTGACATTATATGTACTTTACAGACTGTGTGGTCAAATATTACAGCAAATCAGAATTGCCAAACTAAGTTGAATTGTTTTGTTGTAAAATACATGTGGTAAAGACATTTTAAGAATAACGTTTTTAGTCAAATGAATGTCAGTATTTTGATGTCTAGTTATACCAACTGCATTATTATTCATATTTACCATGTACCAACCGTACATCCCCCACCATCTCCCCAGGCCCCCCACTCTTCCCCCTAAACCCCAGAGAATGCGGAAGTCTAGACCTCGCTCCCATGTTAACCATAAGCTGTTTAACGGCAATATGGAGGCCTTCATTCAGGTATCAGCCCATCTGTGCTCTTTGTCTCTCCATGAGCTCAGCTGTCTCGCTATAGCAGTCCTTCGGGGGGTTCTCTTGCCTTTGACCACTCTTTTACTCAAACGTGGGCTCACTCATGCACTGACTTTCCTCTTCGCTCATTGCCTTGTCCTCACTTTGTCTTTCAAGTCAGGAAAGAAAGGGTCAGATAAAGAAAACCCAAATCCAACATGTTTTGAAGAGGATTTCTTCTAAAAGCACCACAGCACTGGAAGATTTTTCCTTTCGATTAGTCTTGCCCTGCAGCCTCCAGAATTAATTTGGCTTGATATTTGTCAGTTGGCCGTGCACCAGGCACGTTAGGCTATGCAAATGCACACATGGCCACATCCACTCTAATTCTCAATCAAGCAGGGGCAGGCAGATAGTGTGTGCATTAACGGCAGTGGAGATAAACATCGGAAGTCAGTAGAGCTTAAATTATTTGTCAACAGAACAAATGCAACTAATTCAATAATTGATTAATTATTGAAATAACTTTTCAGGCAGAAATACCCAATGTTCCCAAGTGTCAGGTTTCTAGCTCGTTATGATTTTCTCCTTTTCATTTTTTATATATATTTCGCTTTTGCAGTGTTAAAAAATAATGGCGCTTCAGGCAGTAGGAAATTGATATTAATCAATTAATTGAGAAAATAATGGGCTGATGAATTGAAAATAGTTGTATCCCTGCAATGCAGACTGCAAATTAAAGTGTTAGTCTCAAACAGTCCTCTCCCCACCCCTGTTGTCTCGAGGAGCAGCCTCCCTCCCACACACTCCCCTCTGAGCCATGTCTCAACCCACAAGGCACTGATGCTTTGGCTCTCCTCTCAAGCCAGGCCTCCTCTTACTCTCTATCTCACTCTCTAGCTGTACAATCTGTCTCTCCCACTAACCTGTTGTGGTTGTTGTTGCTTCTCTTCCTCTGTCTACGTGCCTTACTGCTCTGTGCCCAGGGGAAGACGGAATGTCCGTGCCAGGAGTCAGGTACTCTGTCTTGTAGCAGGGCGGGATCATCCCACTGTGTTCAGTTATGCTAACCAACATTTCTGTGCCTCTGTCCTGTTGGGATTCCTGATGTGTAGACATAACAATATACACGGTGCTGCAACACGTACACACTTTGTTCTTGTGTTTGTTTTGTGCACATAATATTGATTATTTAACAAAAGCAAATAATGATTAACAATATTCTCCTAACTCTGTGAATTTAATTTATTTAGCAACTAACTCTATAAGCTTCTGATGATAACACCCTGCAGGAATTACTTTTTTTTTTTCTTTTGTTAATTTACATGAGATAATTAGATTTTTTCTGGCACTATAGGACTCAGGGCAGCCTATTCCAGTGGTGGTTGAGAGCTGCGTTCGATACATCAATCTGTACGGTATGTTCCTGTCGTGCTCATACAGTATGTCGTCTTTCCAGAAATGTAACTGGCGTGCTCATCATTACATGCACCTGCATTTTTATCATATCATGTCATACCGTCTTATCCTCCTTCTCTGTGCAAGTGTTTATGTTATGTTGCTTTGTCAGGGAGTCGTCATGGTTATCGCTGCTTGTGACTCTGTAGATTTCAGTGGCGTTTGCTCACGGGCATTCTGCGTTGACATATGTAGATTAATGAGGTGAAATCTTTATCGTTTATTGTTGATTTAATTTTCAAAACACTGTAACGTTCATGATGCTCAGTGTCACTAGAATATAAGAAATGATGAGATGGTATGTTGATGTTTCAAACAGTATGAACATATCTCATGAAGAACTAGAACAAAACTGGACCCTAATGTGAAGCAGAACTTGTACAATGCATAGTGCATAGTGCATTGATGTTAGCTATAGAAACAGGTTATAAGTAAAGGGTTAATAGTCTCTCTGAGATGAAAATGTTTGTAATGTGATTTAGGTGAGACTGAAGATTCATTTCATTACATGTTGTATTATTCATTATATGATTATTAAATAGCAACATTTTAAAGTAAAATGTCCTCTATTTCTAATGATGTTTGGTCTTTTTGAATCCATGTGAGCTGGACACAAACATTTGAACTCCCTTAAAACTAAAACGATGAAAAAACAAATCACCAAAAATGCCGAATGACCTGAAAGACCAATTAGTCATGAAATCCCCAAGTAATGGGTTCGCTTAATTTCTTAACACCTTCTCTCCTAAATGTCTTGCGGTTGCGGACTGCTCTGGTCTTTTTGTGGAGATTTTATATCTCACATGCTGACAAACACATTCATTCACACATACAATTTTTTTTATTTGCGCATGTGTGTTAATTCTTTTAGTGTTAGTGTGGTGTTTACAGTTTATTACAAATTTCTTTTAAATTTAGTATATTTACTATTTCTAATGTAAGAAAGTCAATAATATGAATAAGATGATACGTTGTGTGTGTGTATTAATGTGTGTGTGGGCTCTGCCTCTCCTCAGGTCTTCAGCAGCAAGGTATATTTCGAGTTCCTGGCTCCCAGATCGAAGTCAACGACATTAAAAATGCATTTGAAAGAGGTTAGTTCCCAGTGTTCTTGGCCATCTTCTCTTTGATTGATTTGAAATTGCATTTTACTCACCTCAGGAGCCACAGTTTCTCCCACAGGACTCCAAAGTGCAAATAAAGAGCCTGCGTGTCACTCGTATCCCTGTAATGGACATGCAACCCATTTCAGATGCATAATACATATGATTAGCATCTTGCAGTAATAATAAATGAGGAAACATAACTGCTCAACTGTTTATATTAACCTCCCGAATGGAAATACACATTTAAAAGATGCATCAGTGCCAAGTTACACAAACACTAAATGATTAATGAGTGTTTTACATGTATGTTGTCTCTATAGGAGAGGATCCATTGGAGGATGATCAGAGTGATCATGACATCAACTCTGTGGCAGGCGTTCTGAAGCTCTACTTCAGGGGGCTGGAAACCTCACTGTTCCCTCAAGAGCGTTTCCTCGATCTTATATCTACAACCAGTGAGTCACACTTCAGGGGCAAAATGTATATTTTTATTTACATTTACTGTAGCTAAACAGTTGTTTACTGTTTCCTTCATGTTTTTAGAGCTCGACCCGGGTGCAGAAAGAGCTCATCACCTTCAGCAGATAGTTGTGACTCTCCAGCGGCCTGTGATCATCGTCATGAGATACCTGTTTGCATTTCTAAACCAGTGAGTCCCGTCGTAACACATTTTACACATCAGGCTTTTATTTTGATACTTACTGCCTCTGTCGTCTCTAGTCTTTCCCAGTACAGTGACGAGAACATGATGGACCCCTACAACCTGGCTATCTGCTTTGGCCCCACGTTGATGCCCATACCAGACGACCAGGACCCCGTGTCCTGCCAAGCGCATGTCAATGAGGTCATTAAGACGGTTATCATCCACCATGAGGTCATTTACCCAAGCCTACGAGAATTGGAGGGACCTGTGTATGAGAAGTGCATGGCTGGAGGGGAAGAGTACTGGTAATTACAAGACAAGTTGTTGTCTAAGTGTGTGCTAAAATAAAATGAGATTAGATTAGCCTTGGTCTCACTATGGGGAAATTTGCCATGTTACAGCAGCATAGGGGATAGTGAAATTAGAAACAGTAAAAAAGTCATAAATGAGCAATCATGCAATGTAAACATAAAAAGATATGAAAAAGTAAATGTATTCAAACATAATTGAATATAAAAAATAGCAACAATGTATATGATGTAAACAGAAGGATTTCATTGTTCAAGATAATGACATTTCACAGTTAAATTAAGTTACAATGTAGTTTTTATACAATGATCTATGTGTTAAACCCATGAACTGTTCAGTAGAAAGACATTCATGGGATCCTTCTCTGTATATATATATATATGTACTGATACTGTAAAGGAGAGGATGAGCATCATTGTAAAGTAGACCATAATATTGAATATGTCTTAAGGAAAAAAAAACTTGTAACCTTTTGCACATCTAAGATGAAAATAGAAGACATTTTGTGCCACTCTGTTTGACTAAATTTGTTTCATTTTGTAGTGAAAGCCCCCACAGTGAGCCCGGAGCTCTTGATGAGGTAGACAATGGTACTGGTCCAAACACTAGTGATGAAGGTGCATCACCAATGACACTCCGCACACACACCTATAAGAGCTCAAACAGGAAATACTTATATTTCTTGAACCGGGTTGTGTCACATTGTATATTGCAGAGGTGGAGCAGATCGAGGCCATCGCAAAGTTTGACTACGTGGGTCGGACTCCTCGAGAGCTTTCTTTCAAGAAGGGAGCATCTCTGCTGCTCTACCTGCGAGCCTCCGAGGACTGGTGGGAGGGCCGTCATAACGGTGTGGATGGGCTGATCCCACATCAGTACATTGTGGTGCAAGACATGTAAGTGCAGTGGCTTTAATCTGGGAAGTAGACAAAAAGTTAATCATGATAAAAATGATTATTGGGGTATCCACACTACCAGGTGAGCTAGTGGGGACCCCCAACTTAAAATTGCATGCACAGGCTTGAGTTCTCCTACTGTTGGCTCCGACCCAGCTCTTTGTGTCATTTCACCCTCACACTCACAGCCCAAAAATAAATCCTCACGTTATTTCAGTGTGAAAAGGGATCCAGTCACAGAGTCTGTATCTTGGTTCTGCCACAGGACAGAACTGAGCCACTCATTACTCATGTTTATGTTCTTACTGTCCCTGTGGGTTCTGTGTGTACTTGGCCTTAAAAAACCTGCACCTGCATAAAGATCAGTGTTAAAAGAAGCATCACCTTTCCCTGCATGTTTTTAACATTGTCTTACCACAATTAGCTGTGATGAAAACAAAACAAATGGCCCCAATTAGCTGTGGAGCTGTAAGGATGGGTGCTTTATGTTTTTTGTAACTTGACAGGGCATCACTTGTTTTGGCCTTTTACCTGATAACCTCTCCTGCACCACAGGGTAGGTAAGAAAAGCAAAGCTAAATAAAGAGGAAGAGGGATGTACAGTATGTTCTGCCAGGTGGTGCTGTTCATTTTGGTGGGGGTGATTAGTTTTTGTCTGAATGAGTAATGTGATTCACTGTGATAACATTTTTTTGGCATCAGTGTGATTGTCGAGGAATCATATGTGTGCTTCGAGAGATCGACCACTCAAGAAGTTCAGTCTCTCACAGTAAAAGCCGATAAGCGCTTGTCCTGAAGACAGAGACGGAGATCATTAATCAAGACCAATCGTCTGTCCACATTAGGGATGATGCATTCTCAGACAGCCTTCAGAGGACCGATAGCGAGGCCAGCAGCGGATCCCAACGTGACGACAGAGCCTCATCCCGAAACGAACGTCAGTCTCCTTGTGAACACACACCTGAGCACCGCTTTGGAGCAGCTTTGGGAAGGTAAAGGGTTTTGTTACACCAGTGTGCAA
The DNA here is from genome assembly GCF_022539355.2 of Hippoglossus stenolepis. Taxonomy (NCBI): domain Eukaryota; kingdom Metazoa; phylum Chordata; class Actinopteri; order Pleuronectiformes; family Pleuronectidae; genus Hippoglossus; species Hippoglossus stenolepis. The sequence continues at coordinate 14,108,959 of NC_061485.1, forward strand.
GTATTCAGAGTCAAGCAAAGCAGAACAAAGTGTGAATCTCTGTTGTCGCTTTTTTTTTTCATGACTTTGTTAGAGTGAGAGTGCGATCAGATGGAGCTGCTGTTCCACGCCACAGGAGCACTGCCGACAGTCACAGCCCCCCCAGAGCTGCAGACCAGCCCCCTAGGGTGATGCCTCGGCCCTGCAGCCCACGCAAAATGGCTGTCAGCAGGGTCCTATCGGACAGCCCAGAGAAACGGCGCCTCGCCACGTTTGGCAGTGCAGGCTGCATCAACCACCCTGACAGGAAGGCCTTCATCGACAGCCACTCTCAACGTTCTTCGCCCAGTACCACTCGCCATGCGAGTTTGGGAGACCACAAAGCTCTCGAAGCTGAAGCGCTCGCTGAGGTCAGCAAAATAACTCATTATTCTGAAGGATATATCCTGCTTTCTAAATTTACTGTAGTCTGAGGAAATAACCTTGATTTCTACTTTTTAATACTTTCACCCTGCTTAAAATCATGGTTTGTTTTGGTTACTAAAGACCTTATTGGTAGATAAATATGAATATAAATATGTATAACTATAAGGAACAGTCTTTCATATTAAGCATTTTATTGATATTAAGGATAGGATAATACCTATAAGTAATTAGAATAGTATTGAGTAGAGCACATACCTCTGCCAAGGCCCAACAGTCTCCTTAAATTTAATCCGGCTGCACCAAATTTCACATACTCATAGAAATGAATTCTCTAATTGTGCATAATTTCTTTTAAAGAAAAACCTTCTTGGTGGAGTAAAAGATATAGAGGACATTTTTTTTGTATACCAGAAAGCATATAGTCGTGGTCAAAGACATTTTGAGAAGATGGACTGAAATGTGTTCTCCATCACTTTCACACGTGTGTTTTTTGTCAATCCTTGTCTGATTGTTTGAAATCCATTTAAATCTTATTTTTCCTCATGTTTTTCAGGACATAGAGAAAACGATGAATACGGCTCTCCACGAGTTGCGGGAGCTGGAGAGACAGAATGTAGCCAAACATGCCCCCGATGTCGTTCTGGACACTCTGGAACCTCTCAAACACTCCAGCGGAGTCAAGGATCCGCCCTGCAGCCCCTTGCACACCATGGTGATCCGGGACCCAGATGCCGTCCAGCGCCGTAGCAGCAGCAGCTCCTCCTCCGAGACCATGACCACTTTTAAACCTGCTCTGTCGGTGCGCAGGCCGAGCGCACCTCTACGGCCCCCGCCTGTCAGACCTGTCCGGCCTGCTCCAGTGATCGGACAGGGGCAGGGACCACACCGCTCCAGCAGCTCTAGCTCCTCCGGTCTGGGCAGCCCAGGCATCACCCCCACTGACAGGGTCTTCCCCAAAGCTCCCTCCCCGTCGCCATCAACCTCCTCCTCCTCCTCAGACAAACAAGGTAACATGTAGCTCCGTCACAAGTCAAGTGGATGAAGAACACTGTGAATACTGAGTGCTTGTGAATACCACCACACCCCTGCACTTCTTTTTGACAGCAAAACGAACTTTGACACCCAGTGTGCATCCTGAATATTACCACTAATCTTGTATATCGAAGGACGACTACTGCTGGTTTCTGCCCACACATTTACCAGCTGGGGGACAAGTCGATGTACTCTTGGACAAAAATATATTCCACAGAAACAGGATTTAAATATACTAGAATTACTTCATAGAATGGTATCGTGCTGAATAGCCATGCTGGATTTAAAAAAAAAGAAAAAGGGATGCACTGGAAAATACGTCTGTTTATTGAAATCTGACAATGGAACATCTCTTTGAAATGTTATTAGATTACAACGTTATTATGAGCCCGGACTTTGTGTCTGGTTTTCTGTTCCATTACGAGGGAACACTTAAGGGAATATTTCACCACATCCTGTAGACATCCACTCTGTGCTGGTGGTTCGTGTATTCTGACATGATGAGGAAGTTTCCTCAAAGAGCTGGTCCCACAGTCTCACTCAGACCAGAGCTGAACAGTGGACTCAACAATAAGCAAATGCAGTTCTGGTAATGGCCACTAGATGCTGACTCTTCATGCTGGTGTCATTGTGTGGTAATTTACAGTATATGATTACATGCATATAGAAGAAACTGTGTTTCACAGGAACTGAGACTGAAAAGCTGAAGGCAACACGTGAATGGCATCCGTTTTCTCTTCATGGTTAGGGATTATGTTTCTAAAACATAAATATATGCCGTTAGAACAATTTAATATCGTACATATAATATCTGAAAAATGGAGATATCCTATCTAGATATCCTTTTTATAAAACAGGTTATAAAGTCTCCAATCTCGGAGCCTGGAAGCTAAGAGGAATGAGGCTAAGAGGAATTAGCCTCTGGGTGCAATGGCCAATATTGTGAGGCATCTGGTGTAGACTCTGTCTTTTGTTCTTCAGATACTGTTTCCAGTCCGAAGAGGCCACACGAGTCAAATGTTTCTCCACTCAAAACATAAACAGCGACTATTTTTGTGGGTGTTTTAGGTCCAAACGCCATTTTGGCTAATCTCTATTAACAGGTACGAATGCAGTTAAATCAAAAAGCTGATAACAGATGTATTTGAGTGAATGTTTTCTTACACAGACTATTTACCTGCGGGCAAACAAAGCCTGCTCTAAAGTGATTGGTCAAACTAGAAACGGAAACCGGCACCAAAATCGCCTACAGATTCTGTATATTCACATGAAGAATGTGTTTATAGAAATTAGAAGGTAGGAGGATGGGGCTAAAGAAAAAAGAAATAAAAAAGAAAGTCCTAGTAAACCTAGTACAGCTGCTTCAGTCTGGTCAGTTTGCAGCCAATAGCCTGGAATGTGCTAGATTAGCTGACACTCAACATGCCGCCTCTTAGGCTCTATTAGGACTCACACAGACCCACACATGAATTCATCGTGGTTAATACATGTCAGCACTGGCAACCAATTCACAAACATACCTCTTAAGTCTGATAACAGGAGACAAGAATATGAAACTTATCTCAGCCAAAGTTGTATTGTCCTCCTTTCATTCATCTTAGAATATGTGAGGTAAACCAGACTTCGGTTTCACAGGGAACATTGACAATTATTATGGAAACACCATAACGATGAAAATGATCTAAATGTTCTTATTATATTTACGTGTCTCGTTATTAAAAGATAATCACATAAGCAAAACTTTCTCTTACAATTCAAGTGACTAATGCACTTAAAAACACGACAGGGAACGGTGCTGCATCTGTGGGTTCTGTGTTTTCAATTTGTTGAAACTGTGCTGGAGACACGACGAAGCACATGAGTATCATCGAAGCTTACGTGATGTCTAGATCGCACATGGTCGCTTCAGGCTGTGTGGGTGTTTTAAGATGAACTTGTTTTTTTTGTTGTCTGTCTCATGAGAATGATCAATATATCTTTAACGTGTAACAGGTACATTTGGATGAATATATATACGGTACATACTGCTAAAGGATACTTGTATAAATAACATTGTATGATAGAAACAGGATATATTATCATATCTAGTATGTAGATTCTTTTGTAATTCTTATCCTTGCACAAACATTAACAAAACAATAAAGAAATGAAGCCTCACAGAATGTTTCATTTGTGTGACATGTAAAGGGCATTAAATAGATAAACATAAAACATTGATTCTATTCAAATAATATTGACTCTGCAAAACTATTATTCTTTACTATTAAGTTATAGACTCCTGGTTACACACATCATGACATCACCTTGTCTGACTTCAACACAGCAGATACATGCACTGAGCACAGTGGTTTTACAGTGCCACCTACTGGTCAGCATAATATTTGTTTGCCATATCCTGTGAGAAAAACAGAAATTGTAGCAACAATATAACAAAACAAAAAAATCTGAAGGAAACGTAAATTGTCAGACCAGAATTTTTCAAGTATAGGTGCATTTTTTTCTTGTTGTTATTTTATTTCCTGTTTCCTTCTTCATCTTATTTTATTTGTTAATATAAACCATTGCCATTGCAGCCTTTAAACTCTTTTTCCAAGTACAGGCTGAACTCAGTGGTGCTTATCTATGTTTTTTTTAAGTCCTGGTTGGTAGTTTTTTTAGTTATTACAAAAACTACAATAAAGAAAATGGCAGTCAGCAGAAGAACATATAGTTGGCGCAGTCACGGCAATCCCATCAAAGTATAAAATACCAGCAAACAATGAGCAGCTCATTGGAGTTTTCTGATATTTTTCATACACTCAAAGTTCAATCAATTATTACCTTAAAAATAAACTAACATCTTTGCAATATGTTATGCACATGCAGTTGTATGCACTTGTATAAAAAGTAACTAAAATGAAATCCCAATAACAAAAACTACCAACCAGGGAAAAAAACGCATAGATAAGCACCACTGAGTTCAGCCAGTACTTGGAAAAAGATCCTCAGTACAGATTAGCTAGATCATAGATTAATATCTAGTGTTTGGATTGACATTTCAGGGTCAGTGCTCAAGTAATCTCATAATTTGGTGTTTTGATGAGGGCAGGATGTCTCCCTGCTCTGATAACAACCCGTCACTGGATTGTGATCTGGCAGCTGTTACACATGGTTCACATGTATTTCATGCTCATCAAGACATTCAGTTACCACTTGTGCCCTGTGGATGGAGGCATTGTCTACCTGGAGCACAGTGAACAAGATGAGAGACAGAAATGTCCTCATGAAGGAATTGCTTGGTGAAAATATCACCACCTATATACTTTATATATACCACTAATGATTGGACGGAACATTGGACAGTACAAACCCCACTTCTTTCCTCTTCATGGCTTCAAAAGCACAACCTGTCTCCCCAAGATCTTGTTTTCAACACCCTGATCACGATAATTCTGCTTGACTGTTTTCCTTCTTCTTCCGTGACCAGCACTCACAATCAGGTTACATTCATTTAGGTGTGTTTATCGAGATTTAAGTGAGAATATAATCAGATTAGGACTCCCCCCCCCGAGGCGTGCACGGCTGGCGAGAGGGAAAGGACCACCCGTGGACTAACACCCAGCTTTCCGGTTGTTCAAAAGGCCTTTTCATTAAATGCTGTGATATGATTAGAAAGGCCACCAGAGTTGTAGCTGTAACACAAGGCTGGGGATTGGGGCATTAAAGCTCTTTGTGTTTCCAAACAACACATCACTCCGTTCCCATGATGTTAGCTCATAAATGTGTTGAGACATGTTTGAGCCAATAAAGATAAAGGATTAATTCACTGTGGCAGCTTTTGAAACGATAGATAATTTTTTTGTGATTTAAGATGAAGTGATTTTGAAAAAATACACTCTTGCTTTGTTGTTTGCAGCTTGTTGCAGGCTGGGATATTAAAGGGATAGTTCACAGAAAAAAGAAAATTCACTCATTATCTCCTCACCACTATATGGAGGAGTGGGTGAAGTGTTTGAGTCCACAAAACACTTCTGGAGTTTCAGGGGGCGTTTCAGCCAAATCCAATACAATTGAAGTAACTGGATACCGATTCTTCAAAGGTAAAAAAACAACAACAACAAATATAATAAAGGATCTCCATACTGCTCCTGTGGTGTCATCCAAGTGTCTTTAAACCCTGACATTCAGAGTCGACCATGTTTTGGCCTTTTTCCTTTAATTTCCCTCGAGATTTCGACAGTAAAATCTTCTGAAACTTCACATATTGACAGTGGGGGTCACCATGAACAAGAGTGAGGTGCATTATCTGTGTCACCTGTCAAGGAGTTTTTTAATATAATATTTAATATGTGCAGGTTATTAGTGCCATAATGAAAAAGTAGCCAACTTTGCCTTTAATTTTGTTAATATTTCGAAAGTAAAATCTTCTGAAACTTGACATACTCACAGTTGGGGTCACCATGAACAAGAGTGAGGGGAAATATCTTTGTCACCTCTCAAGGATTTTTAAAATAATTATATTTAATATGAGAAAGTTATGAGTGCCATAATGAAAAAGTAGCCAACTTTGCCTTTAACTTTCATTAAAGAAAAAAAATATATAATATTTGTTTCCTCTATTCTTGTCATTGTCTTGTTTGGAAATCAAATCTAACGTCCATAATAAGTGTCATTAAACGTTCAACGTCTCCGGGCTTTGAAAGGTCTGTCACCTCATTCCTGTTATATTGCTGGTCAAGTTATCAATTCAAAGCCAAAAAGACCATCAGGCCACTGGGAAATGTCCCAGTGGCCCTAATGTGCAGGCGGCCAATAACCTGAAATACATTATATAGTATGTGACTAAAGGGGAATATAAATATAATGATAATAGTCACTTTAATAGAATTTGAATGCCTATAGCTGGTTTACAGTTTGATCAAAGAGTAATGTTTCCTCATCAGAAGTTTATATTGAATCTGGAGAAGTAAAACTAACAATATAAATGTGATCCACCATCCTGGATGTTTCTCTTCACGATAATTCATGTAATTGAATAAGTCTTTAACACAAACTTCATCATAAAACAAATCTGTTTTCAGTTTGGTCTCTGTGTGTTAGTTAGTGCAGGCTTGTTGTTGTGTTGTGTTGTGTTGTGTTGTGTTGTAGCATGTGTTGGACCTCAGGGAACAGTTTTGCAGTTGCTGCTCATTTGGTCTGTTGGATTGTATTAATTCTGTTAAATTGTCTAATTCAGTCGAATCCACTGTGGCATCGAACATGCAAATAATTGATGAGATATTTCTCAATGGAGTGATGTAGCTCATATAGTCCCACATTATATTACCATTACCAGAAACTCTAAAATAACTGTGTCTAAAGGAAAAGGTGCGTGAGATTTCCTTAACTTTGGGATTTCAACTAAAACACTTTATTGTTCATTTTGTTTCGCACCATGAAAACACATTGTAGCTGACATCAAAGTCGTATATTCCTTGCACCTTGTTTCTTTCTACTATGTGGCAGACATAAAACTGAACAACGCATGCAAAAGAAAACCAAAGAAAGAAAAGTAACTTACTGAAATAGACTATTGTATAGAGACTATATTATCACGTAGCTTTGATTAACCTGAAACTGGCTGCACATTCACATAGATCAAGAAAATGAACCTCTGCTTCTCTGTCCAGTGTTTATTTCCTCCTACGCTCCTAAGTTGCTTGACTCACTGGTGCAAATACCTCTGACTTATCTCAGGGTCATAAATGTGATTAACTCCATGCTGCTGTTTGATCAATGCGTTTTCAACAAAGCTCAACCTGACAGGGAAAAGTGGTTCTTATCCCCCAAGGGACACACACACACGGTTGAAAGTAATTGAAATGATGGAGTCTCTTTCAATGTTTAATGTTTTAGTATCTGCTGCCATGTGACGTGTTCCCCTGAAGCTGAACTTCCAACAACGTGGGCTGTTGAAACAGAACATTCTTAGGTCATTTTACGTTTTCTTATCGTTATGCTTCCACAAATTGTTAGATTTACCGTGACGATCCTGCTCTCTGACTCCGCATGCCTGGCAGGTCCCGACATCCCATCTTCCACACCATTAGGTTTCCTTTGAGCGTGTAGCTTCAACTGGACCTGAACTAATTGTCGACCACAGACCGACCATGTAATGTGACTCAAGCCTTCAGACGTTCAAAGCTTTGACATCAATCATTTCCTCTCGGCTCCTTGTTACACTTCACCTACCTCACAGTCGAACATCAAACTGACTCAACCCACCTGATGGCAGTGTGAATATTGTGTCTGCTGCACATCGGCAGGTATTTGGTGACACTTCTGTGAACACGCCCTTCTTTCTACTTCCTGTTTTATTGTCAACACTGGTGGGTTGAACAAATGTTGGAATTCGGCTGATTTTGTCCACACTTTGTTAAATAGCTGATGTTCCTGAAATTTGTTACTTTAATGACCCCTTTCATTTGGTTATGCAATATGGTAATTTTCCCTTTTTTCTACACTCTGCGTGAGCATTAAAACCTACGTTTTTTTCTCGGAAATTTGCGAAAAAATACTGGGTATAAACTCTAATAACCTAAACATGGAATACAGCCTTTATATAGCGTATCTAGTTTCATTATACATCCCCTTGTCAAGGCTGTAAATCACACAGTATGGGAGTATTATTTTCAGTCATGGTCAGAAACAGCTGCCAACCTTTGTTTTGTTATCTTATTTTCCTGCAGTAATGTCCCTGGATACAGTGTGTTCACTTCCATCTCCTCCACTTTCCTCCTCAACCAAAAGCCGCTGTCAGTCCTCAAAGTCTACATCTGTTGTCTGTCTTTTTATTTTACTTTAATTCAACTTCAATTACTTCAAATTGCAGCATTTCATAAAAGGAAACAGCTTTGAAATTTTAGCCAGATGGAGACAAGATGTAAAAGAGGATCCAGAGTTTGGAGTTTAACACAACGACACACAAAAGTCTCAGCTTGAATTATTTTCAGCAGGTACCAACAAATGATAAGGTCAAATGTAAGTGAATTTAATCATTAGGATTCAGAGGTGTGAAAGATAAACTCGTTCACATTTTTTCAAGAAATTCGGAAAATACTCAGCTATGCCGTGGACACATCGTTGACCACTTATTTGACTCATGATATACTGTATTAGCACTGTCGCCTCACAGCAGGAAGTTCTCCGGTTCAAATCTCAGCTCGTCTGTGGTTTTGCTGTATGAAGTTTGCAAATCTGTCTGAGTTTTCTCTCGCAGTCCTCAAAACACCCAGATTAGGGGTTGGGTTGATTGGCAACTCTAAACTGACTGTAGCTGAATGTAGGTAGATGTGAATGTGTCTCTGTATATAAACTCAACAGATAAGCAGTAAAGATAATGGATTGATAAAAAAATTTTAAAAACTTGATTTTCATCAAAGAAGAACTCTAGTTCTTCCAGTGACATATTAGAAGTTGAGAGAAGTGAGCGCAACCATGCAGCCTTTTAAAGACACAGACATCCAGGTGTCTGTTTCCAATCAGAGGGACACAAAAACAACTGGAAGGTGCGGAGGGAACTGTCAGGAGAAGCCGGGGTCTGATCAACTACATTTTCTCTGAAGCTGTGAACTTTGGCAGAGCAGGGAGAGACAATAACTGATGACGGCAGGAGAACTTCAAAGTTGCGGTGATTCATGCAGGTTGTCTCTGTCCTGGAGGTGAGAGGGATGAGTTGCCTGTAAAGAGAAAGTCCTTCGCTCAAAGTTAAATTAAAGTTTACAGGTGGAGACATTTTTCAACTGAAGATTAGCTTGTGCTTGAGAAAGTGATTTATCTGTTAATCAACATGGAGAAAAAAGTTCATTCAAAGTGTACAGTGCAGAAGCAGCTACCAGTGGCTGCTCCCTAAATTCATATTTAAAGCTGCAATAATTGATATTTCTATATCGACAAAGGATGAAATAATTTTGTGTGATGTGAAAGGGATCTCTTTTTGTGGTCGTAAAAGTTTTTCCAAGAGCCAAACACCCAAAAACTGAAGTCCGAGGTGAAGGGAGCGCCCTCACAGAAAACACTTTGAAACACCTCGTCAGTACTTCTGCAACATCGTTATATCATGTAGCATCAGGATGACCCACATTTACATAAAGCGAGAGCGGAGGCCGACATTTCCTATGAGCGATGGAATCAGTTGACCAATCACAAAAGAGTGGGCCAATTGGCCAATCGGAGCAGACTGGGCTTTATGGGGAGACAGGAGCTAAAACCCAGCTTTTCAGACAGAGGCTGAAAAGAGGAGCTGCAGCAATGGATAGCATGATGTGTTTTCTGAACATTAGAGCATGGAAACCTTTTAAAGTAATTAAAATGAATGAACCTTAATATGAGCAGGATATGTCTCCTTGATGTACTGAATCAATCTTCTCTTGGGTGTTGGTCTGAAGAGCTTTTTTATTTATTAGCCGTCTTAGTTCGATCACATGTGGCCTGTTGTTACTGTTTGTTTTGACACTTGTTACAGAATTAAAATGGTTTATGATTTTGTGACTTATTTTCTTAGTTGTTTCTGTATAATAACCAGTCTACTTTTGACTCACAACCTTTTGTATATCATTCTTTCTTATTCCATTCTGTCTTATCCACTGTCAAACCCCTTTTTCATCCTCAGCAGATCAGAAAACAATGAAAGAGAGAAGAAAAGCAAGGCTCCCCACTCTAAAACCTAAAATAAGGTCACGCTCTCGCACCTGACTGAAAAACTCAACAGTTGAGTTAAAGTGGGAGGTGAATGACACTTCCTCTCTGATCTGCTCAGGGTCACACTGTCAACTGAGGAGCCGACAGGTTGGAGAGAGTGAAAAACGTTTTTTTATTTCACAATCATGCAACAATCATCTCTCTTTGCTTGTTCTGACACATTTCTACACCAGGATTATCTCACCGCATGGGAACTCACTTACCTCCATCTGTTGAAGATATCAACAGGAATTTATGTGCTTCGGGCATAAGGTCCAGTGGATCTGTTATGTAAATGGCCGGGAGCATCACACATCGACATTTGATATGGATCGAGTTTCATAAATCTCACGAGTGGCTTGAAGCCGTGTTACTTCGCTGCTGAGAGCTTCCTCGATGTCAATTTCATGGATATCATCTGTCTCTCTTTGGTATGAAATACAGATGTAGGATCTCTTTCCCACATTTGAGAAGCAATGTGATACAGTTATGTATTGTGGCGGGGGACTGTTTGTTTGCTTAGCCTTTGCTCTTCCTGTGGACACGAAGTAGGCAGCCACAGTGGACAGTGGCATCAGACGGTTCGAGTCTCATGGGTAAAAGAAGCGCTGAGGGATGAAGCATGAAATCTGTTTAAACATCCAGTCAAACGCTACCAAAGTGCACTGGGCATATGATCTGCCTAAGGATACTCAAAGAAAACAGTGTTATGAAACCATTTTGTTTGTATTTGTGGGATGTTGAATGTATTTTCTATTTAAAGTTGAAATGGCACTCAGCGGAGCACATTCTTCCACTAAGTCCTAAAAGTCCCCATTATGAAACCACGTCCAAATCTTCACTTTTTTTTATTCAGATCTGCAACGAAACTGCACACACCCACTAATTTTCATGCCTGATTTTTTTTTCATCAAGATCTATAAATTTCCTTCTGGGAAATTGGTGAATATGTAAAAAAAATACTAATAACGGGCCCGAGCACAGGCATTTTGAAGCCTGTTGCGGTTAGTGGAGAGAGCGATCAATAGGGCCTCCCACCGTTCGGTGCTCGGGCCCTAATTAGTTGCTTTTAATTGATAAGTGGTTTTATATCATTATAGACAGTAAGATAGATGAAATATTGCTGCCAATTCAGATGTAAAGTAAACCCTCTATAATTACGATAATTGCTCCTATATATATGTTGATATGTATGTATATATGTGCTTTTTTCAAAGTTATAGATCGTGTGTGTGTGTTTTTGTGTTATAGATTCTGTCAGTACATTTCCATAGATATGTTCCCTGCACTAATAGTTTGTTTTAATGGTGTAGTTCATTTGTGCATCGCTCCAGAGAACGAAGTTGCCCTGTGAACTTCAGGAAGCCATAATGAAATGGGAGAAGTTAAAGCCAGATGATCCCATGTGCTGCTGCGAGTGTGATATCTACCAGTACGGATGCTGCTGTGACTGTGAAGATCTGGACGAGGCCTTTAACAGGTTAGAAGAAGTATGACCTTTAATGAGACACAAAAGGGTCACAAGGTGATTTACAGACATCAAATACAATTTAGATGCAATTCTCAATATCATATTTTAGCCATAATTGTTCCAAAAGCTAAAAAAAGTACTTGTTAGAATAAAACCATGTAAATAACCATGCATGGTGATTATGACAGATGAGTGACAGCATCAGTTGCAGCAGGTCAGTTTACAGCACCACAGGAAACATTGCACATGGGAGATTTTTTGTGAACAAGCTCAGCTAAAATATCCTTTGGGATAATGGGGGTCACATATCTCTGACTCGGTTATTTTGGACATCAAGGACTCAAAGGTTTTGGAATCCCTGCTTTAGTACAATAAACTTCAGGCCGAGTGAAGAAATGTCCCAGGGCCCCAGATCCTTCTGAGACTTCATGACTTCATGTTGCAATGTATTTAATCATAAATTCATTTTATTTTATCTATTTATTTATTTATCTTTTTACAGTTTATTTAAAACCAAACACGTGTGACATCACACCAAAGCACAATATAAAAATTACAGGGTCTGACCCTTCTAATAAGAAAACAACATGTGATTTTTCCTCATAGCATCTTATTAGTTTGATCAATGAAAGTGTATTAGCATCATTCCTAATTAAGTTTTTTTATTTTCAAGTGTTTGTAACTCTGCCTGAATGTGTGCGCTGCAGGTGGCTGAGACACAAACCCCCTCACAGCGGATGTCACTCTCCTGTTCTCGGGGCCCTGATTGACAACCTGGAGATCTCCATGATCCCGGCCCTGGTGCTGCTGCCTCTGCTGCTCAGGGCCGCAGCGCTGCACTACCTGCTGGGCATCATCATCCTGACAGCTCTGCCCAGCCTGGTCCTCTGGTACTACTGCGCCACGCACCGCAAGAGGAGAAGCACCCTCTTCTTCCTTACTCTGGCGCTGTTCTCTCTGGCCTACATGTATTACCTCTTCATCACAGAGATTCTACCGCGTGGGGACGTCAGCCATCTGCAGCTGTGCACTGTGACTGCTGGGATGATCCTCACCATCGGATCTCTCATTCACACCAAGAGAGGCCCAGGGTTTCACACCACCTCCACAGCCAGAGTGAGGAGGTTAACAAGGACTCTACACATCTTAATGGATCCATCCAATCAGCGGCCTCCTCCTCTCCTCCTGCCCTGACAGAAAAGTGGAGCAGATGCTCTGTGTGCAAAACAATGCGACCCCCGCGGGCCGGACACTGTCGAACCTGTGGATCCTGCGTCAAGCGTCTGGACCACCACTGTGTCTGGTGGGTTGGATTTGATATTATAACATCTTTATACTTCTTTGAATTGTACATTCACACCACATCATGAAAGTGAATATTGAATTATGACAGATTAGATAACTGCCCTGTAATTACACAACAACGTTCATGTCTTAAGCAAAGACTCCTACTGTACCCACTGGTTTCCTCAGGGCCATGCACAGACATTTTGGGGAGGGGGCTCAAGTGAAAAACTCTCTTTGCATCCAAAGATTGATTTTTAAATGGAAACTGCTCCCAGCAAAAATGTCTTGAAATGTAAACTTGAACTAGAAAACTGGTAAACTGGGATCTGTCTCAGGCCAACCAGGAAGACAGGGTGTCTATTTGTTTGTGAGCTTTATCAGACACTTTCCTGAACTGCACACTGCCAAGAACATTAAAGATGATGATGTCAGTTTTTTAAATCTCTTTATACCTCATGCACAGTTTCTGAATTGTTTCATTGTCTGCAATAGACTTACAACCTCAAAGACAAAAGAATAAAATGTATATATGATTTTAATCTTCCTGTTTATTATTCACATTTACTATATAGATAGAAACTCCAGAACCAACCATGATATACTGTGAGTATACTGAATCTATTACCACCAAACTAGAATAACCCACATGATAGTCTGACCAGGAAATATTCAATAGTCTTTCAAATGTAAACTTCAAATACTACATCTACTGAGTTATTTTAAATACAGCAGGTATATGGAGCCAACATATCCAGGTCAGCTTGGGTCTCACAGATCTTTGTCTTGTGGGTCTGTGTTGTGTTTGTGTGTTTGTGTTGAGGTGTTGCAGGATAAACAGCTGTGTCAGACAGGCAAACCACCGCAGTTTCCTGCTGACCCTCTTGGTGTTCGTGCTGACCTCTCTGTATGGGATCAGTTTGGTGCTTTGCAGCATCTGTCCTCGGCATTATGTCATGACGGCTCTCTTCTACTGCCCCGGTGTCTACAGCCAGTCCAGGTACAGCACTCTATATATCATAAATACATGTTTATGTATCATATCTTCTGTCTCATCCCAACAACTACATCAGAAGTCCACATTGAAAAAGTTCACCAAATTAATATAAACACAAAAATTTACTTTACTTGTTGCTATTAGATAATAGGTATGATATGATGATATTAGTAGAATTTGTAAGGACATATATTCTACTGCCTCATCTTTGATACATTGATGTATTTGAGTCATCAGTATTTGATTGTGGGAAACAGTTAAAAGAAGATTATATTTGGAAATTTTTGACTACTTATTTAAATTGAAGTAACGTAAAGTAACGTAAAGTAACGTAAAGTAACGTAAAGTAACTTAAAGTAACGTAAAGTAACGTAAAGTTAGTTTTAGTTACTTTTGTACATTTAATTACTTTTTAGTTACTTTTGTACTTTTAGTTACTTTTTAGTTACTTTGGTACTTTTAGTTACTTTTTAGTTACTTTGGTACTTTTAGTTACTTTTAGTTACTTTGGTACTTTTAGTTACTTTTTAGTTACTTTTGTACTTTTAGTTACTTTTTAGTTACTTTGGTACTTTTAGTTACTTTTTAGTTACTTTTGTACATTTAGTTACTTTTTAGTTACTTTTGTAGTTTTAGTTACTTTTGTACATTTAGTTACTTTTTAGTTACTTTTGTAATTTTAGTTACTTTTGTAATTTTTGTTACTTTTTAGTTACTTTTGTACTTTTAGTTACTTTTGTACTTTTCGTTACTTTTTAGTTACTTTTGTACTTTTAGTTACTTTTTATTTACTTTGGTACTTTTAGTTACTTTATAGTTACTTTGGTACATTTAGTTACTTTTAGTTACTTTTGTACTTTTAGTTACTTTTGTACTTTAAGTTACTTTTTAGTTACTTTTGTACATTTAGTTACTTTTTAGTTACTTTTGTACTTTAAGTTACTTTTTAGTTACTTTTTTACTTTTAGTTACTTTTTAGTTACTTTCCTACTTTTAGTTACTTTTTAGTTACTTTGGTACTATTAGTTACTTTTTAGTTACTTTTGTAAATTTAGTTACTTTTTAGTTACTTTGGTACTTTTAGTTACTTTTTAGTTACTTTCGTACTTTTAGTTACTTTTTAGTTACTTTCGTACTTTTAGTTACTTTTTAGTTACTTTCGTACTTTTAGTTACTTTTGTACTTTTAGTTACTTTTTAGTTTAGTTACTAAAAGTACAAAGCAATCTTTATTATATTCAAAAGTCAATGTTTGGCTTTGCTGGTCATGATGGGGAAAACAGATCATATCCGACTCCATTCAGCTGGTAAAAATGAAATGAAGAGCGAGGGGGACCATCATCCTCTCAGGGTTAGGGTCTCTCCACGGGAGATAGGAACTAAAGAGGATCTGAGGCATCACATTACAGCTGAGTAGCCATACAGTGGTAATCCTCTCAAACACTTAATCTAACCCAGCATGCAAATATTTGGAATCTGTCACTTGAAGGCAAATATGTTTCAGAGTTTTCGTTTATTCTGCTGCTCCTTAAAAAATGTAAACGTCTTTCACAGATACAGAGGATGTGGCTACAAACACTGTCCAGAATCAGTGTCCAGACATGAAGACATAATAATAAGACTGCAGCTCCTGTTATGTTGTACTGAGCTGGACATCTACGTTTTTGACAAGATGACCTTCTATTTCTACATGACAAGTGCAGTGTCTGCTATAAACCTGCCTGTCTGGAATGGGCCGTTTGTTTGGCCTGTGGTGATACTGGTTGCAGCTTTCTTTCCTGAAACTGTAAAACTGACCTGCAGTAATTGAGCTGCAGCATTAAAGACTGGCTGCAGAACTCAGTGAACAGCCACTGCTGCTGCACATAAAGCTGTTCATTCCCGTTTACTGAAAGTTCGGTGAAGCTTGTCTCAGTACGCAGAACCCTGAACTGGAGAATCAGTTGCCGTTGCCGCATGAATGCACAGCGGGAGCGACAATGGGTCACCAGTTTATACACATTTCATTGATATTGAATTCATAGCGTGTCCAAATCACGTGAAATTTGACACTGCACCTCCTAGGATCCTTAACAGTACACCTACCAAGTCTTAAGCCGATAAGATCAACGGTTCTCGAGATATGCAATCCACATTCAGACAGACAGATATTTCTGGAATTAGTAGAAAGATAAGAATCTAACATTGAGTTTTCAGCTTGATACTTTTTAAAATTATAGAAAACAAACACCTCTCCCATCTCACGTGGTACATTTATGTGTAAAGAAAAGTTTTATTTATCAGAATAATCATTTTATGAGATACTCATGATTATTTTTTTGGGCACCAAAAAAGTCCTTATATCATCTTAAGAATAAAAATACAAACGAGAACATAGAGTGTGCGAAATACTCATAAAACGATATAAACCACATTCACTTGATTGTCTCTTGCAACAAGAACAGATGACATTTGCCACGTTTATCTGAACTCAGCCCTCAGAGCTTTGCAGCGCTGTTCCGTGTCCACGTTTGATTGCGTGTATCCAAAGAGACAGACAAAGAAAAGCTGATTGTGTTTGTTTACTTATTGAAATGACCACAGGTCTCTAGGGATCTTCTGGGAAGAGACTCAGCGAAATGCAAGACACCGGGAACACAAAACAATATGTTGTGATTTCCTCTTTTCTGGGGTTGCAAGGATTGCATGTTAACTGAAGGAGGTTACGTAAAACAAAGACGAGTTTGGCTTTGATCTGACTAACGATGTTGAATCAGGGCAAGGTGTCTGATCTCAGAGTTCCTACATGTAAACAATGAGGAAACCTTGTTATCATTGTTGTCGAGGGAGAAGTTCAGCAAGTTAAAATCTCCCTCAGATGCCTTTTACAGAGACATGTTATGAGATTCTGTTTGGCTGAAAATGTTCTGAAAAACAGTCTCCAGTTTCTGTCCTCTTGGTGAGAATGTGTCTACAATCTTTTCCACTAATATCAGTCTGTGTCACAGTGCGGTCTTGTCTCTTTTTTTAAAATGATGAGTCCTATGATTCAATTTCTGCTCCTCGCACGTATTAAAAGGAGTAAAACTGCCACTGCGTCGCAATCCGTCAATATCAGTTTCCCAAATCATGTCGCAGATGATAGCAGTGGAGTGTTGGTAACTACAGGCGAAGCAGAAGGTAACCATTAAAATAAATCCCCCTTTAAAAGAAAACACCAGGCATCATGTAACTATTCATATCTGTATCATCAAACCATGCATCACTACATTTAGGATTTGGTTTGAAAAGCTGCTTTGTTATTAAAACTTAGAAAAATGACTCTGTGCAGCAGATATCAATGGTCAATTACCCATGAGGCTTTTTTTAATTCTCTTTTTCAGGGTCTCAAACATGTTTTCTTGACCCTGCTTAATATTTTCAAAACTCATTTGTCTGCTTGTCATCGGTGAAAATTTCCATTAGTGGCCCGTCATGTGATATCTAAAGAAAACATCCCATTTCGATATGAGTGAACCACTTTTCATCACGACCACGCTGGTAAGTGGATGTGTTCTTTATCTTACTGTGCTGACATAAAAGGAGACCTGGGTTTGGTAATATCTTGTCTGTGACGTACAGCTGAATCTAAAAAAAACGATAAAGGCATCTCTTTTTTTCCTTTTCAGGTTATTAAGCAAAATTAAAACATGAAGCAGTCTTGTGATCCATGTAAAACAACATTTTTCCTTGATAATCTACCGTATATTTACATTTCAGGGAGTTTGAGTCATACCGGGATGATTCGGGGCAAAAGCTTCAACAAACAATGTAAAAAAAGGGGCCGGAAAATCCATGTGTATTTACATATCTCGCTGAGTACAGTTTGTGCGAACATGCCCTTAAATGACCCGGGATGTGAGAGGAGAGAGCAGTTCAATAAATCACGATTCCCCCGTAAGTATGTAAACTGTAATTTCCTCTGCACACACCGGTGTGTTGCTCTCCTAATTTAGTTCATAAACACAACAACAGCCTGTGACTAACTCTCACTTCCTCTGGTCTTGCGTGATGTTGTGATAAGTTACAGGCAGAAAATTAAAACAAGAGTCCATGAGAAAGAACCTTAGATTAGGAACAAGCTTTTGCATTGCTCATACCAGCAGTGTTGGAAGATCCTTTACTTCAATAAATGTACCAAAATCTCACTGTGGAATATTTGCCACAAGAAAATTTACTTTATTAATTGTCAAAAATAAAAGGGCTCATGCAGTAAAATGGTTCCTGTCTGGATAAACTGATGTTTTGAGGTAATTTGAACTACTTTATATACTTTTTGGTTGTTTCATGTATGCATCAGGCTTATATTCCATAATACCAACATATATTTAGCGTTACTTTCCAGTGAGGACCACATATCTCTCCAGGAGTTTATATTTCATTTAGCACAGTTTACCTTAGTTCATTTAGCTCAAGAAGAAACAGATTTGTTTCCCCTGAAAAAAGGAATAATGCTTTATTTTCACACATACAAATTCGCAAATAAATTTGGAAATAGGCCTACATCATTTTCACTGGACAGGAAGTAAAAAGTGGAGTACAAAAGTACAATATTTGTCTCAGAGTTGTAGTGGTGTAGAAGTAAATAGTTAACTCAAGTACCTCATATGAGTACATGCCAGGAAAGTAAGCTATACCAGCTTTCGTGAAGGAAAGGAAAAAATGAGGTTATCTTAATTTAAGATGCTAATTTCTGATCCCGGCATCATTATGTTTAATGTATCGTTATCAACTATTTAATGCTCTATATAAGACAGTGAATTCAATGTGTTTGATTTCTGGTTAGATAAACTGGACTATATATCAGAGGAAAGAGGTTGTCTGAGCCATAAAAGTATGAGTCATCTGCTTTGGGCTCTGATAATGCTTTCTTATAACTGAGCTGCAACTGGTTTTATTTTATATAATGACAGAAGATGAGAAGATGGATATCGCTCTCATGTCGCAAAGCTAAATACGAAGTTAGCCAGCAGATGATAGCTGAGCTTGGAGCATGGGAAATAACTAATGCTGAGCCGGTTCTGTCCACAGGTAACATAATCCACCCACATCCCTATCACCATCATAACCAGTATTATGTGTTTCCCTGTATGTGTAATTTCATATCAAATAAAGAAACGGTTGATAATTCTTGCTCACAGAGAGACAGAGAGTTTCCTGAAACAGCCTCACTGAAGTCCAGATCAGTTGTTCAGGGTAATGCAAACCATATGCAACAGGCTTTGTGAGATTTCACCAAAGATTAACCACCACTGCTGTAAATTCAATTTTCTTGTTAAAATGTAATCAGTCCAAAACACTGAGGACGGTGCCACAGATCCCTCTGCAGTTTGTTTTCAGATTCAATTAAAATAAAAGTCTTGCCACGGATGTATTCCGTGGCAAGACTGTAAAGACAGATGGTGTTGATTTAAAATATGGATATATTTCTGTTATAATGTTTCAGGAATTACTTTAAAATATTTTGTGCTTTCAAAACAGTTGGCTATCAAGATAACACCGGATCTATTTTTAAATGAAATATAAATCATGTACTTGTTTCATACATTATTTGTTTAATTTTCTATTAGAAACAATAAACACATGATTCAAAGAACTTTAAATGTTAAATCTCAGGTTAAATCTCAATATCTTTCAAAGATAAATGTCGAGTATGCATTAGACATATAGAATGTAATGGAACAATCAGTAAATTGAATACGCTCAATGTCTCACTAAAGTATGTCATATACAGTATATCATATATTTTTCCAAGTTAAAAGTTACATACTGTATATGGGAACTCGAAACTCAGGGTTAAAAAAGGTTCATAAATCATAAAAGTTCTGATTACAGACAGAACTAACCCGCCACATCACACATATACAGTATGTCGTCATCACATTTCATGACAGATAACATCGATGTATTGTACATAGTTTCATGCACTGTTGTTCTCTGTCAATCAACACCCACTCTATTCATTTTGTTATTAGATTCTGAGGAGAGCTGAGCTCAGAATATCCCAGGATGTGTTTCAATTAGATTGACCTCAGCATAACACCCATTAAATACGGATAAAAAGTAATGACAGATTTTAGTTTGGATTGGTGTGTAATATGAAGAAGCCACATATGCACATTACCCACATTAAAAGAGTTGAAACGTTTATTTAGTAAAAGATGCACCAAGAAAGACCAAATAAATAACAAAAGTTTTGTTTCTTTTCAAAATAAGCTGTCCAAATATCTAGAGTATGTGATTGCATGGAAAGCAATATTTCCAATTAAAGTTAATTAATAGAATAAACATCTAAATGCAAACAAAACAGAAGCAGTATTTTATATACTTCTTCCTCTAAAACCAAGTGGGAGCTCTTGTTGTTTGTCGAATAAAATGTTATTTTAATCATGAGTCAGTCCACTGATGACACTGCAGATATGATCTGTCCCATGTGCAACATCCCTTCTGTTTCCATCACTGACCTCCTTAATCTTTCCTTTATCTTGTTATGGGAACACACAATTCGGAGTGGGATACCAGTCTCTCTTCATACAGGAAATATTCAAACCACAACCAAAAGTTTGTGGTTTTTCTCTGTTCTGTGCTTAGACAAAATACATTTGTCTGGATATGATATGATCCCCACCCAGTGACCGATATACAATTTAGTATAAAACGTAAGTATTGAAGTGATGAAAAATAGACTTTGCTATTCTAAGTCCTTTTCACTAATGCAACAAAACATGATTCATTTATGGTCATATACTTTGAAAGACAAGTTTTTAACTTTTTATAAGTCCATCTTTATTTTATACTCAAGGCTGAATGACAAAGAGCGACAATTTCATTTGAACATTATCCATGCTCCGCTGACTCCTTAGTCCAAACTGCAGCAGCATTAAGTCATGTGAGAAACTTTAATTACCAACTACTTCTTTCACGAACAAATCCAAAACATTTCTGGAGTTGGTGTCTTGTTTGACAAATCACTGATATTTTGGATATTACCATTATCCCATAATCACGGCAACTGTGGCTCCCGTTCAACAACAACAGTTACATACAGTGCATTATATTTCTACATTTGTCCTATTTCATACAATAGTGAGGCACGTATGTAGAAGAGGCTAACGAGTTCACATATACATTCACACCACCAAACCACTCTGGTTATCTTGCTCAAGGGCACTTTGGAAGATGGTGGAAAAGTAATAACACTTTCTCAAATTCTCAGATTTCCCTTTAGATTAAAGTTCTCCAAGCTAAAGCCTCTTTTATGGATAAATGATGTTTTGTAGACTGAGCTTCTTAACTGATGGCCTGGAATTACTGATCAGCTCAGCTGATACCTCTCACACTGAGCTCCGGCGCAAAAGGAAAATCCTCCTCTTCTTTAACGCTCAACGCCTGCAGAAATCTTTGTGAAGGTAAATGGAGCCCCCATCTTGTTTTCATTTGACATGCTCCCAGTGTAATTGTAAACATGATATCTTCTTTCATTTGTACAATAACAGCTATGACTGAAATCAGTCCGGCCAAGAAACATGTCAGCGATAAACACTTCTCAGTGTGACAAGTGTGACAAGGTTTGGTGCAACAGCTTTTAATTTGTTTTAGAATTGAATGTGCTCAGCGTGAAGCCTGATGAGAGAGGTGCTGTGCTCCTCTACGATAAAATCAGATGGTCTTTTGATGGACAGAACAGCTTTGTTAGTTTGACAGCTTTGTTAGTTTGTTACATTGACCACATCTATAACATAGTATTATACTACATTTCCAATCATTCTTTATTCAACCCCAAAAACAAACAAAAAAAGTCCTGCATTTTATATAAATAGGGCCTGACCAATCTATAGGTTGATCAATAACATCAGTCTCTCACAGACATGTCAGTATCAGCGTTTGTATTTGCAGGTATGTGCCAATTTTAAAAAAAACATTACTTTACAGTGTATATGTAACATGCAGAAAAGATGTGCATTTCTGTTTGTTCTCTTAATTATATATTTGGTTATATTTGTGTTTTCTTTTTTATAATAAAGTTTATGGTAAAATATCAACCATCAAATATTGACAGTTTCAATAACAATATTTCAGGCCATTTATATATATATATATAATATAATATATATTGACCAATATATCGGTATCGAACATTTTTACTCCCTATTAACGATATTGGCATCGGCCCCAAAAACATGGGTCATCTCTACAATGTATATAAAACAAGAGCTCGTGAAGTTGTACTTGTGAGCATTAGAAGTTATTTTCTTAACAACCTCATACAGTTTATTGTGAATCCAATCACATACATTTATTTCAGTGCGTCCCCTAGTTATTCTTTATTGTAAAACTGAAAGAATTTAAGTGGCCAATTCTGATGAAGGGAACTGGAAGCCTTTTAACCGGTAACTGATTTTAATGTTGTAGCTGATTGGTGTATGAATTGATCTGCAACAACTAATCTTCATCTGCATTAGAAATCACAGCCACATTCCCTTCATGGTCAGCGCCTCACAACATGTCCTTTCAGCATATGTATCATGTGTTTTTACTCATACTGTAACTCTATTAGTAGCAACACAGATGAAATACATTAGCACGCCAGTACAAATACTGCATGGGACGATATTTTTTTCCCATATATTTCCCTGTTCTATGTTTCACACACATGCCTTTACATGAAACAGATGAAGTCACGATGAAGGCTCTCCAGTGCAGGGACGGAGAAATCGGATCTAGTGCCACACTTCCGGCCACACATAAAGTTGTCACTTCAACATGCATCATCAGTTTGTCAGTGTATTTTAAAATCACGTCTGCGTGTTGTGACAGTCGTTTGACTCGCTGATGTCAGCACGGCGGCACCCTGCTGCGGGAGCGTCCGAGCGCATGAGGGTCACTGCACCAGAAGGATAACAAACGGGTGTGTGTACAGCTGCCCTGTGGTGTCCGTGCACTCACAGAGGTAAAAACCAGCAGTCGTTCTCTCGCTCCTAACCTGAAGCATGTGTGTGGTGGGGGTCAGAAATCACATGCAAGGCTAAATCATGTTAGCGTGACTAACGCATTGGTTTGTGTGAACACTGCCAAGCAAAACAAGCGCTCCCTCGACAACACAACCCTTTGGACATGACATGTTTCTTCCAGGTGATTGTTTTTTAATAAAAACAAAACGTTTGCTCCAATTTAAGAAGTTTATGAGGGATTTCCACAAAACCTGCAATAAAAAAGTAGTAAATACAAAAAGATGACAAAGATTAGCTTGGATGACATTTGGTTACCAGTGGTTTTTACATCATAGCTTGCTGACCATTGACTGTAGATAAAGATAAACGACCTGTCTACCCCTAAAAGTGAAGCCAAAGCCTCTCAATCACCACCTGGTGGCTGGCAGCAGTATAGGTCAAAAATCCTCCATGTTAGTGGATGGGAAATCAACCCAACGAAGATACACAAGATGGCAGCGGTCGTATCCGGGATATCCTTGCTTCCTTTCTGGATAGTGGGAGAATGAAGATATGTGTTGTCCATCTTTATATACACTCAATGATGCTGACTAACATATAAAATGAACCCAGTATTTTCCACTAGAGGCAGTAAAGAGTCTGGAAAGACCACTGTCAAAAACACAACAGAAGAAGAGCAACAAATAGCCACTGATTTATGACAACTATTGTGTGCAGTACATTGTACATTGTATTACACAATCAAATACTCAATACCCTTGTATAACAATTATAGTGGGATACAAACCATCTATCTAGGAGTGTATATTAACATCTCCCATTAAAGTGTTTCAATGTAATGAATGTAAAATGAAGGCAAAAGTTCTCACCTAATCCACAACAACTGGATCCTTCATCATCCTTAATATTTGACATCATTGATAATGATGCCAGAGGCCAAGGAATAACAATGTAATACAGTGTTATTAATAACATTCTTGTCTTGTCTGGAATGACTATAGTAAAGCTTTTTTTAACTTTTCATATTTTCAGCCATAACCAAACCAGGTCTCCAGACACAGTCCCTGCCTTGTTCAGCATCTCTTTGAAGCTCAATGGTTTTTAGGGGGGTTTGTCTGGTTATCGGTTACAGAATAATTTCCCTTTGTAGTGTTTGTTTTTGATGGGATCAATGAAACTGTGACTGGTGTGAGCCAAAGAAACAGCAGGATTCCTGTTGAGACCCAGTGCGACCTCAACAAAGAAGCTTGTTAAACTCAACTACCAAAGTTTCACAAACGATAACTGTCTGCCCTTTTGTGACTTTAAAGCAACAACAACAAAAAAATCTACTTTTCTCATTAGATCCTTGAAAGTGTGCAGCTACATGGGGCTGAATATAATAATAATCACTTTGTTTTTCAGCCAACAGTTTCTGCTACTCCCCCGGCATGTGGACACAGTTTAAAGAAGCTCGATGGAAGCCAGCTCCACAGAGAATCCAAAGAGACAGCAGTGTATTGTATGAGACTGCAGCCTCGGGCTCTACTCCCGGAGGATAGCTTACAACTCATCTGTAACATCTGCAACTCAGTTCATGGAAAATCAATGACTCGCAACCGAGTAGAGGGTTTGCATGCACGCTGCCACCTCTCAGCGATGCACCTTTGTAAAAGGGTGCGTTGTCCGTGCACTCACAATTCTGTGGTTTCAATGACAGGTACAACGATTCCTTCACCTGGAAACATTTAATAGAAAAGGGTCCATGAGTTCCTGAAGGTTTTTCTACCTTTAAATGTTTGGAAAGTTTACAAAATACTGTAATTAGTTTCCTGTGCCGTCTACGCTCGACCACAAGGTCAGCTCCAAATTACATCTCTTTGTTTATTCCAGGTCAATTTGACTTGACGTAAAATTATACTCCTACTGAGAAAATTCCTTCCAAGGTTGCGTCTTGTGAAAGTGAGATGGAATGAGATTAAATTGGGCACAATTTGTTAAACACTTCCACATACCTGCATGGAATTAATAAAAAAGGGAATTTCAGTTTAGATTTCTGACACACAATTCCTCCCAGTTATAAAAACACACTTTTTATAAAGTCCAACGCTGCCATAACTTTACGTTCAGAAATTTGCATATGACTGTTTCCCCTGCCAAGGTACAGTATGTGACAGGACCAAAATAATGTGTGTAATGAAATATTTAAAATGTTTGATGAAAGCGTATAGGTCTTATGGGAGCGCTGTTCTAGCAGAGGGAGTGTCAGGCTCAGAGTCTCAATAAACTGTAATGCATTTAGAGCCATGTTGACATACTGTATGGCCACTGTCATCATTTAGATAGGATCACATCATCACACAGTAGTTAGAGAGGATAACAGACTGAGTGCAGGGAAGCACAGAGAGAAACAGGAAATGTGAACTGAAATGAATTCATTTATAATTCTATAAAATGATGATACTTAAAACTCTGTGGGGAAGACGGTCCATCTGCATGTGACACTATTTTGGGGGCAGAAAAGCTCATTTGGAAAAAAAATTATAATTGTATGACAAAATAATATGAATTCTGCTAGACACTGAGACATGGTTACTTTTAATATGAAACACTGATATCCGTACATAAAGGGGGGAATTATCCTGTATCAAGTCGAGCAGACTCTACCATACAACCATTAAATTCTACCAGATGGGCTGAGCCATGCAGGATGCGTCGGAGGTGCAGCGAGACACAGAGTGCTGTGAAATGTGGGCATTTTCTGTTACACAACCAATATGGAGAAGGGCTTTACAGCGCAGGGAGCACGGCCTCAGGCAGCCAAAAGCAAAAAGTGCAACAGAGCCTGAAATGTAATAAATCCCCAAATAAAACTGAATCAGATTGAACAGAAGATGTTACGTATTGTTTTCCCTTTTGATTAGAACGCAAAAGAAAGTTCTTTCAAAGATCAATTACATTTATTATGTAAACTGATTGTTATGTTATGTAACAACATTTAAACTGTTTACCTGTTTCGATGTTGTGGCTGGTTGGTGTACAGCTCCGTTGTAAAACCAAAAGAATTCTAATTCATTTAAAAGACACATTTCGAGGTAAACTGGAAACATATTACAACCACCTCAAATCTACAGAGGGTTAGTATTAAATAACTAGAAATATTTGAAGTATCGACATTTTTTCACGACACTACACGCGCAGGGTGTGCGTTCGCATATGTCCACTAGCATCGCTACGTTTGCTAGCATCGCTACTTCCGGTAGTGTACTTTGAGGCTTAGAACACCTTGTTTTTGAGTCGAATGTGAATATTGGGGCTTGCGGACTGTCAGGGACCGACCAGTATGGAGGCATGTTCTGTTTTTGCTGTTGTTTTATTACGTCTGAAGAAGAGTTCACTTTGCCTGCAACGCTGTTTACCCCTGAAACTCCATAGACAATTACTGAGCAGGTCATTACGTGAGATCTTTTTTGAAATAATATTTCTGCTGAACACCAAACCTTAATGTGAAAGGAGCCAGGAGCCAAAACAAATAACATTGTTCAGATATTTTCTTTGTGTTTCCCGGTTTTCAGCTTCTCTCATTGACCTGCCTCATTTGATTTAATACTATGCGAGTCCTCATCATTGTTTCATAAATATTATTTCAGATGGTTATGTTGCGGTTTCATAAATAAAACAATCGTTGCAGTAAGTTTACATAACATGCCACAACCTGTTAATGACAATAAAGCATCTTACAGATTAAAGCTGTTGGACAAATTCTCCAGTGTCGGCCAAGCTGCTAATGTGAAGTATAACATGAGAGGGTTCTGCATAGTTTGTGTTGTTTAGAAAATATTCATGAAGTTCATGGCATAATCTCTGATGTGCAATTAGCCATGATTTATGATTGATTACTTTAATTTTGGCCGATAGACATAAACACAGTAAATGCTTTGGGGCTTTTCAGTCAAAATAGTTTAATATAACCAACCACATCTTTTCCTGGAGGACTCTTCTGCCTTCTCTGTTTTTTCATGCATGTCCATGCTTCATGCATTATGGGAAGATGTTGGCATATTGTTTTACTTAAGTTCAGGCCATTTTATACAGTTTTATACAGTTTGGGCTCAGATAAGTTGTGTTCTTACCTGAGCCCAATTAGGAAAAAATAATATCACATATGTTGATCAAAAAATGTTGGCAGTGTGAATTTGCTAGCCTATTTATTTATATGATGAAACCACACACACACACACACACACACACACACACACACACACACACACACACACACACACACACACACACACAGACACTGCTAATGCAGATTAGCGGATTAAATAACTTTACATGAAAATATTATATGTTAAAGTTTTATACTGTAGTTTTGTTGTTGCCATTGTGTTTTAATAATAATATATATGTTCAAGAATTGAATTTAAAACCTTGAACTTTTCTGTGATAATATCTGAGCAATTATCAATAAACATATGTCAATTTTGAGGGTGCCTATGTCAATGTTCTTGTATTTGGGTTCTTGTCAGAGAGTAAAATCTAGCCAAAAATTTACCAAAATGACCCTGGACTGCCAATAGTTCATTGTCATATAGAAAAATACTTGTGATTTGGAAAACAAAAGAGCAGCACCTTATTTGAAAACTTGCATCTGAAACCTTTTCAACTAAATTTCCTGATATGTCGAAGGGTATATTGACCACAGGTGTCTGATTTTATCATGGAGAACCACCATATGTCAGGTCTCAGTTCTCACCCTTCATATTGATTCAGGAAAATGAGCCCACATGTCAGAGCAGAGTGGTGTGTGTGTGTGTGTGTGTGTGTGTGTGTGTGTGTGTGTGTGTGTGTGTGTGTGTGTGTGTGTGTGTGTGTGTGTGTGTGTGTGTGTGTGTGTGTGTGTGTGTGTGTGTGTGTGTGTGGTCCTGCTTTGAGCGACTGAAAGGACAAATGATGAAAGTAAATATTATTCACCTGTGAGATTGTTTTTCAAAAAGATTCCTGGATCCGTAACACTTCACCTGCAGCAGCTCTTTACATTGAGATGCGTTTGATTTGTTTTGGTCATTTTGCCTCACAAACCCTGGATTACTCACACTTCTCCTCTCATAAGAATCTCCTGGCATCCGGGAGCTCCCTCCTCCTGCAGAATCCCGACTCCAAGCCAGTAACCTTGGAAACAGCAGGTCACATATATTATCATTTGTCGGGAAAGGGGGGGAATGGTGAACCATTTGTCTGCCAACATGTCTGGTCAGATTGTATCTCACCACTCAGCTGAACAAATGACTGACAATACACCAGCTGCAGCTGCTCAACTGAATGTGTCAAATACATCAAATGGACAAAAGGTTTCACACCGAACACGTGAGGTCAACATACTTGTGTTATGGTTGAAGGCAGTAAATCGTTCTGCTCGATATATAAAGCAAAGCAGTCCATCCTGTTTGTGGCTGCAGAAAATGTGAAAATATCCAGGTTCACGAAAATAAGGTTGATCCTTGTTACAGATGATCCACAGCTTTTTTATTAATTGATATTTATCACGATTACTTCACATAACTTGTGTGTATTTGCGAAATGTCCATGCAAGAAAAGGTTTGTTTTTCTGTTCTAGTTGTCAAATTATCGTGCAAAACAAGATACATAAAATACTGACAGCCTGAGGCTGACATGAAAACAAAATTATTAATTTAGATTATTGTTGGACTGAGATGAAAATGGAGATTATGTTAGTGTTTATATTTGAGTTAATTTGTGAGGAATCCTTCCCTCATGACCTCTGGGAAACAACGTTGAGAATTGAAAATGGCCTGAAGGGGTTCGTTATTTTGACAGATGTTTGATTTGGTTTTGTTTGGACACAAATATTGCAGTTACTCACGCAAGTCCACTTTTCTTTACTTGTTTGATCAGAAATTGTATCTCTCACACTTTTGAATTATGATTTTTTTAATATCACCTGTAACTATATCTGATTGAGGCTGAACATCATCAGTCTTGGACATATTGTATTCAACCAATACTGACAGCTACAACATTTTCCATATTTCTCGTTTGAAAATAAAAGTGGCTCTAAAGAACAAAATTCTGCTTGACTGAGGATGACATAATATAATATGATATAAGTATAAGTCCAAATGTTGAGAGGCATTTCAATGTACAAGGAGAAGGAGAGCGACAGGGGGAGATATAAGGAGACACGCTCATCACAGACATTTACTCTGAGCAGATGAGGGGAGGAGGTTAGTGACAGAGCTTCAGCAAACCACACAACCCACACATCAAACAGGACGCAGTGATGAGCGCGCTGCTCCGACAGCCCAAACTAACAGTGCAGAGATTTCCACTGAAGGTAAGCTTCTTTTGTACAGAATACCTTGATTTGATATTAAATTCCATTGTGTTTTAATAGTTTAAAGGCTTCATATGTTTCAAATGAATTGACTGGATGTTCGTGACATTTTGTTTCTCTGTACAGAAGACAGCACCAACTTTTGGATTCTACTCTCATTTAAAATAAAAGGCAGCTCACAAAACCAACTTTAACAGAGTGATTTGGCAGAAAATAGCAGAGGACAGACCCAAGCTGATGCTCTGGAAAGCAGCCCTGGACCTGGGTTTGTGATGTGACCGCTGTCTGCGCCAGAGTGGCGCTTTTACGCACGATGGAGGAGCTTTTACGCGTGCAGGAGAGTTGGGCGCATAATGTTTCGTGGAGCATCTCAAGTCGTGGAAACGAAAGCCATGTAGGAAACAACACAGTGAATCCTTTGAAACGAAACGAAGAAGTGGCCAAAGTGGAGGTTGCCGTCCTGGTGCTGGTGCTCCTGCTCGCTCTGACCGGGAACCTGTGCGTCCTGTGGGCGGTCCACACCACCAAGCACAGCCAGTCTCGGATGTATTACTTCATGAAGCACCTGAGCATCGCTGACCTCGTCGTCGCGGTCTTTCAGGTCTTGCCGCAGCTCATTTGGGACATCACGTTTCGTTTCTACGGGCCGGATCTGCTGTGCAGGGTGGTTAAATACCTCCAGGTCGTGGGTATGTTTGCGTCCACCTACATGTTGGTCCTGATGTCCGTCGACAGGTGCGTGGCCATCTGTGTGCCGCTTCGCTCCGTGCACAAGAGGAAGGATCGCTTCTGCGTGCTCGCCTCTTGGGCGCTCAGCCTGGTGTTCAGCGCTCCTCAAGCTTACATCTTTTCTCTGCAGGAGGTCGGGGACGGTGTGTATGACTGCTGGGGGGACTTCGTGCAGCCGTGGGGGGCCAAAGCGTACATCACATGGATGAGTCTCAGCATTTACATCCTCCCAGTGGCTATTTTGAGCGTCTGCTACGGTTTGATATGTTTCAAAATATGGCAGAATTTCAATTTAAAAACCAGGAGGGATCACTTCCTGACCCTCACCTCAGACAAGGCCTCCAAAAGCCCGCACCCGCTCTCTCGCGTGAGCAGCGTGAGGCTCATTTCGAAAGCAAAGATTCGCACAGTGAAAATGACGTTTGTTGTGGTGCTTGCCTACATCGTGTGCTGGACTCCCTTCTTCTTCGTCCAGATGTGGTCTGCCTGGGATCCGGCTGCACCGAGAGAAGGTAAAGGCACAAGCAGTTTTCCTTTACGCACAGCTGGTGGAGTTGGGTTTACAATCCTGATTCACCAAAAGCAGCCTCTTTGCTAAAACACAACTTCAGTAACAATCATATTTATGGATTTTTGCAGATATGACTCCTCTTTTACAGTGTGCAAAACACTCAGGGTCACTATAGGTTGAGCATCATCTTTGTGCAAGATTTATATTGGTGAGATTATTGTTTATGATGTTATAAAACACAATTTATCTCTAACAATACAACACAAATGTTATTCCTCCACTGTACTGTATGCCTGAGCTGGGCTGCATAAGAAAGTCCACTTATCTTCCACGACAACACAGCAGTGTTTAACTTACGGCAGCTACAAAGTGAACACAGAATAATGGGAGTGTCATTTCCAGTGGTTATCAGTAGACAGAAAGTCCCCAGAGCCACTGGGAAAGTAAATGGACCACAGCATCAAAGAGTTTCTCTCTCTGTGTCTTCCCTGTGGTGGTTTGTATAATTTCCATTTAACTGCAGAGTTTGCTCAGATGTACCGCTCTTATCATCTGAGTTTGCCATTTAATGGAACAAGGGCAGCACAGCAGAGATGACCCATGCATTGTAAGTGGCGCTATCTGAGGGAAATTGCATGAATGTTCATTCAGAGCATTCACAGGGTCAGATAGCCTCGGTCACATTATGCCTGTGTAATCAGCCTCCTCTTTTAGTATTTTCTTTCAAATGGTTTGGTGGTAATAAGGAAAACAAAGGATAATGTCCCCCATATGATTTACATGGATGGACTCAGTCACTGCGATATCACATATTACCATTTAGTAAACTCTGAAATATTGAATTCTTTGAAAGCCACCTCCGAAAATTGCAACTTGTCATAATAAAAAAAAAAACATTTTCAGTTTTGTGACAATACATGTTTCCTGATATTCCAGTGTGTTATTATTTGTCATTCAGCTTGAGAGGCAGGAGAATGTTCTCATCTGATAAGAGGCTATAAAATCATCCATCCATCCATTAGCTATAGGACGTCTCCTCTGAGGATTGTTGGAGGGCTGCAGCCAATCAGTGCTGGGGGTGAGAGGGGGGGTCAGTCTCTCACAGTGCTGACATAAAGGGCTTCATGTTTAGGATGTACTGTAAGTGCATGGTTTCGAGTGCAAGTTGTAAGTGCATTTATGGTGCGGTCAAATACACTAATGCTAGTTAATGGTGGAACATATAGCAGCGTCAGGTCCATGGTTCAAATGGGTTGCACTTAGTCTCTTAATTAATCATGGGTGTAACATGCAATAAACCAATCAGAGTGTCATCCTCCATTCTCTTTAAAAGCAGGTGTGTTTGCATAAAGGAAGCTGTTAGTGACCTGCAGCTTGTCTGGGGCGGAGGAGATTTGCCAGATAGTACTAGAAAACTCTTCTCTACGAAGTGTGTTCCTGTGTGTGTGTGTGTTCACTTGTGCACCCACTGAGGCGCATATGACTGATCTTGATAATATGCGTTCATAAAAATAGAGAAATACTGCACCATTACGTTCAGATCCAGGTTTGGTTGGTCGAAATCGCAAACGACATCCACTGATCACACCTAATTTTAAGGACATCACACCCATGGGTGAATGAGATGAGCGCTGGACAAGTAAATGACCAACTGTGTCGGTCTGAATCGAGTAAAGACGCTTGCATCATGCTTGGTCTATAGTTTAGGAACAAACACAGACCTGGAGTGAACATACAAACTCCACACAGAAAGGTCCTCACCGCTGTGAGGTGCGAATCACTGCACCTCCATCGGTTCAGTTTATCAAAAACCTTCAAATCACCCAATCTGAAGACATGTGGTTTTCATTGGACGGTCATACTACACAGACAGATCATTGTTTAACTAATCCTTTATTACTGACAGTAATTACCGATTTGCACAGTACATTAATCGCATAAAATGTAAATAAATTAAATTCTAAGAATAAATTGCTGAACTGATTATGGTATAAGTATGGTTTACACATGTGCATGGGAGAAAGAAACAGAGAGGGGAGGAGGACAGGAGCAATCAATTTGAAATATTTGGGGCAGTTTCATGAACGGCGGACTGGTAGATTAAATATACATCATCTAGTGCACATGCAGTTGATGTTAGCAACTAGATTTCCAAGAAAACATTTGGAAGATAAGTTTCTGTCCATTCCTTAGTGTGAAGGTAAAGATAAGTCATTTCCCACTGACATGTTTACGGATTTATTGCACCCTCTCTGACGTAACGTGGCGTAATGATGAGTTTGCTGTCGCTCGTGCAAACACCTTGAGCACTTTCCCAGCCATGAACTTCCTGTCATATCTTTATTGCACTGAACCACCTGCAGGGGATCCACACATAATGAAGCAGAACCTGACTTTGAGCACTTATGCAGTGTTTGATTAACTTTTCATCCTCAGAATAGTCTTGGATATAGCCTGCACTCTCAATAAAATGTGTGATGGCAGTATAATTAAAATCCTCCATTTGAATGACACCATTATTCCCTCCTTTCTATTTTCAGCTTCAGTCTGAAGATAGTGGTTCTGTCCATCATGATATTGCAGACAAGGGGTCAACATTAGTGTTTTTCCTTTCATTTCAGGCAGAGTGAAGAGTTTCCTGTAAGTCAAAGTGAAGATATGCAGGGTTAAATAAGAAAATGCTCTTATGTTGTGGTAATGAGGACTGTATCCTCCGTGACCCTGCACTTCCTGCACTAAATAATCTCTTGTGTTCAACTTATCTGTTGAACAAGTCTTGACAGGTCATTTAGTTGACACTGTACACACCACACCTCCCAAAATACAGCTATAGCGAGTCAGAACGGCATGAATAGAACAGGTCAGCATTTTGACCACAGAGGAGAAGAAGATGACGTGGACTATATCTCTCACATCACATCAAAGATCGGTAAAAAAAAATGTGGAGGTCTTCCACTTTCCACCATTCCTACATGTCGGGATTCTTCGTGATCCGAAGCTCCTACAATTGGAGATTTAATCAAATAGATTAATGAGATATAATAACGTATGTTTTTTTACTCAGTACAGCCCATTCTAATTGAAGCCAGTTTATCATGTGTCAACCTACTATTCAAGCTACTTAAAATCCTATTTGTATGGCATCCATCAACTGTCTGTATTTTCCTAGAAAATAAATGTTTCTGGGCAGCTGCCCTGGAAAGAGACTGATTTATATAAGATGCAATGGATTGTTTAAACTTTACACAATCTGTGACATCTCATCTTGACTTCATCTTGAACAAATGCAGGTAAATTAACACACCTGTATTTGTTTGAGACATCTCCACTGAGGACTTGGTTCTATATCAAGTGTTTCCAGCAGCAGGACGGCATCAGTGCGACATATACTGAAAATAAACATGATGATTCCATCTTGATGAAGGAGGATGTCATGAAGCACAATGCTGTGGTTCACTGATGTGTTTAAATAGGTTTTTGCCAGTAATTGAGGCCTATAAAGCAGAGATGATTAAGATATTATGTGTTAGGGTAACCTGCAGTCAAACGTTTGGGTTTGACAAGAAAATATATCATCAGATGATTATCTAAACTCTTCCCAATCCGACCCACTCAGATGCATTTATTTTGCACTGTTAGAATGGACATGTATCGATATCAGGTGTTTTTCTCTGTCTCTCTCTCTAGACATGGCCTTTATCATCGCCATGTTGCTGGCCAGTCTCAACAGCTGCTGCAACCCCTGGATCTACATGTTCTTTGCCGGTCACCTGTTCCACGACCTGGTGCAGTGCTTCTCCTGCTGCTGTCGAAAGCACCTGGCAGACTCCCACTGTGGCTACGATCAACACGGCAGGCACAAGAGGAACGGCTCCACTTACGTCATCAAGAACACCAGCAGCCAGCGGAGCCTCACGCACACGTCCAGCACGTGACGCAAACGTCCAGCCGGGACATTGAAAAGCCAGCTGAACGCCATCCAAGCATCCAACATGCTGTTGAGTAGTGTGGCAATCATGTCATTCCCACATCTAATTATCTGCTGCGCTGCTGTGGTGGTGGCCATTGCAGCGTGTTCGTTTTCCGATGCTTGAAACTGGGGTAAATAGGCAATGCAATCCTCCTCTCCAGAGACCATTCCCTGCACCCAGAGACAACAGAGAGCAGAACAACATCTCTGTCCAAACTGTGATGTGAAGTAAGGCTTCTACGCAGGCTACATCTGGCATCTGGCATCAGTTCAAAAGGATTGATGCCCTCTGCTTTCGCAAAACATCGCTTTCCTTTTGAACTCCCTGTCCTGCATATACAGTGTGTCTCTTATTCATAAGAGTTATTTTCTGTGTAAACATAAACAAGTTGTTGTTCATATCCTTCAGTGTTGAAGCCTAAAGTCTTGATGTTGTCCAGACTTGACCTTGAAAGATAAGCGATGGTCACATATTGTACAAAGAGACTCTTTTAGAAAGCAAATTTTAATATTTTGTCGCTCAGTGCAAATACCTTATTTCAAGTAGTGATTGTTTGACCTTTAATGCCACATTATTTTGTGTACTCACGTTATTCTATCATGTGTGTGGTTAAATGAAAATGTTGCATGGATTAAGAAATCTGTGAAGAAAAAATTCACTCTCAACTTTGGCTTAATGCAAAAATGTTCACTGTAACAACTCAAGAAAACAATCAACAAAGAAAATCAATAAGAATTGAAGCAGCAATTTAAGCAGCAGACTGCGTGGTTTCAATGTCGTCAGCAGACTTTCTTGTGTCACAGATCAAACAGTGTTTGTACCATGAAATTCCTTTTGTAAATAATTTCCAGTACTTTTCATGTGTGTCTGAACGTCATTGTTTTGATCAACTCCATCTCTGTTTTCTCAGTGTACATGAACCTAAGATTTAAAGCACATTGAACCCAGTTCGGGACCAAGCTGTGAAAATGATTCCCTCTAGTGGCCACAGTGATTACTCCAAGCAACAGTCTTATCTTTCTGCTCAGTGTCTCCGGCTTCATGATTCCATATGATGTGCCAACTTTTTTATACTCAACATATGGAGAGTTTCACTGTCACGATCATATAATGTGCAATCTTACCTCATTAAGAGTGTTTTGAAATGTTCTTTAACTTTGTTTGTCATGGCAAAGGATTCAAAGAAGACCTTGTGGTTTTGAGCAGCACACGGGGTGAAGTTTGAAGATGGAGGAGAACATTCATACATGCAGTTTCAATCATAGCCACATAACGTGGGAGAGATTAGCATCAGTTTAATGGAGTAAGAACATATATGTTATATTTAAGAAAATATTTTATGTATATAAAGTTGATACGGTCGATATTGGCATAGGAATGAAAAAATCATGTAAACTATTTCAAGACAATTTCAAGATTAAAACAAGAATACAATCTTCAGCTTCTATCTTTTTATTCATGCCCCATTCCCTCACAGCGAGCCAATGGAGGTGTGTATGACCAGCGAGTGGATTCGACCCAGGCACTGGCTCTCAACCAGTCGGCTCTTAACGCCGGGCACGACTGCCCAGATGTGGCAGAATGACACACAAGCAAACAGGAGCGATAACAGCAGTGAGGTGGTGCAGCTGGCTTTCCACACCCCGTCCACACTGTGTAGGACAGCTGGCTCTGCGATCACGTCCTCAAAGTGGAACTGGAGCCCGTAGAGAGAGTGTGTTTGGTTATGGAGGCTGAAAGAGTCAGGCCGGGCAGTACAGTTTAAAAAAAACACAAAATACTAGACATTCTTTCAGGAAGCAAACATAAATATTGGGGTTAGTGAATGTTATTTTTGTGCTTTCAGTGTCATTTACAAAGTCCAGTTATGTCTGTTATATACGGGTGGTGGCAGGAATCAGCAGCAGCAGAGATCTCGTACTTTCCTTTAGAAGAACAAACCTTTTAATGGTTGAATTACGGTGAAATGGCAAATGGTCTGTATTTATAAAACAATTTTCCAGTCCACTCAAAAACAATTTCCAGTAAAAGTCACATTCACGCACACATTCACACAACACTTCTCTACACAGCACACCAGTCACACGCTGGCACAGCCATCAAGGGCAATTTGAAACCACCAGCCTCCTGCTTGGTGGACCACCCTCTCTACCCCCTGAGTCACATAGCAAAGATTCTTACTTAAAAGCCCCCCAGAGAGTTTCAATCACCACCACGACTTGTCTATAAAGGTTAAATTCACCCATGAAATACTGCCTTGAACCAAAGCACCTGTTGACAATAAAGAAAACAACTTTTCATTGCATCGTAAAGAAAAGCTTTTAATGCTTTGAAATTTTGTTAAAAGCTTAATAGCTGGACAACGTGTTGTGCTTGGCAGCTGTTGGGTCAGAATTATTTTGAGACCACTTTGGTTCAAAACCCTTGAACATTTCAACATGAAAAAATAAATAGTCCCCAAAGTCGAGAATTACTGCTCCACTATGTCCCTGCACAGAGAGTTAGGAGCATTTCATTAGACATACACACACACTGCTGAGGCTCGATTAACCTACAGCTACAAATTCATACTGGTGCCTAACAGGTTTCCTTTCATAATAAAGTAAAAGATAGACAATCCGCTCCTTGACCACACCCTTGATCTCCCTGGTGTGGCTGTCCCTCCTCATCACGGGCTCCTGGCTGTGGTCACTGTCAGCCATGGTCCCGCTCGCTCTCTGACAGAAAGAGCAGGCCGGGGCTGAAGCTGAGATAATGAAGCGAGGGGGGGGCCACAGTGAGAGTCTGGGGTGTGTTGGCTGCTCTCAGAGCCACATGTGGGCAGGGAGTGGCAGTGTGTGTGAACTGGAACGCCACTCAGTGTTATTCCAGTCCTGGGTCGCCGCCAGGACTTGAGCAGCTGACAGCTTCCTCAAATAGAGGGTACTGCTGACATACCACATCAAGTACACACACACACACACACACGTGAAGTCCATTCTTTAAGGCAAATGTGACAACTCTCACTGGGTCTGTGACAAAGCATTTCACACAGAGGGAAACAGGCTCATGCTGCATTTCACACTGATCTATAAGAAGGAGCCATATAAAACACTGAAGCCAATATATAAACCAATATAAAATCCAAGAATCAAACTGAAATCTGTTGCATAGATAAATATATGAAGGTAATCACATGTCCTGTCCTGTAGGTCATCATCTTTCATATTATTCATACATTAGTACAAACTCTGTAACAGACAACGCTTTGAATATTTGCTTCAATCACAATAAGTGGGTTTATCATTTTATTAGCTTCATTCAATTTAATCCACATTAATTATGTTAAGTGTTCAGAGCTCATCTAATTTCAAACAGTAAAAAATGTCTCTTATTGTCATTTCTTCCCAGAAAAACACATCTATTATAACTTCTTCTTTTCTATTCTAGGTTTAAAATGAGTGTCTTCTTTAATCAAAATTACATCCTGATAGTTTTTGCTTCTTGAGGTAAAACTCTAAAAATGCAGGAAAATATAACACCAAACGAAAATGTTGTAACAAAATCCTTGAACTACATTCAATTAACATAACAGATTCTGCTGAAATGAGTTCAAACTCTAAGAAACATAGCCCCATTTTGAAATAAGTAAAAGTGCTGCATGCTTCACAAAAATGTCCTCCTTCTCAGCCACTGTAACAGAGGTTATTGTGAAACTCAGTTTGTATCATGGGATATTCACTCACATCCTCTTTTCAATCCCACTCTGAGATGAAATGTCCTTCATAAATCCTCATGTCCTGTATGAATAATGTAATAAAGAATCAAATGCCCACTCGAGCTCAGTCCATGTCAATATCATTGCACTTGTGCGCATACAACAAACAATCCCAGTGTGGATTAGCTTCCCCTGCGTGAGTCTCATTCTTTGGCCAGGTGGATGCTGAAGCCTGCGCAGCATCTCCCAGCGCTCGTGAAGAAGGGACGCACAATGATGCCCAGCACGATGCTCCATAGGCCCTGCAGCCAGCGGGTGCCCATACGAATACACTGGATAAAGGGACTCACCATCCTGTTACAGGGAAGATACACAATCATCATAAACAAAATCGTCAGAATCAAGTGTTTTTGTTTTTGATCTCATCTTATTTTACCTCCAGCTGCTCTTGTTTTAGTTGATTCATTTGTTTCAATTGATGTATTTGCTTCAAATTACACTGTATGTATTCCTATGGCTTTATATTTTAGCTATTTGATAAATGGTGCTGTTAGTTATTTGTGTTTTCCTGTTGTCTTGTGTCTTACTCGGCTGTATTATGAAGGAGGTCTCTACCTCTATATATTCCTGTGGTAGAGTAAATGAATGAATACACAGTGTGTGTTAACTAGGTACCTGTGTCCTTCTTGTTTCTTTACAGCCACAGTTTCTCTTTATACACAACAGAAAATATTTAACTGACTAACTGACTATTTTCAACTGCTTCTTAATATATTAGCATCAGGATATTCAAAGATTATTGTTTAACCATAGTTTTTTAAATATCTTTTATTAAATCAAAAAGCTATTTTTTACCCCTCCTCTCATATTAAGGTGTCCCGTTGTTATCCCATTGTGTTTCCTCCAATATCCAGACAGTGAAAACCAGTAAGTAGTTCTTCAGTGATTCATTATTGCACTTTCATAGGATGTGGCAGTCTTTAAGTGCCCAGTGACTTAAACACTTATGGATTACGGATTTCCCACAATGCATCTACATAACATCAATGGCTTTTGAAAAAGGACATTTTGAAGTTTGATTTTCATAATAAAAGATCTACTCAACTATTTTATAAAATGTATTTAATGTGATTATCTATTTCAGAATTTATTTCAAGATCTTTATCGAATGTTTAATATTTGGGAGTTGAGGCTGCATAGACCATATGTGTTTTTGATGGAGGTTCTCTGGCCAAATTAAAGCCAAACTATTGCTGTGGTTAGACACCACACAGAGTTTGTTGTCATGTTAATACTATATATAATATCAATCCGGAAGGCAGCAGGATCTGAACCTACCAGATGTGGAAACAGCTGAGGATGGCAAAGAGGAGGCCAAAGATCACCGACATGGGAATGGCCAGAAGCACAGTGACGACCCTGTAGATCCAAACCCTGCACACCTCAAACAGGGCGTGGCTCCAGATCCAAACTCTGTCGCCACTGCGCAATGACACTGGCTCAGCAATCACATCCTCAAACGTTACCTGGAGACACAGAGAGAAGTGATGCTGAAGCCACAGTTGCGAAGAGGATGATTCACCTTCAGCATGGAACACATATCCACTGGAGGGCAGTGCAATGAGAAAATCAGCTTCCTGCTTCTCAACATTTGGAATCAAGTGTGAATAGTGTTGATAAAACAAAGTCACTGCAGAGGAATGCGTTACCTTGAGGCAGTCATTGATACCTCGGGGGTCCCTGACGTTAATCAGAGGCTTTGTATCGCTGATTTCCACGAGCATAGAAGTATGAATGCTGTCCTCTTCCTCCTGAGCAGGATGGGCCCTCCACAGCATCTGAGGTTCCTCCCCATTATCAAAGTCGTCAGGGTCACTGGAGTCCTCCAAGTCAATCTCCACTTCCTCTGAGTCTTCCCCTTTCACCGTGGAATCCATCCGAACATGTGAGGCAGACACTGTCCAAGAAAAGCAGAGTGGATGTCCGTGTCTGCACCAACAAGCTCAGACTGAGGCCGCTGGTCGGACTCCACGGCTGGCTGCATGCACCAGGGTTATATTGGGAATGTTACGGTGCCCTGGATGGTATTTGCAGAGTGAGGATCATTTTCCTGTGCTGTGGGACGACACGAAGGAGGGGGGGATATAAATACTGTGAGCATGGAGATGACCCAGTAAACACACTGATGCAAGCTACAGGGAATGGCATCACACAGACACATACATGAGACAAATCTGCAAATGTGTGACAAAGGAAATCCGTTCTATTCGGAACATTTAGTGATTTAGAGATTTAAGTGTTATTGCCTTGTTGATTTCATTCATTAGAATTTATTTTTTCATTCATTCCATTCATTTTCAATCTTTCTTGCAGTTAAATAGGTGCCTGTTGTCAGAGAAGGAGTCGGGAGGCAAGACACTCCTGCCCCCCTCTGGCCTATAATAGAAATTAAATGTCCTGCTAAAATGAATTTCCTCAAGAATCTAGACTGGCACTTGGCAGAGCACAAATCAGCGAAGGCCATCAGTCTCCTTAAATCTCACAAACTCGATATGGGACATTAGAGAAAATGTAAAAATCTACCCTATCTTGCTATGTTAAAGAAACGGGGGTTCCTGACTCTGGTTGCAGACCAAAATTAAATAATCCTTCCATTAAGTTTCGTTTAAATCTGTCCTGTAGTTTTTGCGTAATATTGCAAAAAAAAGAAAGAAAAAAGGTGAAAACATAATCTCCTATACAGAGATAATGATTCTGCAGATGCAGCTTTAATCGCTCTAAAACACATCTTTATTATGTTTTTTTTATTGTACTCTTATGGAACCTATCTCAAAACTGCAATGCTCCGTAACTGAAATCAAGTCTATTCTACGTCTCAGATGCCATCGTCTTGGCTGCTAGTTGATTTTAATGAGCAAAATAAACCCCTTAATGTCATAAACCCTTTTACGTCGTGTGGGACAGACACAATCTATCTTTTTAACGTGTATATATATGATTTGTTTTAAAGCTTTTGAGGGAAACAAATCTAATCAAAAACAGGGTAGAGATAATGGTTTACTGGAAAGCTGTTAATTGTGAGTGTAAGGATGCATCACTGCCTTGGTTTGCTCTGTCACCATCAATCCCAGTGCAGAAGCAACAGGAAATTTACTGTATCATCCCAACAGCCTCCTCTTTAGGTCCGGATACTGTTAAAAGTGCCATCAGGACTTCGCACTCTGTTTGGTGTAAAACACCTTTCGCAACAAGCTTTTAAGGGAAAACACTTTCACCTCTTTCGACCTTCGGACCCATTAACCAGACACGCTCAGTGCTAATAATAGTCCAGCTTTGAATCCACAGAGTTAGACCTGATCACACTTTTCTCAGCTACTCACCTGACCTTCGTCCCAGAAAGCCATCTCACACTCCTCGTCGTCGTCGTCACCAAACAATGACCCATTGCAGCAGCTGGTAATGTAATAATCTGATAAGGATTAGGTAAATATAGACAGTGATTTATTCAGAGGCATCAATGCTGCATAAAATCGTGTGTGATCTTTGGCTTGAATAGAGTCAAATTGGTTTTAACAGCTGTAAATCCAAGAGTTTGCCTCATGCATCAATAAAATTAATTCAATTATAATTGATATGAGTTAAAAAAAAAAAGCATAATAACATACAGTAAACGAATTTCTACCAACAAGCGGTGCATCAGTTCAGAGTTTCGTCTAAACAGACTTCACTCTATACGATGACCGAGGCAGTCTCCATGGTAATGATCATTCCTGCCTGCTGAATGAAGACAGAGAAAAGAACACGGTGCCTCGATGAGAGTTTCCTGTGTTGGTGCAGGAGACGAGGGTATGCTAATGGCCTGCACAGCCCGGCAGATGGGCTTTGTTTGAGTCCCTGGCTGCACAGGTGAGGTCAGCAGAGAGGGTGAGTGGAGAAGAGGAGGAGAAACACAAATGTTCCAGCGGATTACACCTTAACGCTTATCTCAAGACGTCACATGTCCAGGGTGTTATCATACCCAGGAGATTTCTTTCCAAGAATCTTCTGTTGTTGTTTTGTGAAACATTTAGGCCACACAGTCAACACAGTGTAGCCCCACAGCCACACTTTGGAAAATCTTTCTACTGCTCCAGCCATTTGAAAACACAGAAGAGTTTTAGGATAATATTTGATCTAAAATACTCAATTAAAACTATATATATATATATATATATGACAACGCTGGGGTATTTTATCTGGCATAATGCTGGCTGTTATACAATGATAGTAATACATTTAACATATTTTTTAGGTGATGTGTGATTCCCTGAAAACTAATCTCAGCTAATTTGCGGAGGGGCGGGGCGTGACCCAAGAAGAACCCATAACCTTTCGGTGTGGATGTGGATCAAGATTCATGGATGTTGATGGAAAATCAAACTGATATTTATGAGTGTGTGCAGATCCAAATGAAAATTCAAATCTAGTAAAATTACATGGACTTTCATAAGGAGACTGTTGGGCCTTGGCGGAGGTATGAACTCTACTCAGTGCCGTTCCAGCCTGTGCATGTGACATGTATGGGGTGCAAGCATCACTTCAATGAGGTGATGGCTGCTTTTTCGGAACACAGACAGTTACATTCACATCACACAGTGGAAATGTGTTTTTAACCAGTGTTGTATCCACAGTCCATCCCCTCTGTTTCCAGCAGCAGCAGCAGCAGCAGCTTATAAGCAGGATAAGGGATGTCAGACTGTCGGTCTGTCCAGCTGTTTTCAGTACAATAGGTCAGACTGATTATCTGTCATGTCCAGTTAACAATGCAATCACTAAGCTCTGCTGTCCCCAATCTAAATCCACAACAGAATAAAAGATACATTTACAGAATGAGTCTGACATGGCCATGTGCTCGACCATTTCTCAGCCGGGAGCCTGTGACAGGAACATCCCGGCTTCGGCTCCTTCATTAGTTTGCGGGAGCTGAGTGAACAGGATGTGAGGTTGTGCCGCGTGAACTCTGTGAGGTTTGGTTGTCATGTTAAATGTGCACATGCCGGTCTGAGGACACCTTCTCCCTTTGATTCCTCAGGAGAGCTCCTCTCATTATCACTGTCTGTGCAGCAGCAGCAGCAGCAAACAGACGATGTACTCGCTTCAGCAGAGTTATAACAAACCGCCCTCGGCTCAGTTCAATGCCTGAATTCTCATTTTCTATAGAGAGCCCGACGTGTGTTTGATCCACGGTGAATATGATTTGCAGAAGAGGCGGACACTCGATGTGATTGTCTTGATTTAATAGAAGTGGCCCCTGAGCTGGGAGGTCTTTCACTTTAATTAGCAGCTTATGAAGACGGCTCAGACTCAAACATTCATTAAAGTGAATCACACACTCTGGAGGCGGGCTGATGAAACAAGCAGTCAGCTCTTTGAAGTGTATTTGCATCAACCGTATCGCCAATTTCTCACTGACTGATATATATCGAGTTTTTTGGGGTTTCTTTTTGAGCTGAGGTACAAAATGTGGATTTCAATTTTGTGACACTTCCTTATAAATCCTGAAGTTTCCTTAATCTCCCGTCTCACAACATATGACGCTGAGCAAAATATGACAAGATTCATCCTGATTTAATCGGTATCTCTGCCAACTTTTGTATCTCACCAGGAGTTGAAATGAAAATGTGTGTATTTGAACAATTAGGAGCACAACATGAGTTTGACATTAATGTCCAATAAGTATAGAATAAAAATGACTCAAAATATTAATGAGCAATTCCAAAAGATAAAGAGGCCTGAATCAATGCCTTCCTCCTTTCGCTCTCCCCATTTCACACGTACACTGTCTTAACAATAAAGGCAAAAATGCACAAAATAAATATATATAAGAAAGAACAATTAAATGATGTATAGTGGCCTAAAGTGGACC
Organism: Hippoglossus stenolepis; assembly: GCF_022539355.2. Lineage (NCBI taxonomy): Eukaryota > Metazoa > Chordata > Actinopteri > Pleuronectiformes > Pleuronectidae > Hippoglossus > Hippoglossus stenolepis. The sequence continues at coordinate 14,152,960 of NC_061485.1, forward strand.
ATAACACGACAGCTCAAATTTTTCCAACATCCTCTTTATACGACTGTGGCGATGACGATGACCTGATGACATGTATCCTGTACAAACTTTGATTCAAGTGTCATCATTCATTTGTGCGTGTTCCCAGCTGTGTTTTATTATGTTGGCTTTGATAATAGCTGCACTGCTTCTCTGCAGCACTTACACAACTGAGTCTATAGCCAGACACCATAAAATGGCACAGTGTTATCTTGCTTTTAACATATCTGGACCTCAATAAATTGCTGTGTGTGTGTGTGTGTGTGTGTGTGTGTGTGTGTGTGTGTGTGTGTGTGTGTCTTCTGTCTTCACTGACTGTGACAAGCTGCATCAGAACTACTTAACAGCGTTTTTTATATTTTCTACACATTTCTAATCTGTTTATGTGTTGACTGATTTGTGTCTCTGGATGGCGTTCACAGGGTTTATTTAAATTTAGCTCGGCGTGCTCTTCTCATTTGTCCCCAGTTATCAGCGTGTCTATCCGATGTTATCCTTTAATCTGAGCTGCAGAGCTGCGCCTTCCTTCAAAACATCCAGCACATACACATCAAAAACATGCCATCAACCCGTCTCCAGTGATCTGCACAGAATAATAATGATTAACTCACTTCAACAAGAACAAACTATACAGGACTGTATCAGAATTTGACAGGTAAATCAGACTTTCCATCTATCATATATGGATAGATGGAAATGTGTTTAATCTGCCCGTGTTCGTATATTAAGAAGGTATTAAATACAAGCATTTGAGCTGTTATGAAATGGTATTTTCTCCTTCTATATAATCCTGGGTTAAGCGGGCTCTGTCTTAGTCACAAATGGACATAGAGGTCAGGACCCAGAAAACCACAGCTCGTCTATGCAGAGACAGAATCAGGATGCACATGTAGATATGATGATACAGGGTTTTTTGTGTGTTCAGAGACTGATGGGAAACAATTATTAGCCTGGACATGTGACAGACTTTTAATGGGAAGGCGGACTTTGTTGATTCTTCAGTTTTAGAGACTTTAAAACTGTAAAATAAATTACAAAATTTAAACAAATAATGAAAGTGAAAACATTGAAATGATTGACTCGGCAACACAGTATAATTTTGTCTTTGTTCACAGTGTATTACTTGCTGGTGATGTACTGTCAGATTAAATGATTTACATAAAATCATAGTGTTTATTTGCACATTTAAAAACAAATTATTGAACAAAAAGTGATGTGTCTCTTCTTTGAGTACAATAAATAAGGTTTACAGAAATCCTTGTCACATAAATACAACATGTCAGCATTGAATTACTATCTACTTGTATAGGGGACATAGCTGGTTTATTTGCACTTCATATAAAAGTAAGAGGTCACCATAATGTAAGAGAAAGTCACTGCTCATCTGTTAACTGGACATAGTGTCATTATTTACTGTTCGAGTATAATGTGATAACTTTTATTGAAATAGATCTACTGATTGCAGATAAACAGTAACATTGCTTCAGCTGTGAAAATAAAGTGTCCCTTATTAGATCAGTAACTATATAACTTCTCATTTTACCACATAAACTGTAACAACAACTAAACTGCCCATTATTTCTCTGAGAGACATCTTTAGATAAAAATATGAAATTGTCAAGTATCAAAGAAAAAAACCTGTAATTATTTCTTGGTGCTGTATCTGAGCTTATTTTTGTTATCGTTACTGCAGAGTATTAACCCTGTGGTACAACAGTGAGGTATAAATATATATCTAACCAAACTCTTCTGGGATCTGTCCCGGTATCCTGAATCCAGTCTGCCCAGTTTGATCCAGAGTGTTCCTGGGACTGGGTGTGGCAAAGCTTGCTTGTGTCTCTAACGTGCAGCTGGTCCTGTGGAGGAACTGCAGGAAGTTCTCGGGACCTGAGCCCTCGTGGCTGGACAAAGCCAGATCCACGGGCCGGGCCGCGTAGCAGCGCCGCAGTTTACAGAGCTCCTCCCTGATCTGACGATTAAGAAGCCCATAAAAAAATGGATTAATAGCAAAGGAGGAATAGGCCAGCCAGATAACCGTCTCCTCCAGGTCCTCGGGGATGATGGGTGTTGCATGTAGCGTCAGGTGGAGGTGGAAGGCAAAGTAAGGCAGCCAGCAGATCAGAAACTGACCAACGATTAGCACCAGAGTGAGAGCAGCTTTACCACCGCCAAAGGGACGGTCACGCATCCTCCTGCGTGGGGCGTTGCGGGTTGTGATGATGGTGGTCTGGCTGTTTATTGAGTCCGAGCGAAGCTTCAGTTGATTAGTTGTCCACGAGGGCAGAGGTCCATGCTGGCGGGCGGCCACACGTGCAACCTTGTACACATTACAGTAGACAGCAAAAATCACAACAGCTGGCAGACAGAAACATGTGACACTGAAGAACACAGAGAAGATCCGTCTGTGATCACTGTGGCTCCAGTGCAGCGAGCAGTGTGCAGCACTGATGGTGCTCAGGCTGCCGTAGGACGGCCACCCAAACACAGTGGACAGCCCCAGCACGGCAGAGGTCACCCACACCATCACCATGACAGCTGCAGTCAGCTTCAGCGTCATCTTCACCTCGTAGCGCATAGGGTGGACGATGTAGTAGTAGCGCTCCACGCTGATGGCCGTGATGGTCAAGATAGAGGCAGCTATGAGGATTACATTGAGGAATACATACACCTGACACTCCAGCACAGTGAACACCACGCCAGCAAAGTACGGAGAGCTCGACACAATCCCGAGAGGCATGAGCAAGATGGCACAGAGCAGGTCCACCGCGCACAGGTGACAAACAAAGGCGAATTTCCTGAGATGAGGGGCTTTTATGACAACAACCAGAACAGCAGTGTTGGCCAGAAGTGCCAGAACATTCATGGTCACCATGAAAAATATCCCTGTCAGGTCCTTGAAGCGTGTATGGGGGTTGGGAAGGGTGCCCAGGTGTCTGCTGGGTGCTGAGGGCACTGGCGCCCATGTGGCGGTGCTCTCATTGTAATCAGGGTTCGGGAATGAACTGTTTTCCTCCATGATTCATAATAAAGCTTTCAAAGTGCACATCTGTACTCCAGACTCCCCCATTGTTCAGTGATGAGGCAACAGAATCCTTTAGACATCAAATGAAACACACTTCACTCCTGTGAAGAGAAAATAAAATCCATTAACACAGGATATTCAACATTTGTGGAAACTCGTGTTCAACTGGATGAATTGCATTAGCGGATTTTTTGTGTCACTTTTGGGAAAGAAGCTGTGAACACAGCACTGACGGATTGTTGCGATCAGTGAGCCGGTCACTGTGATTGGACAGCAAATATGCAAAGGCTCATGGGACTGTTTAGTGTCCTGGACACAGAGCGACATTATAAATCATTTAGAGCATAGACGGAGATGGACCAAAAGTGAAGCCACAATTACCAACTGGTGGCCAGCTGCAGTAAAGGTAAGAAATCCTGGCCAAAACTAAAAAGTCAAAGTACAATCTCCAATATAATTTTATCAAAGAAACTAATGTATTCCTTGTCATCCCCTGATCGTTATTGCAGACTGTGGCTCCAAATATGTGAGACAGCAGTGTTTCGTATCTGGGATATTTTGGCTTCATTTCTGGATCGTGGGAGGAAGAGGAGATGTGTCATCCATCTTCATATAAAGCCCACGGTGTGGAGTCACTTGTTGGATATATAACCAATAGACAATCTCCATTCGCTCTCAGTTTGGACTCCACCATTTCTCCACCAAGTGACTTTTGGATTTAGTCGCTTAATGCTCGTCTATGTTCACCAGCGAGTCGCCAGCTGTGTCCGTCTGAGGCAGAATAAAACAACGCATGCCCAAGTTGACATAACAATGACAGCGCTATGACATCATCAGGACAGACAAAGCTCCTCCAGAGCCACAGAAGACATCACTGTTGGTTTATTGCTCTAAACATGACACACACAATGTATCTTAACTAATAACATGCAGAAATTACTTTTTATTCATAATCTTTCCTCCTACCAAACATCCACAGAACCTCACTGCATTATCATAACCTTCAAGGGAACACACACAGTATATGGTGTTGGGAGGTTAATCAATAAGTGTTCACAGTATTTGAGGGGATATTTTACAGGGAATGCTCTCTCTCTCTCTCTTTCTCTTTCTCTCTCTCTCTCTCTCTGTCTCTCTCTCTGTTTAGTGGGAGCGACTTGATCAATAGGAATAATTCATGGAGGACACTCCGTCTCTCCTCCGTCCGTCCCTGTCCTTTTGAAATGAAAGATAATGAGTGTGCTTGTTTTAGCCCAGCTGCAGGGAGCTGGCCACATTGATTAGTATGTATTCAGAGTCACCCTGCATCGCACCATCAAAGAGGAAACCTCTCAGCCACCCAGGTCTGACCCCGAGGCATTCTGTGCTTTCTCACGAATACATGTGTTTACTGTACGTTAAACACTCTGCAGAATATAACATCCTAAATTGTACACTTTCTTTCCTGTGAAAAGTGCAGCCACTGTCTACACATAATCAGGTTTCACATGAACGACTGTGGAAGATGCTGTGTCCTCAATACATGTGCCAGTGATCCACTGATGCTCTCCCTCCCCTGCTGTAATCTTCTCTGGTGGCATGCAACACATTTGCTCTCGGATTTATCCCCAACAACAACATGTACATTTTCATGCACGTTATGTAAGGGTGTCCTCGTTTTCACCGTGTTCCAGCCTCAGCCTCAGCATATGCTCCGTCCACGTTTTGCTTCTGAGGGGGATGATCATTTTCAGCCAGTCTATTTATTTATTTAATCTCCTCTTGTTATTAATTCATGAGAAAAACATGCAGTGCATTTCGCCTTTGCTGTTGTTCCTTACCTCTTAGACAGACGTAAATAAATCACCATTGATTAATCATTTTCTACATTATAATGAGGATGAGGTAAATATGCAAAATTTGTAATCCCTCACACAGGGAAAATCCCATAATCCACTTTGTGATGCTTTTTTAAAATTATGCTAACAACCAGTTTCATTGCCTTTATGTATTACAATTGATTACCAATATTGTTTTAATATCAAAGACAAAAAATATATATAATTTTATGAATAGGTATATAAGACATAAATAGATACAATCAAATAAAAAAAACTGAAAATAACAATTTACATTTTATTAATCCAAGATATGTAAACAGTTTTTTATAGAAATAAAACATATTGCATGTGTTCCAGTACATTTCTATAATAGGTATATAGGCCCTGTTCTGTCCACTAACTATGAGGTTGGTCTTGTTATTCCTAATGCTGAAAAGGTTAACAGCTGTTAATCGTGATCATAGTTTTCAGATACGACTGGTTATTAATATCATTTGCTCCATCTGAGTGATTCTAAATATTTTTGTGTCTGTGTTAACTACACGGACTAAATGTCTACAAGTTCATTAGAGGTCAAAATCTCACCCCATCGTAATATTCCAGGACTTTGCAGAGGTTTGCAATGCACAGTGGAACGTTGATGCACTCAGTAGAATATGTATGTACTGTCATTACAGTATCACAAACAAATCTATCTTCATTTCAATGTTTCTTCTTCAAAGTTTGATATAACTGTAAAAAAAAAAAAAGGTTTGTCTCTCCACCACCACTGACTCAACGCTGTCTCAGCAAGAAAGAAAAAAACGTACCAAGTACCTCTTACATTTTGGCTGCAGCTCCACCTAAACAAACTTTTCCTCTGAGTCCTTCCAAAGCTTTGCGGTGACTCATTGTGAATCCTCAGAGGTCAGTCCTCGGGCTTTGCCTCCAGCTCTGGAGAAAGTGCTGATCCACTTGACAGAGCGCTCTCAGGAACCGTGTCGTCCTGTTGCAACTTCTGATGAAAACTGCTATTTTTTTCCCAAAGAATCAGACAAATGAAGCCTGAAAAGAGACCCCAGGGAGAGCTGGGACTGACAGAGAGAGAGGGAGAGAGAGAGAGAGAGAGAGAGAGAGGTGATGTGCTGCGGGTTCACTGAGACAGAACAGCTGGTTTGTAAGAAGGGAGGGGGAGGAGCCAGTGGTTGATGATTGTTCACATCACATCTTTCAAGAGGAGATAACTGTCAATCTGAACCCCCACCCACACACACACACACACACACACACACACACACACACACACACACACACACACACACACAAACACACTTTTAATCATATTCATTATGAATCTTTACTATATGGGTTTTAAATAAATTATAATAAACCGAGCTTTGGACCCCATGAGCTCCACTGGTCCTGATAAGGTCAGTGTTTATGCTGGAAAGGGGCCTTAAATTCAGTGTGTAGAATGTGGTGACATCTAGTGGTGAAGTTGCATGTTGCAGCTGAACACCCCTCACCTCACCCTCCTCTTCCAAACATGAAAGAGAACCTGTGGTAGCCTTCAGTTGTAATAAAAACTCAAAAGGTGTTTAGTTTGTCCAGTCTGGGCTACTGTAAAAAACATGGCGGCCTCCGTAGAGAGAACCCGCTCCTGATGTTAATGTAATGTATTTAATATATAAAGGGCTCATTCTAGATGAAACACGCTAGTGATATCCAATGGATCCCTTTCACCTAAATCTTACACACTGGACCTTTAAGACGTAACAAGAATTAATACAAAAACACACGCTCTCTCTCTCTCTTACATCAGTCAGTGTGTGGCTGTGACTGTCACACACTGTCCACTGTCTTCACACACGCTCCCCTATTCTCTTCTCCAATGAGATGCTTGCTTTCGCTTGGATTTCGTTCACCATTTCCCACACAAGAGGATACTCATTGGCATAATGCATTCCCTGGCCCCTTACCCTAACCTTAACCATCACAACTAAATGAATAACCCTAACCCATAAACCTAATTCTATCCCTAACCTTAAAAGCAAGTCTTTCCAAAAAATGTCCTCACTCCATAAGGTCTACCCTCACACACACACACACACAACTTTCTTCTTCAGATGGAGTTGATCCTATTCCATGATTCCTCCCAACTGCACCCTTTAGGGAAGTGGGATAAATCCTTGGATAAATCTTTGCAGCGCCTGTAAACAGAGCGCAGCACTGACATCTGCTGGTCCCGGTTAAAAGTAAAACTATATTCCTGATGGAACTCACTACACCGATGGAGGGATTCAAGTGTTCCAAAGGTTTATTGGCCCTTACATGGTGAAGCACAACAAACAGAGAAGTAGAGTAGTAGATGTTGTGGAAGCAGGAAGATCACTTCTGGCTTATTCTAAAACTACAAAAGTTATTCTTCAAAAACACTTGATGCATTGCACAATTTGTAAAGAACAAGGTACAAACGAGATCTCTATCATTTCAAACAGTTCCTACGTTAAACACACAACGGCTGAATAAATGTGGTCGACTTATCTAGACACAGCCACTTACTACCGCAACTGAAATAACGTTTTATTGTCGACACCACGTGACATTTTATAGTGCCGTCCAGTGACCTCATTGGGTCACCACACTAACCTTCACACTTTTTGAACATACAGTACAACCAACAAAAACAGCTGTCAAAGTAAAAAAAAGTAAGAATTCTGAACGGAAAAAAAACAAATAGTTAAAAACCTATTGACCACACGGACTAGATTCCATTACTGAATAAACTAGTGGATTAACAAAGATAATCTGTCACTCGTTTCTACCAGACATGAAAACCAGCAAACCAACAAATAAAGACAGACTTGAAATGCTATAACTGAGAGTCACTTCTCATTGGTTCATTTTCAGGCAGGAGTGACGCATCTTGACAAAAGCTTTGATCGATTATCACTTTGTTTTCAGCTTTACTCAAACCCATCCTCTTCTTTAACAGTTTGTCCTCGTTATTCAACTTTGTGCGTATCGCAGTCTTTATTTGGCTGCCGTCAACACCAAACTTGACGGCCACATGCTCTGGAAAAAGAAACATTATTACGTTTTAATCTCAATTTTGTTGAATCAACACTAAATATAACGAGCAGCTCTGTGCGCTTACAATTTAATGACCCTGTTCAGACCGGGTATTAACATCCGTCCTGAGAGAGCCAATCACAAGCCGCCCGTTTTAAGTTCCTCTTTTTCACGCTTACACAGCAAAAAAGGATATGGCCTCATAAATCCCAGACCACCTCTGAATGCGGTTTGAGTGATCGGATCAAAGGATGTTAAAATCCGATCTGAACTGAGTCAATGATGATCAAATGTTCTGAAACTTACCAATTATATTCCTCAGGATCTCCGGTGGTAGCTGAGGCTTGTGACAATCATCTCCAGTGAAGGTGTTCCTCCGGCCCTGCAGAGAGTGCGTGGCCAACGTTTCTCTGTCGAAAAGTATCATCAGCAGCGCTGACGTGTATTTTTTGTAGTCCGCGATCTCTGCGATGCGCTCATAAAGGTTTTTTGGTACTCTGAGATTCTCAGCGAGAAATAGAAAGCTGTTGTCGTCCTGAGGGAAAAACAAAGAAAATAATGAGTTCCAAAATGAATCTGATCATAAAAATATCTTCAAACTGTAGCACAGACAGTGAACAAGTTGAATCCTCCCAAAAATTGTGCTATTATTACAGGATGAGGAATATGTGACCTCTGACCTCTGGGATGTTATGAACTGCTCTCATCTCAGGCTCAGCCAGGAAAGAGATGGCTTCATCTTGAGAGTTTTGAGATTCAACTCCTGCTTCGCCTCCTTGAAGAACATGATCCAGGGTGACTCGCAGTTCATGTGCCGTGTGCCTCATCTGCATCATGAGAGTGTTCATTTCTGCAAAGTGTTGAGTCTGATTAGAAATGTTGACGCTGTTTATTCTTTATACTATTTAAATCATTACATTGTATATTTACAGTCTAAGCTCTGAGCTGCTTTAGGAATGGAAAGGAGATCATAAATCTTAGTTCTGCAGAACAACCAGAAGTCTGTCAAAACATCTTGTGTCACACAGTCCAGATGTTAATTGGAAAACCGTCTCTACATCTCGTTACTTTGGTGGAGAAAAACAAAATGGATTTGATTGGGCCACATATTTAGATTTTCATATTTTAGGCTCCAAATATGTGAGATGGAAATTGCAGGAAAATTTGAAGAAATATGAATGAAAATCAATACTATTGGAATAGAAATGTCTGTGGAAGAAAAATTCCATTTAAATCCAGGTTAATATCCATTCATTGATTAGTGGATAATTGATTGAAAAATTATGTTAATTAATGCACTATAAATACATTTTTTAAAATTTAATTGCAAGTTAATTAACTAGCATCAAACTACACTGTACTTTCCAAATTAAAGCAATAACTTTAATTTCTATAAACAAAGTTTTTTTTCATTTCAAAAGGCTTCAACCTTGACAATGCAACACGTGTAATATGTGTTTATTGATGGAATACAACCTTCTCTTTGTGTCATTATATCTCCCACATTTACAAAAGTGTGACAGAGATGACACCATGTTCCATCTACCTGTATGTATCAGAGAGAAACGACCGTCTATGTCCTGTACACAGACAATAAAGTTGACTTTGAGGATTGAAGAAAGCTATGATCACAATGAGTCACCAACTGTGTGGCTTCAACAGACACGTCTATATATATTTTTTGAACATATTCATTGATACATGAAGAAACCATCTGTTCCCACCTTTCATCTCCCTCAGCTCCCTCTCGGCCAGGATTCGACATCTGCGTTCATACTTGAGTTGAGCCTGCAGCTGCTCGATCTTCATGAGGAGGCTGATGGTGTCCGTTCTGATGCCTGGACTTGCGATGTGCTCCTCGTCAAACTCAATGTTGTCATTCTGCAACGCGGGAACAGTTCAGATCAACACTCGAGATGAAGATGGTGAGGCTGATGTGCTCACTGACACACTCACAGACCCTCACCTCGTTGCTGTGGAAGGGGGAGTAGCTGGACTCCTCGGGCAGCCCATACTTCTCCACCTCTGGATCACAGCCAAACTCCGCAACATCTGGACAGACCTTTATCATCTTCATGGGCAGCTGTGCTGGGCTCGTCCCTGCGCCTCGCTTGGGTGGCATGAGGATGGAAAACTCTAAAAAAAGAAGGAAAAAAAGAAAAGAAAAGTGAAAAACGATGTGAAGAGAGGAGATGGGTGGTCAGCTGACTCCTCAGACATCTTTGTTTTTTCTGCACAGGTTGAAATCAAACTTTTGGGCTCAACTTTTTTCCACTTCTCTCTTTTACTCACGATTTATCTTAAACTCATCCGTGAGAGACAAGGATGAAAAGTTAGTTCCTATTGCATCCAAACCCCCCAAGCCCCCGGACTCCCGAGCCTCCAGCTGCGGACAATGAGGGACACAACCTGTCCTCCAACACATTACCGATACATTATCAATACGTGTGATCGAGGGGAGGCTCACCTGGCAGCTCGGCTCGACCTCAGGGATAAACTGTGACGACACTCACTGAGGACAAAGCCAGCGCAGTAAACGAAAAAATACTGCGTAGTAGAGGAAGTAGTAGTACTACTGCAGTAGTACACTACATGGATCCTCCTACAATTACGGCTCAATTAAAACAGCCACGCAAATCATTTGCGGTTGAATATGCGTGAAATGCTGAATGTTGAGATTATCTCCCACCACAGAGGCTGCACATGTTTGTATTATGACCGTGTTTAGATTTTTTACAATTGTGTGCGGAACTAATTTTCGGAAACTTATTCCCCGGGGGAAGAATTTTACCAAGTACAGTTTCCTGCTCAGGAACAAATTACAAGTTAAACCAATGCAAACGCAGAGTTTCAGCAAAAGGCGGGACAATGGGGAGATACCGCTTCCAGCAGCCAATCAGCGCCTGAGTTGAAACAGTGTTGCGCTTCCTAGTTTGGTTGGCGTGTACCCATGTGGGTTCAGAGCCGTGTTGACTTGTGGAGGAATCTGGTTTAGTTTGAGACGCCTCGTTTTAATATGTCGTCTTTTTTTATAAAGTCGAAAGAAAACCCCAAATCAGCAAGAAAGGGGAAATATGTAGCGGCGCCGAAACGAAAAGTAAGTCAGCACAACTGTTAGCAAGGGAGCTAACTAGCAGTTTGACTCGCCGGATGTAACCTGTCGCTCAAACACGTTTTACACAGTTTTTAGTGCTAACGTATTGTTCTTATAAAACTGTAACACCGGTGTTTTCTCCTGCTGCAGGGAGATGGAGATCCCGGGGCTAAGAGCAAACTACGAGAGAAGAAAACCAACGCCAGATACAACGAGGAGATTTCCAGCGACTCTGAAAATGAAGGGTGAATTTTCTCACGTGTTTGTTATAGATATGAATTCATGATTGCTCCCTAGCTGTTGTGAACTCGTTCTGTCCGTGTGCTCAGTCCCATCGGGTCCAGGAAGAGACCGGTGGTCGAGGAGAAGGACTACGGGGAGACGCCACAGGAGAAGAAGCTGAGATTAGCCAAACTGTACCTGGAACAGCTGAAGGAAGCAGGTAAACTCATGTCTTCCATGTGGCATGCAGGTCTGACGGTGTAGTCAGTGCAGGCGTTTGTTTATTGTGTGATGTCTGTCGTTATCAGATGAAAATAAAGCCGAAGCAGAAGACTTTGAGACGGATCTGGTCGCAGGAAGACTCGAAGAAGAAGTGGTAAGTGTGACAAACCAGTATATTTGAAGTAGGGCTGGACGATATGGCCAAAACAAATCTGTCAATATCACGCTAAATGTCACATTGTTTCTTGAAAGTTTATAGCATGATTATTTTTCCTCAGTGAAGGTTGGGGTTTTAAACTCCTCTTCGTCATTGATTGTGGATTTAATGTTTAAGATCATTCACAGGTCTATGTTATTTATCTTTGTGTGCATGTGTTTCTCCTCAGCTTGAACAGAAAGGAAAACTTCAGCGATTTATTGCCAAAGATGTGAGTACATGAATTTCAATGTCTTCGGCAGGGATGTCCACGATTCTCGATACCAAATTTGATACCAAGGCGAAAAAGAAAACAGTAAATCCCATTAACTTCACCACACACTCCTTTATTAACAATATTTTAACATACAAAACACAAAAGTGGCTATGTAGCCTTCAGGTGATAAATAAAAAGAAAAGACTATTAACATTATAAAACAGAATAGTGGCATGTGGGAAAATTGTGAGATTTGAGTTATCAGGTATAATTCAATGGCTGCACACGCAATGTACTTACACACACACACCTATATGCTTTGGTACCGAAGTATCGGTTCTCGTGACATTCCTAGTCTCGGTTATTTTACCTGGGTAAAAAACTGTTTATAAACAAATGGCCTTTTATTTGATTTCCCATCTTTCTTTTTTAGCTCGTACAACCAGAAGCTTCAGAGATCCGTTTGTTAAGAGGACACAAACTTCCAGTTACTTGTCTGGTCATCTCCCCCGATGACAAGTGCATCTTTTCTGCTGCCAAAGACTGCTCCATCATTAAGTGTTAGTATACAATGAAATCCTATGAAGCCATTTTATGAAACTTATAGTTGCCATAGCTTATAGTTTTGTTCTAGAGTCCGAGTTCAGTTTCCTTTTTCATACATCTCAAGGGGATGTGGAGAGCGGGAAGAAACTGCACACGATACCCGGTGGAAGGAAGGGCACAGGGGATCGGCATGTTGGACACACAGCCCACATCCTATGCATGGCCATATCATCAGATGGAAAATACTTGGTGAGTTGTGCTCAGTCAATATATTCTGCTTCTGTCGGTTTTGGAAAACCTCCATATTTAACCACTGTAGCCAAGAGCTTCCTCATATTGTATTAACACCCACTATCTCCACATCTTTTCAGGCGACTGGAGACATGAACAACCTGATCATGATCTGGGAGGCAGAGACCTGTAAACATCTTTATAAATTCACAGGACACAAAGGCCCTGTGTCGGTAAGCTCTCCCTCCCTCTCTCCCATTTAACAATATCTTCAATGGTTTTTTTTATCTTCTGTCTGAGGTTGACCTGTGAATTATAAACTGCCTCTTTCTTCTCAGGGTCTGTCTTTCAGGAAGGGATCTCATGATCTGTACAGCGCATCTCATGACCGCTCAGTCAAGGTCTGGAACGTGGATGAGAATGCATATGTGGAGACTCTGTGAGTAACTAATAATGAATCTCTGCTAACACTCGCATTTCCTCTTGATTGTGTGAATGTAACTGTGATTGTGAATCTCTGCAGCTTCGGGCATCAGGATACTATCACAGGACTGGACAGTTTGAGCCGTGAGCGCTGTGTGACCACAGGAGGACGGGACCGCACCGTGAGGGTGTGGAAGATAGCTGAGGAGTCCCAGCTGGTTTTCCATGGCCACGAGTGAGTCTCTCTCTTTGTCTGTTGCTTGTGCTTCTGAGTCAAGCTTGTTTAAACCAGTGAGGAACCAGTTCACATTTAAGTGTACTGGCAGGTTTGTAAATGGTAAAAAAAAAACTAAATGCATACATACAGAAAGACTGACATCATCTGTTTTACTCTGTCCCCCTACAGGGGTTCAATCGACTGCATCCAGCTCATAAATGAAGAGCACATGATCACAGGAGCTGATGATGGGTAAGACACGAGTTGCAGTTTAATTGTCTGTGACCTCACCGTGCTTACAGATCCACTCATGTTGCCCTCTCTCAATTTTATGCACGACCTCAGCTCTGTGTCTCTTTGGAGTGTCAACAAGAAGAAGCCTCTCAGCACTGTGAAGAAGGCGCACGGTTGCCATGGTGACGCAGGGCTGCAGCAGCCTCATTGGGTCTCTTCAGTGGCGGCGCTTCACAACTCGGATACTGCCGCCTCAGGTGCCTGTGGCTGTGAGAGTCCTCTTCACAAGCTTTTTAATAACACATCAAAATGTCCAGGACGCTTTCAATTAACTTCTCATTATTTCTTGAATAAAACTTAATCAGCATAATTAATACATTTACTTATTTTAGTGTCATACTAGTACATACTTGTGACAGTGGTTTCACTCATATGTAGCTAAGCTGTACTTGCAGTGTTATACTTTCTATTAGTAACAATGTTTTTTTTTCTGTACAGGTTCACACAACTCACATGTGCAGCTCTGGAAGTGTGGCCAGAATTACCGTGGGCTGGAGCGTCTATTCACTGTACCAGTGGTAAGCTCCTACCTCCTCCTCTCCTTTGTTAATATGCTCATGTTTACATAAGATGCGTTTTCAACTAAGTTCACGTTATTTCTAAATATTCATGTACGCTTTCCTGGCAGCCACATCAGCTGCATTTTCAAAATGTCTAATTTTGTTTCTCCATCTGCTCTTGTTCCCAGTCTGGTTTTGTCAACAGTCTGAAGTTTTCGAGCTCTGGTCAGTTTTTGGTGGCAGGAGTTGGACAGGAGCACAGGTAACTGAACTTAATGGTCATGTTTCCATAGTAACTGTCTGTAAAGTTGCTGTCGGCTTATTAACGTTATCCCAGGCTCAGTGTCAGTGACGGAAATATCCACTGGATGGCAGTGTTGATCAGTTGGACAGACTCAAACTCTGTAGTTATTTACACTGGGTAAAAGTTAGTGAGCTGTTTTTGGATGGTAATATATTTTCATTTCCTGAATTGAGAATAGGGCAGCACTATGGTGCAGTGGTAAACACTGTTGCCTCCTGGTTCTTAATCCCGGTTTTGCCGCAGTCTGTCTGTGTTCAGTTTGCATGTTCTCCTCGTGTTTGCATGGATTTTCTCGGGGAGTCAATCTCCATCCCACAGTCCAAAGACTTGCAGATTGAGGTTAGGTTAATTGGGGACTCTAAATTGGCCATAGGTGAGAATGTGAGCGTGAATGGTTGTCCTGTGATGGGCAGGCGACCTCAATGTCAGCTGGGATTGGCTCCAGCCCCCCCGTCACCCTCAGGAGGACAAGTGGTATAGATGATGGATGGATGGATGAATTGAAAATAATCTTCTTCTCTCAATTCTGTACAAACAAACATCATTCAAGAAAGAGTCAGCACAGAACCGACTGGCTTCACAGACTAGATGAACGTATATGCCAGAGGAGTGTGGTCATGTTGCTGAACTCACCAGAAAAGTACTTCTTCTATATGTCAGTATATTTCATGCTACACGTCCAGCCAGCTCACTTACCCTGAATGTGACGACTTCGGTCACCTTTAAGGACAGTTTATCCTCTAATTTGATGAATAAATTCAGACACGTCTCCATGAATCTGACCTTAATTTGAATTTAAACGACTCATAAATGTTGCTTTAATTAGATTTGCAGATTTTGTTTGTTATGGGGGGTTTTCTGCTTCCTAAAGTTATTAAAGCACTGTAATTAAAATCAGAGTGGACATTCTGGACGTATCCTGAAGGATAAAGTAAGATTTCATTTCCCTCTGTAATAGGAACTCAAACAGCCAGTCTCCTCGGGCCTGCCTCCAAACTTGACAGTCAAATATCAGATTGGCTTCAGTAGAGCACACACCTCCGCCAAGGCCCAACAGTCCCCCTGAAATCCAAATCTGCCATGTTTGCTTGGACATAGTTCTAAAACTATTAGATAATATAAACTGTTGAGCTGTTACAGGGTTTTATCTGTATTTGTTACCTTACAGCAGCTGATAACATCCTGCCACCCTATGAAACCACTTTTTAAGTCCACAACATACAGATTTTTATTTGGATCTGCACCACATTTGCACACACTCGTATATATCAGTCCTCTAAATATAATTTTGAAATCAAGACCCATGCAGTATTTCCTCAGAAACTGGTGAAAATGGCAAGAAACGCCTTATCTGACAATGTTAATTACAGTGATTAGAAACAGTCCCAGGTCCGCTGCCAAATGTAATGTGTTCGTTCTTGGTCCGTGTCCCGTCCTTCCTCCAAGTTTTCCTGGAAATCCAATCAGTGTTTTTTGCGTTATCCTGCTGATTAAACTAAACAAACAGACAGTGGTAAAAAAACATCACCTCCTTGGTAAAGGTGATCATTTCTGTGAGAGTTTCTATTTGTGATTTTGCACAATATTTTGAACATTAGGTTGTATTCTGATGTCTGATTGACATTGATTCTGTCTTGTCACACAACTGATCTGTATAAAGGTGCGAGACTCTGCAGGATGAGGGTTAAACACCAGTGTTTATTTTTGGACATCGTCAGATCTCTTTGTCACAGTTCGAAACTCCAGTCTGTAAAAGAGAGTGGGGTCATGAAACAAACTTTGATCCCGTTTGGGGTCGGTTTCACATTTTGCTTCACATGTAGTCTGTTTGGTGTGAATACCTCTGATTCTCAGTTTCTGTCTCTGTCTGTTCAGGTTGGGCCGATGGTGGAGACTAAAAGAGGCCAAGAATGGGATCTATGTTATTCCTCTGAAAAGGAAGCCTCCAAATCCAGAGGAAGCCAAAACAACTGAATAGTCCAATAGTTATGTGCCTTTTTGTAAATTAAAAGTTTAAAAACTGCTCATGTTTCAAGTCTTTGTTTATCCAACAGATATTAAAGCCTGGTCAATTTTGCATTTGCACTTTCTTAGTTTCCCTGCAGGTGTCTTCTGGGGCTTTGTCAGAAGCTTCACTCTCCTTTTCACTAATACATACATATTTTCATTCATTTAATAATGACATGTACATTACAGAAATGTTAAGAGGGAAAATCCATACTTTCCACTTTGACAGTCAAACATGTTGAAGGCTGCGCAGGCTTCAGATTCAGTTAATGTATATTTTACAGACCAGGCAGTGGGTGGTGTCTGTACAGATGGTTATTGCAATTTAATGTCAGGAGACTTCCATCAGTATAGATGATGAAGTCCAGGTTTTTGGATACTTTTTATAAACACTGTACATCTATAATTTCATATTCTAATAGGTTAAGAGCTGAGCACCAACATAAAGCAACTAGAGCAAAATGAACAATCATGCACCTGCAAAAAAAGGGGATGTCAACATAACATTTTTAGCTTCCCTCCCCTTTTTTACTCATTAAATTTAGAATATGTTCAATAAAGTAAAACTACATCCATTTTAAAGTAAGTTATTTTGGTTTTAAAGAGGAAAAACTAAATCCCTTCGTGCAAAAAGCTCATTATCTAATTAGCAGCATTCAATTTAGGTAGTTACAATAATTGCAAGTGTGAACCCAGACACTGCGATGTTTAATCTTTTAATATTAAAAAAAACATTTTATTTACATAAATTACAAGAAAGCACACACTGTCACACCAGTCTACATTAACACATGTCCTTTATATTGTGTAGTTGCCTAGTTTTTCATCACGTTCACTAAGGTTAGTCACATATTTTGTTTAACAGAAATGTATTTCATAGCATTTTTTTTTTTTTGTCAATGTCTAAAAACATCTGGATAGATTCACAGCACTCTAAGGACAAGATAAGAACAGCCTTTTTGTTTTGTGTATCACTATTGCTTCACAACCACCCATTTGACAACAAGACTCTGTAGGACAAGGCACAGTGCATTTAATCACATCTATCTGTAAACCAAAGATATCACAGCATATTAAATCTATACAAAAAAGGCTTTTACATTTCATACATACTGCTCGCTGAAGGAACATCATTTAGCTTTCACAGTTAGGAGTTACCCTGGCCAGTCAGTCAGCCCGACCCCCAGACATGAGAGTTATCTCTCATGTTTGGATGGCGAGGGGGTTCCGTCGTTCACGGCCCTGTTTGATGAAGGGATGACTGATGGTGGGATGCTCTCTCGTGTTTAGAGAGGAAACCTTTTTCACAAAGAGGACGTTGTCGAGTCCACCACCTCGCGCCCGTTGCAAACGGCTGGCACGTAGTTAGAGGCTGATCCTGGGGGAATAGAAAGAGCAGTGTTAGCCAGGAGAGAGTTCTTCCACTTGTGTTTGGAAACAGAACTGTTAACCAGAGATAAAGGCTATGAGCAAAATCAATGGTCAGTCATGGGCTTTAAAAGTCTATGCTGAGTAAAGTGTTTGGCTTACATGGAGAGTAACTAAGTTCATCTTCTCAAATACTATAATTAAGTTAATTTTTTTAAATAAGAAATTTGAAATTTACTCTACACAACTGCAAAACATTGA
Source organism: Hippoglossus stenolepis (assembly GCF_022539355.2). Lineage (NCBI taxonomy): Eukaryota > Metazoa > Chordata > Actinopteri > Pleuronectiformes > Pleuronectidae > Hippoglossus > Hippoglossus stenolepis. The sequence goes on from NC_061485.1 coordinate 14,170,973, forward strand.
CAGGGAAATATTTTCAGTCCACGACATTAATTTGGAACCTGAGTTACAAGTTACTTTGCTGATTAAAGCACAGAAACTAGTTTATAAAAAATGACATATTGTTGGAGATTAAAATGCGCAGTATTATATACTGGATCATGAAGTAACAATGATCCAGTATAATATATAACAATACAACAACCACAGGAAACATATTTTCAAACAGCAAATATACTGATAAAGAATATTTTGCTGAAAAGATTTTGTACATTTATTCAAGTATAATTTTGAATGCAGAACTGTAACTGCAGTATTTATATAATGAGCTCATCTAGCTCTGAAATAAAGAAATGCCACACTTGTGTGTGTTTATTCAAACAGATCGTGAATTATTTGTCAGTTTCTTAATAAGCTATAGATAAAACTTGCTCTCATCTCGCATGAAAAGAAACATAATGACTGGATTTTAATTGCTTGGCCGGGGTGATGCAAAACCAGCGAAACAAGCAGAAGCAAAAACAATATTGTCAAGTTTTCATTTTCACGTTTCATTGCTTGTATTTATGTTTAATTAAATAAAAATAATAATAAAAAAAACTCAGACATCTGCAACATGTGGCAATACTGTTCAGCTCCAACTTTTGGTTGTGTTTTTTACACAGTTCAAAAAATGTCAAGTGGTTGCAATTCTCCTGTGGATGCACTGATATGACATATCTCATATCGGTTTTTGAAACCTAAACTGCTGCTAGGTATCAGGTTGCACCTGAAATTGGGAGAAAAATAACTTTATACACGTCAGGAAGATTTCAATGGTCCAGGTCCCTTTTGCCTCTGGCACCTACATCAAAGCAAACCCAACCACGCCCCTGCATAACGGGGGCTTGTGGCTACCTTTAGAGTAGCTGGAGCTGGGGGCCGAGGCAGAGGCGGACACTGTGGCGCTGAAGCGGTTGGCTGTGGCTCTGAGTGTGGTCACATTTTTCTGCGGCTGGAACAGGATGATGTGGATCTTGGGGGTGAAGAGGCAGCCGAGAACCACGGACCCACTCAGACTGACGGAGATGCACATGGTGGTGGTCTGCACCTGGGAGGGGAGACGAGTGGGTGAGGATAAATGTGTCAGTCTGAACTCGGACTGTTGTCTTATCTCTTCAAAGGACTTAATAAAGTTTCTTCAAAGGCCTCGTTCGCCCCTCTCCACCCACACAAACACACCTGTTGCTCGGCTGGAGCCTTGTTTTTAACAAACCAGTTCACTCAGAGTTCTCTGCTGCTCTGGTGACTCCCACATCTAGAACGGTTTGGGATTTTGTACATAAATCGACGGAAAGTTAATCAGCAACTATTTTGTGAGAGATAAATCATTGAAATAATTCTCTTCCTAGAAGTTTTCACAAACTGCAGCTTCTCATTAGTGAAACAATGTCTTTGAGTTTTGCATCATTAGTTGAACAATCTGAAAATGACAGTTTGAGCTTAAGGAAAATGCGAAAGACATTTTTCAAACCCAGAAGAATACTCCTACTCCTTCCTTCCTTCTTTCCCGACTACGTTTGGGAGTCACAAACTTCAAGTTCACCAAAAATGCATGAATGAAAAATCAACGGTATTTTGTTGGTACATTTTTTAACTTCAACTTTGATTTGGTTTCTTGATTCTACATTCTGGTCAAAAGTCATTGCAGATATTATTGTTGTTTTAGTTCAGGTTTTTAATGATGAACGTGGATAATTCTGATGTGACTTTGGCTGAAGAGCAGGAGAAACTCACTGTGAACCAACACAGACCAATTCATTTAACTTTTAGATTTGTTTATTGAGTCTATTTAGTAACAAACAATGGATTTTTTTATATATGCATAAGTGACCAATTTGCATTTACATTTTTTTGAAAAGCAAGTTGTAAATGCAACTGCTCCCGTTCTACCTCCTGTCTGTCTACCTGCTATTTGTTGCTATGCAGATAATGTACAATGAGTTTTCTCACTGCCGGCTGCAGCTGAATGAGCGATGACCATGAACCAAATCAACCAAAACAATGAGCTGAAAGATGCAACAACATCAGAGTTGCATGACGATTATCTTTCAGTTCATCATTAATAGCAACAACTTCCCTGTAGTCTTTAGTTCTATATATGCAAATATAGATTTTTCCACGTGAATAATGCAGTCGCTGCAAAGACCATGTCATCATTATAACATTATCATCCTTTTACAATTATGTGTGAAGTTTTCAGTTATGTATGTTAGCAATTCTAATTGTGCATTGTGTGCATGAATATGTAGAATGTGAAGAAGAAGAAGAATGTGGGGGTAAGCACAGCTGGTAGTCCTGATAGTCCAGGTCTTGTTAGTCACATTTCAGCTGCTAATGTGAGCTGACTGCTGGGGTCATCTTCCTCCTCCCACCCCACTGGTTACCCCTGCAGTCCAGCAACTTCTATTTGCAGAACCACAGCATGAAGTGTAATCCCTCCTAAACATACATCACTGCGGCACCAGTGCAGAAATATGAGAAGAGCTCACACGTTTTCACTTCAAAAATAAGTAATGAAAACACCAGCAGGACTGCGGCTAATGTGACTTCAATTGTCTTCTGTCTGCGGCTCCTTATCTCTTCCAGCTGCAAAATGTCTTTCTAGCAGCTATTTCCATTTAACAGCTTGTTACACAAATAATTATTCAGCACTAATCAGACATGCTGTGGCACTGGAGCCTACTGTGTTCTTATTCTAACACTGAAGGCAAAGAGAATGAGGTTCAAATTTATTTAATGCCTTACTTAGTGCCTTTTTCCATTACATTTCTATGATTGGTTTTATTATTAACTTGATATCACTTTAGCCTTTCGACAGATATTTGCCTTCTAACCTGAACAAATGGCATTTTAGCATTCATTTCAGTCGCTATTTTAATTTACCGCAGTTACTCTTTGAGATTATATTTAACAGTAAAAGTAGGAATGAGTTATTAAACAGTGTATAGTGGGATATCAGAGGAATTTACTTTCTATAAAGATAGTATTTACTTTTAATGTAATAAAAACAATTCGGATGTAACGTAATTTACCCTTTTTCTTTCAGTGTCCATGAGTTCGCTGGGCAACAAAGCTGGTCCCTCATTAGAGTAAGTCTGTGCTATCTAACACTAATTTGAAACGTGGCAACTGAACCCACTCCCATTATCACTGGTGTCCAACAGAACCAAAGTATCAAGGTCTCTGTTGCGCTGCCAAACCTCTCGTTCTCTCCTGCATCCGGCTCGATATTCCAAAAATCTTCAGCCGCTCTCATATAATTCGGACTCAGGAAAGGTACGGGCAGTTTTCCGGTTCGTGGTCTGGGTGCCAGGAAGGCTATTCGCAGCAGACGTGAAAGCTCGTATGAACCTATACCACCACCCCCCCATCTGTTCGCACAACAAAGGCCTTGTTGCACACCCTGGTCGAATGCTGTGGCAGTAGCCTTGAGTTTGCCCAAGGCACCGGCACTCATAACTTACATGGTCTGTCAGCTTTGTGCCGGATGTTTAGTCTTATTTTTCATACTTTGCGCTGCACGGACAAACAAATCCATTCATCCTTGCAGCTATACATATATTACAATTTTTGTCCTGCTGCAGCTTCGCAAACGGGTCTGGTAATAGTTTTGCATATTCATCCCAATAATTCGCTGTCATTAGTGTGAAGCAGGTTTCATTTCGCCTTTACCCATTCATGTAACGACCACAAACTGTAAGACTTTATCCCCTTGTGGCGGCAGTTATGTCATATTTCATCTGACTTTTAGAGAAGCAGAGCCACCTAACAAACCAGCGCTCAGCCTCCTTGCTCACAGTTATTTTCTACTACAGGTCCTGATATCGTATGGTTTGAATGGTTAAGGTTTTTAAACATTTAAATTTCTAAAACATTTAGTAATGCTTTAATTCAGTGAATCAGCTTGACACTCATTATTTTCGTCTGTATTTTGAGTCCTTGTCCGTCCCCCGAATCTTTGCTCTCGTCTTGAAAGATCCTTCATGCCACATGAAAAGAAAGCTCTTTCTTTCATGAGTCTGGGTGACAGTGATCAAATGGAATGTGAAAGTGACACCTTTTCCTTTAACACACAAGGGAAAGTCATTTATAAACCTTGTTTACATTATTCCACAGGACTGGGCCTGTGCAGTTTCTGGAAATATTAATTATAAATACTTGACTGACTTCAGAAGAAACAATTTCAGACATAGTTACCCTGTAGTCGCTGGCAGTGACATAGAAGATGGGCTGAAACGCCAGCCAGATGATGCAGGTGGTGTACATGGTGAACCCGATGAACTTGGCCTCATTGAAGTTTTCTGGGCATTTCCGCGTCTTGAAGGCGTAGACGGTGCAGAGGATGATGAGGATGCAGTTGTAGGTGAGGGACATGAGCATGCTGGAGTCCTTGCTGTTGCACTTGAGGGTGACCACGTCTCTCCTCTCAGGGCCCACCTCTTTCCGAACCCCTGGCACCTCCACCAGCAACCAGATGACGGCTACCAGCAGCTGGAGGGAGATAAGAACGCCGCAGATGGCTACCTGGGAGCCGGGGCTGATCAAGCGCGGCCGCTGGGCTCCGTCCTTCACCCCACTGAAGATGCGAGCAATGCGGTTGGTTTTGGTTAGTAGGGCGGAGTAACACACTGCGAACGAGGTGCCCAGGCCGAGTCGACGTAAAGTGCAAACAGCAGTAGAAGGTTTGGCGATATAGATGAAGGTCATGCTGTAGCACATCAACACTCCCAGCAGCAGGATATAGGAGAGTTCACGTCCGCTTGCCTTAACCACAGGTGTCTCATTGTGCTTGAAGAACAGGACCACTACTGACAGAGTGCACAGTATACCAAGGCAGGAGATGGAAACAGGCCCAATGGCCCAGGCATCCTCCCAGCGGATGTACTCCTCGGGCAGATAGTAGCAGCCAGTCAAGTTGCCCAGAGGCCACTGACCGAAGCTGCAGTCAGCACAGGTGAACTCATCATGCAGGTACTGGTAGGGCTGACAGGAGATGCAGATCCAGCAGCACACATCTCCGGGCTGCATGCTCTTTATTTCATTCTTCTTGCAGGGGTCGCTGCACTGGGAGGTGGGCGGTACGAGACCACGCCAGGGCACCATGGTGGTGTTCAGGGTCAGGTTATGGTCCCAGTAGCCAACCTTCCTGTAGATGAACTTACCCTCCTCCTTGTGGTAATGAAAGATGTTGTAGCGGCTGATGCTGTCACCGACCAGGTTGAAGCGCACCATGTTCTCTGTGTCTACAGGTCTGAACGGAGCTGATAGGAAGCAAAAACACAGCAACATTAACATTCACAAGTATAACAGCTATCACCTCTACAAGGAAATCAATATATACAATATATATAGCGTATAAAAGGCATATAATAATCTAAATGATTTATGTGAATTAGTGTAAATCTGTAAAATCTCTCAGGTTCTTGCTATTTCAGCTCAACTAAATGTGGATATTCATTTATCAACATATTATAGATATAGGACTGAATAATCCCCCTCTCATTTATTACCTCATGCTAATTCATGGAATATCTTTTCCTAATTGAATAATTACAAACCCCTTTTTCAATGTAGGAGGCATTTGAAGTCTTAATCCAGTTTCATGCTCATTTGTAACCTACATTTGCTCTGCATTTAATCTACTTAATTTAATTTAATCCCATTTAGCTATTTAAAAATCATTTAACATGAAAAATGGCAGATAGAGCACAGGCATGTACTTCTGTTTCCTTTAGTTCTTGTTCCTTACCTTCAAACTTGGTCTTCAGGATGAATTCCTTATAGAACCTTTTGCCGTTACCTGGTTTCATGGCGTCACAGACCTTGGATGTGTTGGAGCATACAGCTTGCCTCATGTTGTGCAGAGCATAGGCCATGGCGTAGACCGCGTTTACCACAAACATGATCTTGGACTCCTGCTCAAAATTTCCGTCTCGCAGGCTGCGTTCGCTGCAGCCGTGCTCCTGGAGGCTGCAGCCAAAGCGGTGCTCCCAGAACTCTTTAAACCACGGGTTCCTTGTGTTGGTGTACGGGTTCAGCTTGGTGAAGTAGTCCTCAAACTCCCTGATTGTGTAGGAGGCCAGTTCAATGGTGAAAGCACCATCTGCTGCGCTCTCGCTGCCCCTCACCACGCTCTCCTGCGCTCCCCATCCATCACTGGCCACCCAGGTGAAGGTGACATTCATGCGATGGGCAGCCACCAGCAGCTCACGAGCGTCTTCACTGCGGGTGAACAGGATGACTACTTTGGCGTTGGACTTTTGCTGCAGGGAGCGGATCACATTGTCATAGCCCTGGCGGTTCATGGAGCGACTCACCTTGGCCGAAGTGGCGATGCAGATTTGGCGAGTGCGGGCCTCCTGCTGGAAGGCATCAATGCCGGTCTCACCGTAGTCACCCTCTGAGGCGACTGTTGACACGTAGGTCCAGTTGAAGTAACGCAGGATCTCAACCATGGCCTTGGCCTGGTAGAAATCAGGGGGGACGGTGCGGGCGAAGTAGTCGTAGCGGGTTTTGTCACTGAGCTTTGCGCTGGTGGAAGCATAGCTGATCTGTGGGATCTGGAACAGCCGCAGAAGGTTCGCGACCTGGAGAACAAGAGGGAGACTTAGGTTTAATCTCATACTTCCAAAGATTTATTAAGTACTTTACAAGATCTCTGAAGACATGGTATGACATCTGTTCTGTTCACAAGAGTGACCTGAGCATTATTTGATAATTGTGTTTGTCAAGATTCTTGCACTTTCAAAATAAGTTCAATTAGGACAATATACAGTATCTGTGGAAGGTGGTGTTCCACGAATAGTTTCAGTGCTTCTTCTACTGAAGGGATGAAACATCATTCCTGTGAAACCTTTTTGCTTATTTGGTGTTCTGACGATGGTGGTGGAGCGTGCTGTCAAATGCCTTGGTCCAAAAGAACAAATGATTCACATGCTATTGATGCTCATCAAACCAGCTAGCGACCCCTCGTGCCCTCTGGATTGGGGGCAAAGTCAATCACAGAAAAGACCACTTGATTTACAGTGACCACTCACCCAAACCATGAGAGCAAAAAGCCCCCCACATATCCTCTCATTGTAGGGGGGATATGCAGCTCTTGTCCAGAAGGATCAACCTGCACACTGCAAGAAACACGGCGGACCGTGTGAGGGTGTAACACCTAGCCAAACCTTAACTCTGGATGTTGTATATAGTTTAACACTAATCTTAAATATATGCATTTTATATTATCATTTACTATTGCAGTCATATGAACAAGCCTAATCCTCTTTAGTTTAGTTTTTATAAGAATTGAAGCACCCTCTGCCCGATCTCTTATTTATTTATTTGGATGGAAATTTTACATATCAATTATTGTTTTAATGAGGGACTTTTTAAGTGTTTTTTTCTGTTCATGATCCCAGCATGCTCTTGCCCCTAATGAGTGCTACGTTTTAACCCCAACCTAACACCCAACCCCATCTCCTACCTCTAACCAGATAACACATATAAGCAATTGGGTAAAATGTTTGTAATTGGCATTCAAGCAGGCCAAAGGTATACATCAGGTGGGAGTGCTTTGTGGCAGGCGATACTTGTAGTACTTTCATTTTATGAAAGTCATCCTGTAGTGTCTTATAACCGTGATAAAAGTTTGTCAGTTTACTTTTTCAACAAAATACTGCATCTTTGAGTCGGTTTCCTTTTTAACTTGTAGATATCCAGTTGAAGTGGAGCTATTCAGGCGCACAGCTCCTGTCAGATGGGCTTCAGCTCTGTGACAGAGACTGGCAGCGGAAACAGCAACAAATTCAATGTTCCTCTATCTCAACCTGTTTACTCTGTCAGGGATCCACATCAGCAGCAGCAGAAGCAGAAGCGAGTGCTGCAATCCCCCTCACAGATAATGTCAGATAACAACAGCAACAATGGCACAGAGATGAGAATTTTATCAGGGCATTTTGCTGTTTTCTCACGTTAAGGCCATTCAGTCAAGGCTCGAATCTCAAGGCAGATTCTTCCAGAAGTTACGACGCCCACATATGCAGACAAATATATCGATTGGCTTGCAGGGGTGATGGCTCGGGCCGAGTTCAACCTGGGGTGATAATTTCTGACTGAAAACTGTCCATGTTGCACACAACATGAAATCACAGCAGCTATTTTCCCCACACAGTGAACTATGACAGAGCGCTGGTGAACAGTTGTCAGTTTGCAGGATTCCTCGTGAGATGCAGTGGTAATTATTGAATACCCATGAGCTTCAGTATGACTCCCTCCTTCCTCAGGCATCATTCTATGCCTGGAGGCTTTTCCAAACAGTGGCATCCCAACGGATATAATTGGAACATTCCAAGTCTAAGTTACAGTACAATTCTCCCTTATTACTCACTCAATCAACCCATTAGAACTTGAACAGAGTAAACGATCCTTCACGTCACATCACAAATTATAGTTTCACATATTCCGTGCTTGTACTATACATTTTCTCAGTGGTGCCCGTCATGTAACTCAGCAGTCTTTTTTTAGCCTCACTAGCAGCGAGGCTGGAGGGATGGAAATGCTGGACAGCTGGATGGTTCACCACCTACAATCAGCCTATTGGATGGATTGACATGATTTCTTTTTCTACAGACATTTACACAAATGTTGGTGATTTCCTTCAGCCAGCACCAAAAATGAGTCAAAGTCATACATATTTAGCAAATATTACATCCTCCATAGGATGTATCATGAGCAGATAGAGTAAATTACTACAGGGAATTCTACAAGTGGATAGAAAAGGCTACAACAAAGTATTAGCGCCACTTTAAAAGGGAAAACAATTGATTTTGAGAATAAATATATCCCGAGAATAAAGTCATGATTCTACGGGGGGGAACATCAGAAGATCGGCCTGTTTCTCGTTAGTTAAACTTCAGTATCACAAATAAACAAACTCTAATAATACTCATCTTTTGGCACCTAAACACCACATTATCATAAGTATCAGGAATTTGAAAAGCTTGTGCAAGAAAGAATCACACAGACTTGGAGGAAATTGTCACTTTGCAGAAGAGCAAATGTTTGGTCGTGGTCGACTGTAAGATGATCCTTTGTTATGTCTGCGTGTGATTCAAAGGGGTTTCCCAGTTTCTCAAGACTCAATCAGACACAGTTCAATATGGTTCTAATACTCATGACATGAAAGACTGCACAGCCGCTCTGATCATGGGAGTGCAAAAACATATTTTCATCGCTATGGGCAGTCTTCATATAAAGTAAAAAATATCTAAACATATACGTTACTATACCATTAGAAAGCATAAACACCACATGGGACTGCAAACACACTGCTTTGAGACGGAAATTACTGACATTAACCCTGAACTGCCCGTGGCCATGTGCTTAACCTCCGTTAGTTAAAACACCCCAGAGACAGGAGCCGACAGAAAACGCAAGCACACTACAAGCTCTTGAGGGGATGAATACAGTAAATATGATGTATTTAGACAAGCGCACTGCGGCCAGCAGTAGTCCTCTCCAGTGTTTCTCGTAGAATATATAGGGCAGAGGTCTCATCAAATTAACCACAGAGAGATGTGATTTCTGTTATTAATGCACAGGGAAGCCTGATTAGAGCCACTGATTCATTCATGTTGCCTGGGATATATGCAGTTTTTGTATTCAGCAAGGTTAACCCGTCTGACTGAGACTGAGTCAGCCGCAAACACTGGCATGTTAATAAGGTGGTTTCCTCTTGCAGGGTTTTCCGACAGCCGCTTGGTCTTCATCAATAGATTCCTGGAGCTGCCTGACAGCGCAGCGTTCAGGACAGCACTGGAGTGTGTGACAGTAACCGTCTGTTCATCCTCGTGTGGTGTTCCCCTCGCACTCTCTCCACCGACGAGTCAGTCGAGACAACACCCACAGCACCGGCTCAGGAGAACCAGGCTGGAAATTTGATCTCAGCGCATGAGACTCGCATGAAACCTGCATTTTCATTTCTTCATTAAGTCCCGTCTCTGCACAGGTGCTTCGCTGACACTACTTTATTCAAGACTTCCAGTAGCTTTAATCTAAACCAATACATACCTATAACTTTAGACTTTACCCTCACCTGTCTCTTGTGAAAAAACATACTATTCTTTAGCTTGTGTCGAATACAGCAAAGTAATGGAATTTAAAAACGAGATGCTTTTCATAGTTTAAATCCAAGAGTCCCCAAATGTCACATGGTAACCCAAAAATAATACATCATAGAGGAATAGGTACACCACAGCCTCGCTGTATGACGTGATCTGATTCGAGTATGTTTTCATATTAACTGCATGAAAATTACGACTCCAAATATGTAGAAACTGAATGAGCCTATTTTTTTGTGTGGGGACAAGTTAAAGAGACTTTAATATGCAAATAATTGCCATAATTAGACTAATGACCTCATAAGCATTACATGTTGCAGGTTAAATTTAATATATTATGGTGAATACAGTAGCACATTGTATATTTTGTTGTATTATTTAGAAAATACATTTCAAAGCTACTTAAAACCTAATCCAGTCATAGTATTTTGCTGTAATACAGGCAGTAATAATGCTGTACAATGGAGTCAGTGCATAAATATTTTAGACAGAGACTAATATTACAGTACAAAATACCGTACGTCATATTATGTCAAGACAAAGAGTCATCCAGGACTAGGCAAGAAGTATTATTCGTGGGAATATTATCCAGCTTTTTGTGTCCCAACTATTCCGTCAGATGGGGTATCTACAACGTGAATATAACAATATAGTTTAATTTGTATTACTATTAATGATTGTAATATTTATATTTTAAACATTAACTCAGTATGTTGTAACAATTGGTTTGTAGAATAATCAATACACAACAAGGTTTGTGGCAGATTAAACTTTAAAGATCCTTAGATCATCATCTTAATGCTCATGAATCAAATTCTACTGTAGCCTTTAGTTTGTGGTTGATGTTTGATAAGATGTGGAAGAGATTCATCCTGAGCAGAAGCATTATGGGATTTCTAGCCAGCGTTCTTTTACCAGAACAGATGCACGGATGAAAGACATGAGACAGCTGGAACGTGGGCATGGTCTCTTACTCATGTGTCTGTCATGATTTTTCTTTACATGAAAAGTCCATTTGTATTTCCCCAGGGTCCCTGTGAAGCTGAGTCCTATAGGAGATACAGTAGATGACACAAAGAATGAACCTCAGGATGTACACTGCAGCAGTTTAGCCGCTCACCAGGGAAGCACCACAAACACAATGAGGAATATATACAGTGCACATGGCTGCTGGGTTTAATATAATGTATTCAAACGACAAAAATAAGACAAATATACGGTAAAATCTATACTAAACTTACTATGGTGTGAACAGGGTTGTTTTTTTAAGTACATCCAATATTGCACACATGTAATAATGTGCAAGCAGGTTTGTGTTTAATTATATTCATCAATCTGGATGTTTTTAAACAAGCACACAAGTGGCGTTTCAGAAATAACACAATCTCTCTGTTATATGAACATACACATGGATACATGAATGTGTATTTTCACTGAAGTGATAGCTAGATGTTTATCTGATTAGAAAAAGGCACAGATGTTGTCCAAACAGAAGCCAAACTGATCCGTGCCAAGCTTGGGATCGGTCCAATTTGGGAATAAGCTTGTTCAATTTGTGCAGATAATAAATCATTTACATAAAAAGCAAATCACACAATAATGCAGCGAGGAGGGAAATAATAAACATCCTGATAAAGGGCGACGCAGGGTATTAAAAAATTATTCCAAATCAAAAAAAGTTTTTATCTTTCTACGTAAAGTGGCATCAGTTCAAATTAAGATCTTAGAATTGTTTTGTTATGATTACATCATAGTAAAAAGAATCCAATCATTTCAATGTAATTATTGTGATATAAGGCAGGAGTGGTAGTCAAAGGCAATTCATGTTTTCCATTATTATCTCAGCCAACGAGGTTATATTTGTGTTTGTCATTTTGTAAATTAGCAGGATTATTCAAAAACTACTGATGAACCATGAAACTTGGTGGAAGGATGTGGGTGAGGGAAGAGGGGGCGGATAGATTTATTTTTCACTTTTTCTTTAACATTGTGCCATCGGGAGTTTTTCAACATAATGATTTCTCAGAGAATTATTCGTGGATCTCAGTGAAAAAAACCAGACAGGTTTAAGGGACTGCTATTTATGTGTGTGTTTGCAATTGGTGCAGATCCAAATCCAAATCACGATCTAGTGAATTTAAATGTGATTTCATAAGGGTACTGTTGGTGTAGGAATGCACTCCTCTAGTTTTAATGTATGCAGCCATCTGAAGTTTGATGCAAACAAACTTCAGATCTGGGGGGAAACAGCATCAAGGATAAATGTGTCCCTATAGTGGATTGTGGAGAAATGGCTGAAACAGCAGAGGAGCGGTGTGGGTTAGTATCAAACAAACACTATATTCTCTATGCATATCCACTGGTAACTCTCTCAGAGATAATTTGAGATAAACCCAAGAATATGAGCCCTGTGTTCTCTCCTCTCTCCAAATTGGAAACTGGCACAACTTTGCAGAGCTCTGCATCTCTGACACATTTGCTCTTTTGCATTTGTTTTCTTTTTTCCACCTGATCTCTCGGCTCCAAGTTATTCTTGTTTATATCCTCTGCCAGAGAAGGAAAAAAAAAAATCATAGCAATAGTGGTACAGCGCTTTTGATAGCCTGTGCCATTTTATTATACTTCCGTTTGATCAGCTACCCATCGGTCCCACAGATGATGGGGATTTTTTTTATTAAAAGCAGCTTGGATTCTACAGAGGTGTAATTTCATGGGAAGATGGGAAACTATATGTTAAAGCCATTCATTTTATATACAGCGCGTGATTTGTCTCAAATCGTTGCTCAGTAATTGCACTGCTCACAGAACATGTGACTGCTGCTTGAATCTTTATCACATTCAACATGTTTAGCATGTATAAAATACTTTGAACGATAATGTTACATTTGAATAGAAAAAGCTGTACGGTTCCGGCTTGATACATTTTTTTCTCACTATGGTTCATCACCTCTATACTTAGCAGGATTAGAAAAAAACTACACAGCCAGCTCCCATGAAATTTGGTGGAGGTGTGAGACATGACCAAGGGCAGAACCCATGATGTGAATCCTGATCAGGGGGCAGATCCAGAAATTTTATTTCTCCTTTTTTAACATATAAAGATTTCTCAGAGAAGAATTTATGGATCTTGGGGGAAAGGATATTTATCTGTGTGTGCAATTTGGTGCAGATACAAATAAAACTCAGTAGCAAGTGAATGTAAATGTGGGGACTGTGACTGTGCCTTTGCAGGAGTGTGCTCTCCACTGAGTATCATATAGTTTTTTATTGGCCAACTAATTTACGACAACAAATATAATTTGAAGGAAAGATAATGCAGAATAGATTACTTTGTCTAAGAATGAGGAAAAAAACGTCTCTAAAAAAGAATTTCAATGCTGAATAAAATGTTCGCTAACAATTTTCTCAGTTCTCTCAGTATTAAGTTAAGATTATGGTCTTGTTTTTAACAGGAAACATCCACTGTCACAATCTTTCCCTCACCAAAATGATACGATATGATGATATATGATTACGCAGACCTAAGAACAGATGGTATTTAGGATGTGAACCTACACTAACCACCTCCTCATAGCTTTGGTGCAGTACACAGATCATGTAGAGCTTCATTCATTCATTTAAAAAGATTTTACTCTAAACATAATCTGGGGTTTGATTATCTTGTTTTTATTACGACAATATAACTGGTAAAAACAGTTTTGTAAGGTTTAAATATAACTTCTGGGACACAGGTTGATACAGATACAGAAGATAATGGTACAGCGTGTTTAGTTTGTATTTTGGTCTGGTTTCAGTCTTTTGATTTGATCTCATGTGAAGTATTGTTTTGTGGAGGCATGGAGATTTATTTATATATTCCATTTCTTTACAAGCAAACTCAGTGTGCCTCATGACTTCTGCATGTGCAGACACCCACCCACCTAAGGAACACACATCCACACCTCAGACACAAAACACTCACACAAACACAAACACACAAACAAACAAACACAGAGACTGAAAGAGAACAAAGGCCTACACAAATGATGAGATGCTGAAAGCAGCAGACCCTAACAGTTGTGTTGTATGTGAGAACATACTGTATACTGCATGCATACATGTCAGAGGGTCAGAGTGGTCATCAAGGCTAGAAAAGCACTATATAAATACAAACCATTTTACAAACCATTTTATGTATGATCCACACTTACTATTAGTGTTTGCATAACAGATAATGCAATGACACAAAGAAACCTGTGTTGATACACTTACATGCAGTATTAGGAGCCCTTCAAGGGACCTAGGGGCCCCAGGCTCAAGGGACCTAGGGGCCCCAGGCTCAAGGGACCTAGGGGCCCCCTGCATCGAACCAAACCAAACCCCTGGCAGAAAGTTGTGTTGGTTGGTTGAGTTGTTGCAGTTTCCTGCACATACGCGATGACAGAATTTAAGTGGCTCTTACAGAATTGTTGTTGCTGTAGACTTAAGTAATCAGATGTTCTCAGGGGACCCCTCTTAGCTCGGGGGCCACAAGCAATTACCTGTTAGGACTACTCTGTTGCAACGCCCCTGTGCAAAGATGCAGCTCTTCAAAATTAAACTGGAACCTTTTCCACCAGAAAAACAACAGTCACCAGAACATAAACGTTTGGAGATACTTTTAAGTACAGAGACACATCAGTGAAAAATGTTACTCTTTATTTTCGGCTTTGAACTTAACCTTTAGCCTGTGGTGCTTTTGAAATCAACTCAATCAGTCCAGTAAGTTTGACTGTTGTTGAGTCTGGAGAGCAGCGGTTCTGTTGCTCAATTTTAAGCAGCATCCTAAATAAACAGACAGACGAGATGAAGAGAAGTGCGTCTGGAAATCAATATCCAAGCAATATTATTGACCGTGTGGGTCCTGACGGTACCCAGCCTTCTAGTCGGTACAATGTTTCCCCTCACTGTGAATGACATTCGGTTGTGCTAATTAGGGAGCCAAGCTATGTTCTGCGAATGTGCTAAAATTTACAGTTCAGAAATAACAGTTTCACAGCGAGGAGGAGGAAGAGGAGGAGGAGGAGGAGGGGAGAGTTCAGCTTTATTATCACATATTAAACAAGAACCTTTTGAAGTTAACACCAAAGCAGTTTTTTTTCTCTTCTTTCACCCGATGCACTCCGTGAAGACGGAAACACAATGAAGACGGAGCCCTCCTCACTTCCTCTGCAGACTTAATAAACCAGCGCAAACCAAAAATATTAAACATCAATATACAATACGACAGAAGAACAGATATAACCTCTCACGACCTCAAATTTATGAGGACCTTCCCAGCTGCTGCAGCGGAGGCAGGACAGAGTTTGTCTAATGGTCTTAAAGGATTCTGTGGGATTTTATTTTTGAAGTACAAGTTTGAGTATATTAACCTTTTAGGAGAATTCTCAGTAGCCGTCATTTGAAATGAAAAACAGTTCGTGTATCTCATATTATATGTTACATTTACAGAAGGTAGTTTCCTGAACTAGAATCTCAGTTTTTTTATTGCTGCAATAATACTTTTTTTTTCTTTTTCTGTCCGTGTGTGTGTGTTCAATTATTCAATTTCAGGATGCACAGTACGAGTGTGTATTTGTGCTGGAAAAGTTGTGATTATGCCTCTAAGTACCTATCATGATGTGTGGCTGTGGCAGTATAGTGACTTGTACATTTGAAAATACAGAAAAATACAGATTGTCTTTAAATGTTACTTGTGCTGAAAGTGTGGGCCTATCTGAGAATTATTTCTCTACAATGCCCATTTAAATTCGTAGCTGTAAAATGCGTAGGCTGTTAGGAATGAGTCATGACTCTTGGTTCGCTCTAGGTTCTGTACAGGTAACTTCCGAGAAGGCATTTAAGACATTTATTTCCCAACAATTAAACTGTGAGAAGACAGAACAAGGACGAAAAACATGTACCAGGATGAGTAAGATGGTGATGAAAAGCCTCCTGAACACTGCTCGGCTAATTATGAGAGAATCCTTTTTAGGGCTGAGGAGAAACTGGCTTGTGTCCAGTTATCGTTCCCACATCTTGTCCTTGGACCCAGTCACACGCAGCGTCAGCCTCCACACGCAGGTGGACACATCGTCGCCAGCCAACGGAGATGCACCCCAGAGATGGGAAAAGCAGCTCCTCTCAAACTGCCCTGGGACCATCGACAGTTTTATAACACCAAGTGTTTCTCTGGGATTGAAAAGGGCTGTTTAAACCAATGACCTCTCAAAGACAAAAAAATAAAGAATCCCACCATGGGCTGCTCACCGCTCTCACAGCTCCATTCACTAACGTGCCCAGTAACTGGACGTGCTTACAATGAGACGTTTGAGGATAATGACAGTAGAGGTATGTATTCAAATTCATGCAAAAACTATCAAAAGACTTTCCTTTTGAATCTCAGTGACTGTGTGGTCGCTGTCGACTCATTCACACAGACAGCCCTTTTCACGCTTCTTAAAAAACATGCTGTTCTTTTGTCAAAGCATCCTCAACATTACAGGAGAGGACCCTCCATATTCTCCACCTCTTTCCGAGAGAGGGAGGCCTGCGTTTAATGAGGGCTTGTAATGATTCCAGCATGGTGAGGTGGTTGTGCTCATTGCAGTGCCACTCACCATTCAGCTTCAACCAGCTGACACGGAGCATTCACCACTGCAGACTCCTGGCAACAACTTATCTAAGGTTGGATTGTATCCTGGTGTTTCGGCACAAACTAACAAAGGAATCCCAGAGTGCTGCAGCACTCAACCTATTCAAAGAATAAGTGGTTCCCATATATTACTTTAAGTGTCTCGAAATTTGAGCACAAATGAAATACCAATTCATTTTATATTCTCCTAAAGGGAACGCTGTGAGAATTACAAATGCATTTGGTTAACAGGAGCCACCTTTGTCAATCTTTATCAAATGTGAGATGTCGGTGGAGGTTATAAAACTGTATGAAGAATTTGTAGATTCAAAAACACTGTGATGGAAGTGGAAGATTGTTTTATAAAGGTCAGAATCCCTCCTTGGTCTGTGATGATATGAACAAACATTATTACAGCTTTCGATAAATGTTGAAAATCAACAAATGATCATCAAGTGTAAACTATCTGAGGAGTAACTAGTATTTGTACATTAGTGTGACAATGACATTGTAACTTCTCTTTTAGGTGACTGTTTATACTTGAGAGGTTTCATAGTGTAATGGGCATAATAGGCTTTAACTTAAGCCAATGTGCATCTGTTGTGTTTTTAACTTTTGTCATGTGTTGTTTTCTATTTGGTCCTGTTGCAACTTTTTAAATCATATACCAGGATTTGGTTTATATTGTGTTATGTTTGGACTAAAATACATAGTTTATTTTATACTGTTTTATACATATGGACTAAAATACATAGTTTCTCTTATATTGTGTTATATATGGGGTCAAATACATTTTTGCTATTTTTCCTAAATGTGTTTAATATGGATTTTGACACACTTTTAGTCATTTACCTATATTTCTTTTCTTTAATATTGTGTTATATATATATGGGTTAAAATAAATGATAACATTCACACAACATTTATATTATTTACTTAAGTTCAATCAACCCTGATGTACAATATGCACCTGATACATCTGAAACTGAATTATTCCACGACACACTTGTTAACTGAACATTTTCAGCAGCTTTGCACGTGGATTATAATGTCATATCCACACAGTAGTATGTACCATGATTAGAATGCATAAACACTGCAGCATGATCGTGAATAGTGATTTAGTCATCAGCAGTTTTTCCGGTAATAAACATGAAATATTTATGAAATGCTTACTCTTTTCAGTGAGCTTTAATACCCATTCTCACAAACTTTTTAAGGTGATGAAATTTTATTATTTGAACAGTCCAAATTTAACAACATTAGTGTGATGTAACAACTGGGGGAAATAAGTTAGAGGGCAGGGTCAGTGACATTATCAGCCAATCACAACAATAGTTTAATTAAAACAAAACACATTGAAAAAAACCTTTGGGGAAAGAAATGCCACCATTGATCTTTAGAGACAAATTCATACTAGAGCAAACGTAAAAACAAAGTATAAACCAAACATCAAATATGTAGAAAACATAACTATGATTTGCCTTAGCTATTCACATATATTTGACAGAACATCAGTGGTGTTTTTGGAAGAGCTCCGATTTCAGCATAAACCACTTTTTTATTTGATAATACGCTTAGTATGGAAAACTGTATCACTGGACTGTTCTGAAAGTAAGTTTAGTCTCTGACTAAACCAAGCATTAGCTACAGCTACTCACTTCATGACTGATAATGAACTTATTTGATAAATAAAATCAATTAATCCAAGTTGACTCTGTGTGTGTGTGTGTGTGTGTGTGTGTGTGTGTGTGTGTGTGTGTGTGTGTGTGTGTGTGTGTGTGTGTGTGTGTGTGTGTGTGTGTGTGTGTAGTTTATAGAAAGTGTAGCCAAATTAGGCCCACACACTTTCTCTCACTAACACCCAGTGCATCATGGTAAGTATGGTGTGTGAAGGCAATCAGAATTAATTAATTATGCTCATAGCCTGTAGCAACATTTCATATGTGTGTGAAAGGTCAGTTTTCTCTGCAAGGTGGAAATGAAGTAGCTCACAGAGTTCATGGACGTCTCTGTGAATGTTGATGATTCAAACGGAATCAGTTGGATTCTCAAACCAGCCAAAGCAAAACCTTGTTTGTTTCTTCTCCGAGTCAAGGCATTTTTGGTTGTTATCTAGAGTTGTAAATGTGTGTGTGTCTGTGTGTGTGTGTGTGTGTGTGTGTGTGTGTGTGTGTGTGTGTGTGTGTGTGTGTGTGTGTGTGTGTGTGTGTGTGTCTGTATGCTGATTAGTAATGTTTATCCATCTCTAAGCATATGAATGCATGAATGAATAATGAATGATTTAGTAAATTAGTTGTGGGTTTTCTCTGAAGTATAAAAGTTCTTCAAGTTGCTAAAAAGTAGCAAAATCCTTGAAATATGTGTGTGAAAATACTGCTTTGCAATTAACTAGAGGGACTAAATACACAATTAAAACATAATGAATTTGGTTTAGGAGAAGATGAAGCGTTTATTGAGTTAAAACATTACTCAAACCAAGAGATCCCAACTAAAGTATATTGCAAGACAACAGTGTGTTTTCAGTCGAGGTCAGTTTGGTAATTTGCTGGATTTTGTCTTTGCCAATAGTGTTTACATCCATTGTTAACATTCACACTTATGTCAGACACATGCGGATTAGGTTATGGCGTGGTTAAGGTTGTGGTTATGGCTAATGTGGTGAAGTTATGGTTGGGGTAAGCAGCTTAAAGACTTTGTTACTGTTAGAGTAGGATTGTAGACGATAGATCCAATCGCTGAGAGAAGTTATAATGTTCAGTTTTGGTTTAAACAGTTTTAAAGACACAATTTTCTAGAAAGGTTGTGATGCTGTTGAAGTGTATTTCATTGTACAGAGAGGAGTTTGTTTTCTTTAGACATTGATATGAATGTGGTTGACATAATAATAGAAGCACCTGTCAGTGTAGTGCAGTAATGTGCTAGAACAGCTCCACAAACTACAACCCCCTGAATTATCTGTTGAATCCACACTTCTGAAAATCAGTTTTGACAAAAACAGAACAGAACCATTGAGGATTTGTCTATGCAGCACTACTACAGAGTAATATTAATGAACTCTGGGCTCCAGTGTGAAAGTCAGATGCTCATCCACCACCCCAACTGCTATTTACCTTTGCTTTCCACCTTGATTTGTAGAGAACATACGCATAAGAAAATATTCAGCAGTTATTATCCAGTAAAAATGGGATCCTTAGAGACAGTGGCAAAAATGTAATTCTGATATCAGTATTTTTTCTTCATTATAAACTTCCAGTACATGTAGATTATAATTTGTTTCATTTGCATCTTACACCACTTAATTGGAATAATGCTGCCTTGATTGCTGCATGTGTAGCTATTTTGTGTACATGCTAACAAATGCAACCACACACAAAACATGCGAGTTAAAATTCATTTAATCTACCTGAATGGAGACGTCGCTGTAAGATCCTCCGATGACCCCGGAGATGGCGAGTGGAACCTCGTTTTGGATGGGCCTGGAGCCGTCTGGGCAGATGAAGCCTGGATCCTGCACCTTGGTTAGGGAGGCCCTGACAAAATCTAGGGACTGCTCCAGAGCGTAAGTGTCCTTCGAGCAGGTGTCGAGAATGTGGGCCCCCAGCCGGAGTCCGGGAAGGATCTGATCACTGGAGTTAATCTCATCGAGTGCCAGCAGCATGGCCTCCAGTCTCTGGATTCCCCTCTCCTCATTGATCTTACCGCAGTCCTCCATCCCGTCACCTTTTTCGTGCACGGGGAACAAGCCTCCAATCACCAAGTCCCCCTCCATGATAATCTCACGTTTGGCTGCGGGAGGTAATCTGGAGATGTTGGGCAGGACTCCTCGTATCAGCAGCTCCAGCAGGAGCATGTGGAGAGGCCAATAATTGGCAGAGTTGGCCAACGACCTGGGGCAGAGCACAAGCATGGCAGGAGCAGGTAGTGGGGCTCAGCTGGTTGAAGTGGCGAGGAGCAGAGGCTTACAGAGTCTGGAGGGGGATCACTTTCAAGTCGCCTCTCAGTGGATGAGGCATGTTTGATATTTCCTGGATGAATGAAAGGAGAAACGATTTACCCAATTAACGAAACCTATCATTGTGAACTATCTATCTTTTGATGTTGAACAGCATCTATGAGGAGATCAAAACTCAGCAGGGAAATAACACGAGCGTATTATTGACGACCGCTAAAATTGGTTTCATTGGTGCCATTACTCTCCCAGGTTTTTACCCACTGTGTTAATCAAAGGTATGAAACAGTCACATGAAGGTGAAGGTGGCAGTTTTAATAAGTTCTCCTTAGTTTTATCATCAATTTTTACCTGAGCTGCTTTTTCTCAGCTTACTACGAACTACAAAGATGTTACGCATTAATATCATCAGGCTCTTTAAACCTGACATACTATATTTGTCAGGAGGGTGAGTTATGTTTTAAAACAGATGTAGATATTATTTCCAGCGGACTCTTCTCTCTGTGGTTCCTGCCACTTTATCTGAAAGATAAACACGGAGTTATCGCCAAAGAGTGACCACATCAAACATTCATGGATATTTAAGGCACCTCTCGAGTGAAACGTAATTTCCAAGCTTACAACCGAGATATCACCTAGATGGTGGATCTCCTCAATGGCTGGGGTTGCCATGGAAACATGGTGGGTAAAAAAAAAGGGTTGGACTGCAGGGAAGTGGGCAGTGAGACATGTATGCTAATAAAGATTCCTATCGTGGCGAGGTTACAGATTTAGATCTCACCGGGAGCCGTCTGATCAGGGTGGTGGGTCGGTTCAGTCTCACAGAGAGGGAACCAATCCTGTCTCCGTCCAACACACAGTCATTCATTACATTCATCACACATACAAACAAGTTCAGCAAACATGTTTATTCATCAGGGGCGATGGATCTTCCCAGGATTATTATCGATGTATCGTAACCAACAGCAGCATCGTGTTGCAACAGAAATTCCCCAGGAATCTGTTTTGTTTGATTTGAGCGGATGCTTGCTGATAAACCCACAGAGCTTTGCTCCTAGTTTGAACTATTCAACATTCTGCAATTCCCCTCCATTAACAAGCACTGGGAAGTTTGTTGCTGACTTTTCCTATTATGTCACACAGTTTTGTCACTGATTGCAAAACTACGTTAAAACTTCTAGACCCAGATATAAATTTAAGTCATTTCATTCAACCTGGGTGTTTCCTGTTTTCGAAGCTCAAAGAGGCAGAAACCCCCGCAGAGGGGTGCACAGGGGTAGGGTTAAAAAAACACCAGCTTCTACAGCTGCACCCAGAGAAGTTCATTTGCTGTGTTGTGTGCGTGTGAAAGCATGTTTTTGAAGGGACATTTGAAGAATAGCCTGTGATGTTCAAGGAGCAGTCGGAGCATTAAAAGAGCAACATGGAGGAAACGAGGGGAAAGGTGCAATGAATGCTGATCTCAAATATTACATCAGGCTGTTGATGAATCCATCAGCGGCAAAGAGGATTACACACGTTTTAAACGTGTGAAGCCACGATGTAAAATCCATCTGCTCTCTACAGTATAGGTGCAGATGTTTACTCCTGCATCACATTTATCCTATCAATAGAGCCAAGGTGAGAAAGTAACTTGGAGAGTTCAACATTAAGAGTCTAATTGCTCCTCTGTGCTGTCTCTTAGAGCAGATGGGGGCTTTCTAGGTGCTATGACTGGGTCACAGTGTGAATTAATGGGGCAATAAGGAACAGCCAATTAGGCGGGCCTATGCAAACGTGGGCCAAAGTGAGGTTGGAGGTCCAGAAGAGCCCTTCAGAACCCCCTTTAAGATGTGCAAATAAACATGGACATGAAATACAGCCATCAAAAACCACGCTACCCACCAATTATTGGAAACGCTGATTGATAAGCAGCGGCGGTCTTATCAGCTTGCATGAGCGTTAAATCTCAGCTCTCTGCTCAGTTGTGAAGTGGCTTCTATCGGGCCCGGATCATATCATTAAAACTATCTTGATGTGGAAACGGCTGTCACACTCGCACACAGCAGCCAGGCGAATCGCACTCGCTCCCCAGCTGTCTTCGCACAATATTCCCTCTGAAAGGCGAGTTCAAAAAGAAACGGCAGTGTGCTTTACTCAGCTTTGAACCAGCAGCTAATGCATTACTACTCCCGCCCAGGCGCAAGAAAGGATTTCTCCAACATTAGCATAAAGATGCTTTGAGAGAACATTCCTTATTGTCCATACACAGCATATAGCTCGTGTGTATTGTATGACTCACAGCAGAGTAAACTGTCAGCAGTGACTGGCACATACAGTCATATAACGGACAGCACATGTCTTGATGGAGAAACACAAAGATATACATGAGGGGAGAATGAGCTGAAGAGATGGTTTCTGAGTTCAATTAATATGTGAATATGCTATTTAACACCATGATGATGGTCACATATCATTTCAATACCTGAAGCATTTAGACTTTGCCATCACCTTTGATCGGCACATTTGCACTTGTGCCGGACACTTGAACGTACATGACATGACATAAAATTGGTATAATCCACGACACGTAAAGCATTAAGCCCGATGAGTGATAAGAGCCTATAAACATAGCACTTGTCCCACAGGATTTACAGAAACTGTGACTAACACAGATGGGACAATCATTTACGCCAGAGTGTTTTGTCATTATTCACTCGGCACATCAACAGATTCTCACATGAAGCTGAAGAACTGAGCCATTCGGCCAGAAGACACACGCTAAATCAGCGTTTACTTTATAAAGCCTTGGCTTTATAAAGGCCAAGCATCAGTTTGTCTGGGGGCATATACATGATGACCTTTGATTATCGTCACTCTGAAGTTAACCTAGCTGTTCAAAGCACGAGACCTTTCATTTCCTCTAATGACAAACAGGCGAAGAAGTAACTGCAGCTGCCATAACTGCACTAATGATTCCCATCACTGCACCATCTCCAGCAGGGACACAGTTGATCCCTCCACCTGGACTTGTCAGCTGAAGGAATTAGGACGCCTCTGAGGTGGCGAGCAGCCCGCTGATTGTTTGACCGTACATCAAGTGCAGCATTTTATTAAAATAGCACAGACAGATCTGGTTGTCAGCCTGTTTGACTCCCCCCAAAAACTTGAATCTGGGATTTTTACTGCGCTGATATTCCACCTGGATCTGTATTCATCACAAGTCGAGACTGAGAGACAAAGTGCGGCTATATGAGAATCCGACAACAGATTGTCTCTTGGCTTTTGGGCACCGTGGGTTGCACCATCTAATAATAACCCGATAATAACATTCATCACAGTCATGGAGGTGTGTCTCCTTTAACTTACACCTTTTACATTAAATAGAAATCCCCCTGCTACATCACATCCTGTCTGATTCAGTGACAACAATGTGATGCGTGCAAAGGGAGAGGTTGATTCAGTTTTTTAAATTATTATTTTGCACACACAACCTTACAAACTGAAATCAGCCCTATTACTTCTCAGAGCAGGACACATTGTATTTTTAGGGTACTGTCTGAAAACTAACGCTCTGATTGGTTTGAAAGGAGCCAGTAATAGGCTATATTAGATTATGCAATGTTTTTTAATTGAGACTGTGGAGGAACACAGAAGGACAATAGTTTGCTGTATTCCTACTGTATGTGTGCAAGTAACCAGTCACACTCAGGTGATAGATCTTCCAATAATAAAGTAAACCATTAGAAGTTCAGTTCAATTTCACTGGTGGTTATTGAGATGAGATGCCAGGTGGTATAGTGAATAAACCGACATGTGGCTCTAATACCTGACCGTAATAATGAATGTATTTTCATTTAAGTTGAGGTTATGGGATGCAGGATCAAATGAGGAGGATTTTGCTACAAATAATTAAAAACTGCAGACATCAGAAACATGCAGAGACAAAGTCATTTCAGAGTGGAGAGAACAAGCACATCTCTAAAAGATCTTACTAATAAATAGATGATACCTTACCTGGTTGTAGCACTGGGTGTCTCTCGCCAGATCTGACTGCAGGTCTCTTTTCCCAACGTGGAGAGCTTCATGTGACGAGCACGGTCCAGATGTTGTTCACTTTGAGCATGTTTGCCAGGATCTGTCCTTGGTTCTGAAGTGTTGCTCGCACTGGCACCGGTCTGACAAACTCCTCTGCGTGTGCGCGCTCTCCAACTTGTGCCGGCAGCCGCCCCGATGTGCACAATACGACGGACACAGCCTGAACCGCCCGGGTGCTCATATGTGTCCAAAAGCATCGGCGGGAATGACGCTCCACGGATCCTCTGTTACTGTCAGCAGCGGCAGGAGGCGAGTGAATCTAATATGAAATTATATTGGATGGTACATTTGTTTTTTTGCATTGCATTCGTAGGCGCGTTTCATCAGAAAGTTAATCGACTTCAAAATAAGAGCTGAGGAGGAGTCCTGCTGTAGCGCGGTGGGATCGCTGCGCACATGCGGCCGCTCTGTGCCGCTCCGCAGCCAAGAGTGCGGCGCGTCGACGCCGTGCGCTGCGCTCTGCTCTCACCAACCCGACCGTGCTTCATGAGGTTTGCAAGTTCCAGCTCCGAAATGGAACTCCAGCAATAATGAGACCTAATTTAACCAATATAACGTGTTTAGGAATAAAGAATGAAGAAGGTGCATAAATAAAAGAATCCCCAAATCCCTGTCTCCAACTTCTGGGTCTGTCTGTGTGACGCATCCCCCGTGGAGCTGCTGGTGTGGGTCTAACTTTTAATGGTAAACCGAAAACAGTGAGAGGAAATCATAAGCCTACAAATAGACTTTCAAGGCGCTGCCTCTCTCCAGCTAAAATTAGAAAAAAAATGATAAAAGAGAAATGCATCAGTTGTTTTTTTGTTTCTCTCTATGAAGGCTGGCCAACTCCTCATTCACCTCCATCTCATTAAAACTGAATCACACTCCAGTTGAGTGGCACAGCTCTTCACAAGCTGGAGAGGTACGTTGCACACTCTGCTTTTCACTGAAAAGGACACACACACACAGCATTGTTTCTATCTAAGTGAAACAGTCATTGGATTATCCCTTAGCCCCTTATCATAACCCAACCATTTCTATACCTTAATCCCAACCTGCAGCTGATTCTCTATCCCCCAAAGCAAGTACAAACACACACAAACACGCAAACATTGTCTCCATGACTCATTTCCTGCAGACTCGAACCTTAGTTACTTCTTGCCGAACCTGAACCTAAACTTACCTTTAACCTTAACCTAAACCTTAGCCTCAAACTAATCTTAAAACATACCTTCACCTTGATCATTAATGATATATTCTATGGGGTCCTGCTTTTTGTACCCATAAGTAAGAAAAGTCCTTATAACGTGTAAAACAGATGTAGGTCCCCATAACATAAGACCACACACACACACACACACACAATATTGTCATATTTAGAGGTAGAATGGGGGCCTACTTGAGCTCAGGTTTGAATCAAATGCAGAAATATGTCTTGCTATGTTGCATTTGTACATTTTAGTGTTTGCCTATTATTTATTACATTGTTATCATCATAACCATTAAACGATTGTTTCTCTGTACTTGCAGCAGCTATATAAAGGTATTAGGATGTGGTTAAACAGTGTCCTGTGCCATTCTGACCAAGGCCAAATGGGGTTTTCAACATAAAAATGGAGAAGTCTCTTAACCACAAGCCTCTCCATATCACATCATGTGTATCAGCGCAACCTATAAATCTTGTTTTTGACACAAAAGAAATGGACCTTACTATATCGATTCAGCCTATTAAGTATTTAACAGTCGTGTAGTCAGCAGTGGGAACCTTCACTGGCCTCACTGGTAATTTAAGTTAACTACTCAACACCTTGTTTCGGTGGCAGAGCATTTAGCAGAGACAGCATTTCATGATGCTCCAAACTGTGCACTTTTTTTTGGGTCTCCCTCATAAACAATATTACATCAGCAACATTCCTGTTGCATAATTAGCGAGAGGAGTTCAGGAAAGGTCTGCTGCACCAGTTCGGTTTTGTGTTCCTGAAGCAATAAACAAGTTCATTCTGGATGAATTGAGCTTCACTGCTCACCCATTTCTGTCACCTTCACCTACTAAAGCACCGTCACCAGTGGCACCACCCTTCCTCTCACCCCCACACATACAGAACACACCATCTCACCATTCTCAAATGTTTCATTTCCAGAATAACAATAGCTACTTTGCAGTCAGGGATTGGGAAAAGAGGAACTTCGCCTTTGTACAGTGGCAATTAAAATGACGTGTGGGTCCTGCCTGTTGCATAATTCCCTCAGCTAACACAAAGGGACCAATTTTCTCCTGAAACCGAAATTGTAGTTTACAGCACAATAGTAGAGGGCATGTGGGTGGAATGGAAAGTTTGGATAGGAGCGTGCCGCTTAATGATGAGTGAGAAGAAAGGGGTGGAAAAAGTGAGGTGTTGGAAGCCAGTGGTCACTGTGCATAGTTTTCTGATCATTTGGCATCAATGAATGATGATGAAACAATCAGAGCAAGATCCACAACAGGAGATTGTCAGGGTCAGATGCACGCACAGCAACAGGAAAATGTCTTGAGCTTCCAGGCGAGAGGTGGCGTCTGGGTAGAGCCGGCAGGCAGGAAGCAGGACATGAAGTGTAAATGGAGCTGTGAAAATCACATGTGTTTGTTTACTGCACATTGGCACCGGCGTCACGTTTTTCCAAAAGTTCTTGAATCTCAATGTTTTTCCAGGTTGACATCTTCATCAGCATATTCCCGTCTACGGCTCCTCTTTTTCATGCTGAGATATTTGTGTTCTTCCAGTTTCACGTCTGTCTCGTGTTCGAAGGAGAAGTTTCAAAAAATGTCTGGAGCAACCCACTCGGACATTTGGGATGTCTGAAAGTAGTTTTTAAATCTCTCTTTGGTTTCTCTATTTTTGTTGATATTTAAATATTCTTACAAAAGTGAAAACACTTCACCTACAGGGAAGGAGAGGATGAATCTGATCAGGCCGTGTCCGCCTCGGCTGAGTCATCCCTTTAATTTATCCATTTTCCACAACATCTGCTGTGTATCATTAGGGGAATTCAGGTTTAGTGTGAGGGTCAATTCAACCTCATCACAAAAAGGACATTTTCTCTTTTACTACTCATGCATGGTATCCAAGCATGCCAATAGTTATTGTTAAATATGAGTTTTGAGATAACTTAGACATTTCTGCTGCCACCTAAATACAACAGTGTTGAATAGCATTTGGTTTATGAGTTCAAAGTACTAAAAACTTTCTATGAAAAGATTTGATGGCTATCGGGACCTGAAGAGGATTTCAACAAATAAGATAAACAGTGTCAGAAATACCATAACAACCCACCATTTAAGTTTGGTGAACTGTCCCTTTAAACAGCATGACTGTTAAATACCCAGGGACCGTCCTGTAATTAGAAGGTCGTAGCTTCAACTTCCCAATCAAAGACTTCATCCTCGCTTAAACGATAATTCTCTTTTATTACCCTGCATGCTGATCTAGCCGGAAGCAGGGTATTGTTTTCACCCCTGTGTGTCCGTGTGTGATTGTGTGCACACAAAATGACTCAACAATGCATGGATGAATTTTCAGAAAATTTGCCAACACACAGGCCTGAAGACTGAATCCTTCTGCCAGACCAACGCTGTCCTCATGGAGAAACAAGTGGCAGTCAAAGTGTTTAGTGGAACGTATGCACAGGGTTGTTCCGGCACCTCCGGCAGGAAAGGGAGACCTTGGGGCAGGAAAGGGACGTTGGAAAAGAATGAAAAGTTGAGGCTCCATAACATAGAGGAAAAGGAAGCCCAGACCATGAGAACTTTGTAAGACATGGAGAATGTCAACTAACAGGCCTGGGAAGCATGAGGAACAACTGAGGGAGGAGATAACCATCATCGCAATGCAGAAGACTGAGGGTGAGGAGTGGGAGGACAGGTCCTGTGAGGAAGCTCTGCAGGAGCATCTGGACATTGCCACCAAAGAGGCTAATATTAACCTCACAGCAGGGACCAGGAAAGAGAACCTGCAGCAGCAGAAGTCTGTGGCTGAGGAGAGAGCAGTAGAGGCCAGGCAAGTCAATGAAGCTCTTCAGAATAAAGGCCTGGATCTTCAGACATTTCTCCAAAAGGAAAAACTGCTGAGTGACATTAATGAGGTGAGAGTCAGAGCTCACACGTGAGAAAATGGTAAATGGTCTGTATTTACAAAGCGCTTGTCTAGTCTTGATGACCACTCAAAGCACTTTACAGTACAGTTTCACATTCATCCACTCACACCCACATTCATACAGTGCATCTATGTGCAGCACTTTGTCTATGAGAAGGGGCAATCGATCGGCCGACCTTCTGGTTAGAGGACAACCGCTCTAACCCCTGAGCCACAGCTGAAAAGGCTGAGAAGGATCTAAAGGAGGCAGGAGCTCATAGTTTTGATGAGCTGCTTCACACTGAACTTCAAGAGGAGCTGCAGAGTGAAAAAGTAAGTGCACATGAGGAGCTGCAGAAACAGGAAGACAACAACAGGCTTTTGTTATGGTAAATGTTTGTGGGGCTGGGACTGGGCTGCTTTCAGATAGGCACTGAAATATTCTGAAGGGGCTGTCTGTGAGAACACAAACGTCTGAGTCAGATGCTCTGCACATCTTTTTTCATAACTTCTCCCGTCAACCCCTGGTAAAATGTCTGGAAAATGTCTGGGTGAGCCCATATGAGTGTACAGCAGGAAAATGACCACATACAAATGTAAGCAGTGGCTGATTGGGGCATATACAGTAAACACAGGGTATGCATTGGCCCTTTCTCACAGGTTATGCCATATCTACAGGTGACAACAATATACTGCACACAGCAAAACAGCAAAGGTCAGATGATCAGACAAGTTGAAAACAAACCACATCAAACCAGATCATCAAAACCTCTACTTTAGGGCAAAGTAAGTTGGAAAGTGAAGGCAATTGAAATGTTGAAATGTACGGCAGGAAATAAACAATGTAGCCTAAAAATAATAAATAAATAGCATGATTTCAGCGAGTTACTACCACACGTGTGTATAGAAGAGAAACCAGAGTACGCCCACAGCTCGCAGAGCGTCTTTAGAATCATACACGCAGAGAGCATCTCATCAATTCCCTCTTACTCTCAAAGCCCATCCATCTTGTTTAACTTTATCCTCTGGGAACTTTGCCCCATCTTTAGAGTAATCAGCATTTAGATTAAAAATGCAAACACCCGCTATAGATCATCTTATTTGTAGAGCATCTGTCAGGTCAAAGCTCAGCATTCTTCCAATTAAGTCTGTGGCAACTCCAATCCGAGGTAAACTAATGAATAAGTGACTGTGTGCGATTCCCGGTTAGCTTGTTTTCTAACAAGTGCATGTTCACAGAGAGTAAGAACTTAGAGTAGTTTACCAAGTAAATGTCAACAAGGTCATTTAAATCTATAGATCTCCATTCGTTTATTGTTTTAAATAATGTCAAAAAATTCAAGTTTTATTTGTAAAAAAAAAACATGTAGAACTAGAACTACTGCACTGTGGTTGTACGCCTACAGCAACCAGTGCAGTGACCTTTACCTTGACCAGTGATATCTAATCAATTAATCTTCGATTTGAAGAAATTGCCTAAAGGCAAACTCGACACATTTCATGTTCAGGAGGTAAATAACATGATTTGTGAAGCCATCGTGACCTATGACCACCCAAATCTAATAATTTCATCCGTGAATCTAAGTGAACACTTGAGCCAAATTTGAAAGGACTCTCTCAAGGCGCTCTTAAAATAATGTGTTCACAAGGTAGAAAAAAAGAAGAGCGGTGACAGTGACCTTTATCTTTGACCTCAACATTCTAACCAGGCATCCTTGAGTCCAAGTGAATGTTTGTGCCTTTGTTTGTGAGGATAGAGCCACAGGTTTTTATATCTGGGCTTTGTCAAAAGGCTAACATTATTTTTGTAAACTTCACAAGAGCTTTAGTCTGAATACAATACGTTCTTTTCTGTAAGTCTGAATGTGCAGTCTCCGCAAGATGACCCACACTCAAAGCCAGGGATGGAGGAAGTACAAACATGCAATTGCAAATAATACAAAGGTGTACTCAAGTAAAAGTACATTAACTTTTCTACTTCAGTAAAAGTAAGTAAGTACTTTCTTTTGAATATACTTCAAGTATTACAAGTAACAGTACTTGAGGATGGATGGATTGATGGATAAATACTTTATTGATCCAGAGGGAAACGTATCCTTTACTATTCCCTAATGCAAGTTACCTACATCAACATTGCTGGTGGTCTCTTCTGAATCCAGTTCAGGTGTTTCTTCACCATGATGCTGCTGCGCCAGAAGATCATGTCTCTGACATATTTACTAATATATGCAGTGGACAAAATCTAATTAAGTGAAGCACAGACATGTACTTCAATAATGTACTTAAGTACAGTATTGAAGTAAATGTATTTTGTAATATTCAACCACAATTAATAGTAAAAATGTATCTGACAATTGAATACCACACCTACAATCACATCAAATCGACAGGAGTAAAGTGAAAGGCAGTATCCCTCATATTGGTCAAAAGTAAAAATACTAATCTGAAGAATCATACATGCATGAGCTCAGCAGGGGCTGTAAACTCACTTCATTTTACAGATGCACATCCTGTTCTGCTGCCTGCATCCTTCACAAGAGCGTGGCTCGACGTGAGCAGCTTGGTGTGATCTCTTGTGTGTTGGAAGTTAAAGGATATGGGTCATTGAGTCATCAGGTGGTCTTTGAGGTGGAAGCTGCCATATTTATTTCAAAGAGGAACGAGAGATGGAGGCAGAACAAGCAAACAGAAATTAGCCTGTGCAAAGAAACAGCAAAATCAAATATTCTAAACAGAAAATGAAAAAGCTGGGGATCAATGTGGGGGCATAAAGATACCACAGGCCAGATGTAGAGTGACTCTAGGTCAAGTTCTATAGGTAGAGTCAGAGCTTTGCTTT
This sequence comes from Hippoglossus stenolepis, assembly GCF_022539355.2. Classification (NCBI taxonomy): domain Eukaryota; kingdom Metazoa; phylum Chordata; class Actinopteri; order Pleuronectiformes; family Pleuronectidae; genus Hippoglossus; species Hippoglossus stenolepis. Next base: position 14,202,687 of record NC_061485.1, read on the forward strand.
CAGTCGTAGTGGAATGAATATTAATGATCAGCCCACTAGTCTTGGCTGCACACTTATAATAATAATGTTCTAAATCTTAGAAGTGGCCAGGAAGAAGGTAATTATGCATTCATTCACATTGTGCCCCAAACAGTCATTTAAAATGCACATTATAATATTCATAACAAAGTGCACAAATATTAAAAACATGAAAACAGTGAAGAACACTTTGTGAGGTCTATGTGCTCAAAACACTTCTCTCAGTTATTAAAAACATCCTTTGTAAACAAGTCACAAAATTTACTTGAAATGAACTTAACTCTACATGTTTAAATCTGTGTAACAATCCTTTAAAAAAAACAAATATCTAGTTGTCCAGCAAAATAAAGACATGTTTCAAACAAATGGCTATAATCATTTCAGATGGAGAGATAAAATATTAATTGTGACATTCAAGTAAAATGCTTTGGCTAACAAATACTCCGCTCAGTCGTCTATGATTCTGACATACAGCCTCACTTCTGTAAAAAATGTTTGTAGAAACTCTGAGGACCTGAATAATGTTTGGTTTTCTGTCAACACTTTCACATTGAAACTGTGGCATTCAAAGATTCAAGGATAAGTCTGGGGATTATTCCATATTTTTTGTTACCGTCAACAAATCCTATGAAAAGACCATAAGTAACATTTTCCTCATTCTCTCAGAGAATAATTCATGGATCATGATGAAAAAAGTCAAGCACTGATATTTATGAGTGTGTGCAATTTGGTGCAAATCCAAATATAAATCCAGATCTTGTGAATTTAAATGTGACAGATATTTGCTCTCTAATTGCCATTCTAGTTTTGAATGGATGCGATGCTGTTACTAAACTAGTCAATATCATAGCAAATGTGGATTAAATAATTCCCAACAAGAACTCCAGTTTTACTATCATTTGCAACTTCTCTAAGACAGACAGGTCTTTCAAGGCAGAAACTGACCAACATGTAATTGGTTTTAGTCTTTTCATGTGATTTCCATACAATAATAAAAATAAAGAATAGCTTCCCCCAATCCCTTTATTCTCTGATCCCTAACAAATATGTCTCTGAACTTTCACTCCTCCCCTCCAACGACACCCAACCACTGCTGAGCGGGAACCTCCGGGCTCTTCTGGACAGAGTCTTCACGAAGCCCCGCCTCTCTTTCTTCCGACTCGCGTCTGCCGGCCAGCTCCGCGTCCAGCTCTTTCAGCGAGGTTCCCCTCGAGCTTCTCCCTCTGTACTCTCTATCCCCGTCTTCCACAGAGTGGACCAAGGAACCCGCCGGGGACGACTCTCTGCTGTCTGACAGGAGAACCCCACTCCCTGAGCTGTATTCACTGTTCGAGTCTGCACCTAGAGCAGTGATAAAACAAAAGGGAGGGGAAGGACAGATGGTGAGAGGGCTTACATAAACAAACACCACATGAGGAAAGACTCGCTGCCCAAATAATACAGGGCAGGGATTCAACCAAAATCTGCATGGTGGTGGTATTTGAGCTGCAAAGAGTCTTATTCATTTTTTAATCACACATGGAGGAAAATATCAGAGTATTCATCCTGAAAAAAGTTTCTTGAAATGAAATGATGTCAGTGTTTCATATGGGACCACATGTGAAAGATTACTAAAATAGTTTAGGGCCATAAAAACACACCATCAGTGACAGAGACAAGATAACAAACGGCCTACAGTGATATCAAAATAAAGCTGTCTCTTATACTAAATAGGTTACTTTTAGTGGACTGTTTAAAAAAAAAACTATTATTGGCCTAATACTTGCTTACAATGCCCCTTTTATTCATACTTGTTTTACTGTTAACATGTTCATAAATCTACAAACCGCAGAGAAATGACAAAATCACAGTTTTTTTTTTGCATTTTGCACATTCCAGTCCGACTTGGTCTGATTAATGAATAAGGAACAAGAAAAGCTGAAACAAAAGTTTAACTCCAAAAATGAGGAGGCTGTAAAACACTAATGATCTTTTTTGGGGTACTTTTGCATGACAGAGCAAATGTAGTTTATCTCGCTTGCCAGTGTCACATATTTTCTTGGTCGATAATGAACTATAAGATGAGCGGTAGCACCTTGTGCACTGAAATGTTCTTAATTAGAAACTCCTGAAGGCTACATGTCGTCTGCTCTTTAATTGGACGGGATTATATACGGAGTCCAATCACTTGTCTCTTCTGTGTTTCTGAGTGTGTGCTTTGCAGGTTAATAGAATCAATATCATACTGTGTGTGTGTGTGTGTACTTGTACTGATATCTTTGTGAGGACCATACAACAACCTACAGTGAATGAGGGGAAAGTGAGGACATTTGGCTGGTCCTCACTTTCTGACCCACTTTTAATGGGCTACTTCAGGTTTAAGGGTTAGGGTTAGAATTAAGTTTAGGTTAGGGACTCGATACACACGCTCCACCAATCACGAGCCAGTCTCAGCTGTCAATCATGACGTGTTAACCTGTTTTAAAATCATTATTAAACTTCAAAAAGTATGAAACTGAAAGATAAAACACCAGAGATATGTTGAACATGGTTTCTGAGCTCAAGTGAGAGAATTCCAACAAGCTTAACGCAAAAAGAGGGAACGTTGTTGCATTGCAATTTACAAATAATACAGAACATTAATTACACTGAAAATACACACGAATAAAACAAATTGTATCAAGAGCAACTGTGTATTTTAACGTGGAATTTGAGCCATGTGCTGTGTTTCACTAAAGGCTCATGTTACGTCACACGTCACACAAAATATGATATTAGAAAAGACGAGGCAGTGAGAGATATTGCAGTAGCAATAACTTCATGTTGACAGGGAATATGAGACTGGGACGACTGAGCTCGAACAACAAGTGGACAACAAGAATTTAAACTGACTGCATGTAAAAATCATTTTTAAACCAAACTATAACATGACATAAAGTGAACTATGATGATTCTCACGGATTGGTAGAGAATGTGTACAAATATGTGCTGAGCACAATGTACTGCACAGAACGAATTTCTAGTTATCTTCATGAAAATGTATTAGAAATTCAAATAAAAAAAAACAAATTAAATGTAGCCACAAGCTCTTCCTGATTAATTTAAAACCACCTTGTGTGCATGTGATTGATGGAGGAAAGAGAAAAATGAAATAAAACATTAAAAATATGCTCACTGAGCTATGAAAGAGCAACGTGTTTGGTCTCACGTTGGCTTTTCCTGCGCTGGTTGAACGCCTGAAGCAAGTCACAAAATCTAATCAGACATTAGGGAGGAAAAATCCTTTACATTAGACTTGATATCTTCACTTTTTAAGTGGGAATTGTATCTGCAGTTAAGTTTTACCTTCTGGCATCAAGTCTGTAGTTAAATCAGACTGACAGATGATCCATTAATGGAATGTAAGAGTGTCAAGAATTAATGTGCTTACTCTTTACACATAATTACTATTATCAGGCTGAAATCCTGCAGGTCAAAATCAGAGCGGACCAAGATGTTATTTAAAAAAGTGACAGAGACTCAATTAAGATTTTACTGAGACATTAACCAAAACATTCAATGGACACAATGAAATTGGTAAATATTTACTTTTAAAGCTTTTTTTAAAGATTTATTAAGATCCTTTAGCTGATCCTTTTCTATGTATTTCGAGGGAAGGTTTTCTAAGTGTGTGTCATCTCCATTTTAAGGATTTTGCCTCATCTCATCTGATAAAATCCTTCTAGTGGTGTGGGGTGAAATATGACGCTCAGGTGAACATGAAAACTTGTGTCATAGGTATCCATGATGGAAATCCTCTTACCTCCTTGTACCATGTACAAACCAAGCTACATAAACTAACTCAATTCAAGTATATCCCTGAATTTATGAAGACTTGTAGCAAAACTAGGACTTGCTCTCATGGACTCGAGATTTGACATGAACTTGCCCCAAAAGACATAAAACCAGCTTTGGAAACAGCAAAGCCACTTGAACTACTGTATGTGAGAATGACAGGGCGAGGGCTGTTTGACAGATTGAGGAGGCTGAGGGGCGTTATTCCACTCACTGAGACAGGTTCAGTATGGAGGGCAAAGGAGTAGCGGTGGTGGGTTTGGGGGTCAGAGTAACAAAGAACCCTCCAGTTTCCTGACTGCTCCACTGACCTGGCAGAGTTCACCCCAGTGTGACAGGAGCACGGCTACCTGTCACATTATCATTCACCGTCGTGCACCCAAACGCACTGCGCTCGTGACACATGAAGAGCTCTGGATTTGTCAGCGTCACTCTCAGTTTCTCTCGGCTTTGTAGCAGAGCGTGTGGATCCAGAGGGGAACTTCTGAGGTGTGTGAAGTTTTCAGCTTGTGGATGGAAACCGAAGAAAGATGGGACACTGGATGCGAGAGGGTGGACACAATTGTCGAAGTTGACCAGGTGGCACAAAGAGAATAAAGTAAAATCAGCCTGTTAACAATTTCAATAAATCACAAGGTAGACTTTTCAAAATCATCATTTTCAAAATCAGACCAGGACCCAAATGCCAGTGAAACAAATCAATCATTGTAGAGTGTGCTCCTCAGTGCCTCCACCACTGCACCAAACAGTGGAAACTCACTTGCTTTTGACTGGCATCTTAGACAGTTTTTATACTTTCTGACAACATCGCACACATTATATATTAATCATAAATACTTTGGCTCATAAAATGTCAGGAAATAAAGAAAAAAAGCCCCGGAGCTCAAAATGATGTCTTCATATCACTTGTTCTAGCTGAACTAAAGTCTAACAACCAAAGATATTCAATATGCATGTTTCATATGTTTAAAACAGACAGAAGTAGCAAATTCTCCCTTTTGAGAAGCCGTGATTAAGAAATAAGTTGCATTTTTGCTTGATGAATAAATACAGGTTGTTAAAGGTGTTGCTGATTAATCATTATAAGTCTTTGTTTATATTTGGATTCATTTTAAGTTCTAGCTCTGTTGAAATTAATTTAATTACACCACATGGCCCCTGTCACAAAGCTGTAGCAATTAGGTCCTATGAGGCTGTTATCATCAAACAGGCTTATTTTCACACTTCATGTGAACTCATGATCAGACTCGCTCCATCTCGCTTCATCCAATATTGAATGCTGCAAACACTGCTTCACAAGATGTTATGTCTCATGAGGATAAATTAGTGTCAAGTGGAATTGTATAGAAGTGCTTGTGCATTGTTTACAGTCAAAGTGAGAGTTCCATATGGACTCCATATTGCTGTGAACAACCCCTTGGTAGGTGTCAGCACACTTCCACCAGAGGCTGTTGTGTCTGGGCTTTTCATTAACACCTAAGAAGGTGTCAGTCACAGTTTTCCTCTGCTGGGCTGCTCATAAACAAAACAGCAGTAGAAACAAGGACCAACCCCCCTGGGTCCAACCCAAGTGGCAACAACCAAAGCTGAATGCTGAGGCCAAAGCAGAGGTGTCTTTAACATGCAGTTTCCTGATGGCCATCAGAAAGTAGCTGATTGTATTGAACTTACTGTGAAAAGTTCAAACTTTTTCCCAATTTTAAAAGTTGGTTAACATAGTGAAGCGTTTAGCAGCTGGAGAACCAGATATTTCCCGAAGGACTTGGTGGAGACCAAAAGCAGAGCGAGAGTGAACACTGAAATGAAAGTCATTGGTTTGCCAGAAACAACAAATTATGTTAATTGGGCTCCATATCTGCTGGATTGTTTTCATGTCAACTTTATAAGGTGATATTTCTGTAAGTCAGTTTTGTTTTATGTGGTCTGGTCTGTGGAAACAAGAATCCAAAAAAACAGAAACCAGTGAATGACAGACAGGGACAACATTCATGTTTTCTATGGTCCCATAGTAATTAAGAAAGGTTTTATTTTATGATTCAGATTCCTGTTACAAAACCTGCAACAAACATGTATGTGCTTATGCAGTGCAGCATGGAGTTCATATACCTGAGACGTCTGTATCACTGTGGGATTCCTCTTGTTCTGAGAGCCTCCTTTCTACCTGCCGGGCTTCAGGGACGTAGAAATCTCCCTGCCGGGCCAAGGGGGCCATGAACTGGATCTGATCCCCCCTGTAGATCTCAAGGAACGGGTGTGCACACAGCCTCCTCTCCTGTAAGAGCAAGTAGGTGACAGTGAAAAGTATGTTTACGTACAACAAACATAACATGATTGTACAGATTTTCTTTAAAGCAATTCAACTATACAATTCAGTCATATTAAGAGATAAAAAAAAAACAGAGCGGTTCATCGACCAGAAGGTCAGTGGTTCAATCCCAGTCTCACTTCTGCATGCATAAGTGACTTTGAGCAAGATACTGAATCCTAATGAGGATGAAGTCCTGGCAATGTATGAGTGACGTATGATAGAGAAAATGCTGCACACAGAGGCATTGTATGAATGCGAGTGTGAATAGCAAAACTGTAGAGTTCATCAAGACTCAAGTACCATATAAATACAGACCATTAGCCGTTTTAACTGTAAACTGCTGACTGTGTATATCTTAACACTGCATAGCTCCTGAAAACTGAGTTTAGTCCTGAAGTTCTTGAAATAATCAGGAGGAGCTGTGCGTGAGAATGCTCATGTCTGAATCAGTTGCTGTGGACATTTTCCAGAAATTTTCCCTCAAGCCCCCTATTGAAATGTCAGTGTCTGAAAAAGTACAGCGAGCATGCGGGCCTAGTGATGACCTTTTTTTTTTAAAAACATATGAGGGATGCAAAGTGGAGGAATACAAATATCTCAGGATGACAAAGTGGTGCCATGAATGTAGAATGGGAAGATTTCAACTTGGAAAGACACAGATTCAAGAGCTTTTGGTGATGGGGCTGATGCAGAAGTTGAAATGCTAAAAATGTGATTTCTGCAGCAGAATGAATGCGTCATGTTCTGCCTCCTGCATGCTCCACTCAGGCACCAGCCCTCGGCTGAATGTTTCAAACAATCTCCTGCTGTGTTCTTCGTATGGGAAAGGAAAACTTTCTGTAGTGAAAAAGGCTTGACTCACATCTCTACCAATGATAAAACAAGTCCCATCAACACTTACTAAAACACGCATTGGTAACATACATGTACATGTAATGGACAGAGGAAGCTCCATAACAGGATACAAGTTCAGACATGCCACCGATACAACACATGATCATGAGTGAGAATGATACGACTCCATACGTTGGAACCTGACTGCTCCACCCCTGAACTCAAATTAATCATTTCCCCCTCTCTTCACACCTCCATGCTCAGCTCATTTCAGATCTCTGTAATCTGTCTTTATGAATGCGCAGCCTCCACAGTTCACACTGCTCCAACTGCTGCTCGCCTCGCTCCTCTAGAGAAAGCTGGAAGTCTCAAGTGACAGAGACCACTTCACTTCTCCGGGCTCATTAACCTTTCATACACCGCGCTTTGTTATTCCACTCATGCAATGCCCCTTTCTGTTACTTTCACCCTTTTGGCATATACTAAATGTCGTGCAACAGTAGAAACACATTGCAGCTGCAGTGCAGTGTATCCATGGATTCAATTATGCATAGTAAATTTGTTTTAATTTGCTCAACTTGATGCCCGTTGATGTCCATTTTGCTGCTGCTAAAGTGCAACAGTTTTGCTGCTGCTTGATGCAATATCACTAAGTAAAGAAGATACTGATTATTATCTGTTGCGATATTATGCAGGCTACAGATCAGAGCACAGACTGAGGAATTTAGTGTTGCTTGATATGAGGATATTTTCCTAATAAATCCAGAAATGAGGCTCACATATCTCGAGAACCGTTTGGTACAACCAGTGTTACTACAGATCAAGCAACCAGTCCACTCCAAACGGGCAGGTTTAGAACAGGAAATGCAGTAGTTGCTTTAATCAAAAATGTTTTTTGGCATAGGTATAATACATTAAATTGAGGATAAAATCCTGTTACTATGAAGATTTCTGCATTCTCACCTCGCACTTTTCCTCTACCTCCGCACCCTTGAACGATAATAGACTTTATTTAATTCATGACATCTCTCAAAGAGTTTAAACTGTTCGGATTATTAGAGTTTCTTGACAGATCCTGGGAGAGCGGGGTCCCTGTGGTCCTTGCTGACAATTCGGTTTCAAGCTAAGTGGAAACTGGAAGTTTCTATTTAGTGGAACAACAGCTATGCCGAACATGAAGAATATGATTATCAGGCAGACTGAACACACACACACACACACACACACACACACACACACACACACACACACACACACACACACACACACACACACACACACACACACACACACACACACACACACACACACACACACACACACAGTAGACTCTTTTTAGGAGACAGCTGACTTCTTATAAAAAACTATGTCCTATCATCTGTCTCACCGTCTGTCTCTAAGCCCAATTATGACAGCAACGCTCGTCTAGCTGCTGTCTGCAGGAAAGTTTCAGTGATTTCGGCAACATCAATTATCAGAGAATTTCTCCTCCAGAAACATCTGCGTATCCTCTTCGCTTTGGCTCATCAGCCGAAGTCAGACATGGACTACATATTGCATATTGATGTGCACACATGCATGCACCCACTCGTTTAACTTGGCATTTCAGCCCCCATCAATAAATGATCAAAATGCAAAGATGATGTTTAGCAGAGTCGTGCTGTCAGTACAATAGCTACACAGAGGCGTTCAGCGTTAATATTCCACTGATAGATTCTGATTTGTCAGAGCTATAATTGCTCTAATTTACAGAGGGCCATGGAAGGGGAAGCCACTTTATTTGGCTATTTGGTGTTGTAAGTTGCACAAGAAAGTGTTGGAAAGGGACTCACGAATACAGCACTGAAGAAGATGTACTAAATAGGAGCAGGCTCAACAGACTAATGGCATACTTAAAAGATCCAAGCATAAGAGCCTTATTTGCCAAGGGAGCACAGTAATATGGGTTTTAAGAGCACTGCATAACACCAAACCAAAAAATTATAATAAAGGACCTGACACAGAGAACAGCTTCTTTCCTGGTTACACAACTATCATACTAATTCGAGACTGCAGAGGGACAGCGTACAGTTCAGTGAGAGACAAAGACAGTGCACATCTGTTTGCTTCAAAACATCCTGTAAATGAATAAGTCATGTTTAGGAGTGATGATTCAGACAGCTGCAGAAGATTCAGCTGGTGTTCACAACAGAAATGTAAAAAATGTTTTTATAAATGACGGGGTCCTGGCTCGAGTCTTGTGTCATCGAGACTTTATTATTGTGGGAAATGGCGACATCATGAGAAAACCCTGTTTTCCCTCGAAAGTAGGGAAAACGGGGCCCCTGCAAAATGGCCCCAGAGACCTCAGCAATTATGAAGGTGCAGAGCAAACGAGTCAGGACCTCGAAGGTTCTACAAGACGGCAGAAGACACTTAAGGTTAAAAACATATTTTGGCTTTCTCTAAATGTAAATAAAACTGGGTGTTGGTCAAAACAACTTATCGGGATGATTTGCCAAAAATAAAGATGGAAATAAAATTCTTACTTTCCTGACCATACTTTTTTGGAACACTTTGGAACACGCTTCATTGACAATCTGTTACCTTATAGTTTTTCATCTGCACATCTGCTTTTATAATTATGTGATTTTTCATGTCTTCTTCTTCTCCATTGTTTTCTTTTTCGCCTACACACTAAACATTTACTGAAAATGGATCCTGACATTAATTCCTCGCAAAGAAACAGAAGGCATGAGCTCCATAAGCACATCAAAGTTTTAGAATGATTAATGAAAATCATTAATGAAAGGCGGAGGGGTGAGAAGTAGTTTCTCAGACCATGGACAGACAAGTGGGTGAAAATAGAAACAAATGTAATATAAAAAGCTTATTTATTCTGGATGGATAAATATTCAACAAGAGGATCCACTCTCTCACTGTTCTATTGTATCAAGAGCTGGAAGTTCTCCAACAAGTAAATAAGAAGGGCACATTGAAAATAAGAGACTTTCATTAAGCTTCATGAATTAAGACATAGCCGCAGCTGTTGAATACATCAACTATTACCAGACTATGACTCCAATATCTTACTTAAGCTGACAGGCAGATGAAATAATGTGTGCACAAAAACTACAGAAAACATAATAGAGGAGAAATTGGACTGGTTTCATTGTCTTCATTGAAGCGACTGGATGATCCAGAAGCATCACAATAAGTTGCCATACCAACCAAGTGATGTGCACTTGTGCATAATGTGCATTTTTGTGTAAGATAAGCAGTGTTCTAGAGGTTAAACTATTACTTTACTAGCAGGGCACTAAGAGATCACATACCTCCACCAAAGCCCAACAGTCCCCAAATACAATCAAGCTGTACCAAATTCTGCACATTAATAAATATAAATTCCCTTAATATGTCTGAATTATTCCCTCAGAAATCAGTGAAAATGTAAAAAAAAAATTTAAAAAAACATCTCACAATGTTGAAGAAACTGATCTAAAAAATTCCTGGATTTGCCCCATAATCCAGACCCAAACTGCATCATTCCACCAAGTTTCTACAAACAAACAGACTGGGGTGAAAACATAACCTCTTTAGCAGAGATGATAAGTAAATGGACAGACACATTTTATCGGAATTGTTACGTCCCTAAGACGTCTAGGGCATGAGGGACAAACAATTAAAAAATAAACCGGGCCAAAAACAAGAAACCAGTAGGATGCAATCGATCATTTAAATGGTTTTCCAAGCAGAAAATAAAAGAAACCAACAAATGTAGTGCCAGCTTCTCCATCACAAGGATTTGTTGCTTTTGGACATTTAATCTGAGAATACCAACAATCTGGAGAGGTTAGGTTGGACTTCAGGAAACTGTGATTTGTTTACCTGTGCTAAATATTTCCAGGCTATATACTGAACCAACATATAAAATGATAACTCCAGAAAATTAGCAGCGTAATTACTTATTAAAAAAATAATCACTGGCTTCAGTCCTTTTGTGCATTGACTGGTTAGGAGTGATAATGTGAGTTGACATTGTTAATCATTAGTGTCTTGACATAACACCATTGCTGACAAGCTGAAAAACACCAGACCTGCTGTAGAGAATAACGATTTGCCAACTTAATATGTTCTGAACTGTAAAGACCTTGATTTTAATGATTTTGTCAAAATTTATTGTGAGACTTGAGGACATCGTTAGTATCTCAACACCCACACAAGGAGCCTATAATTACCACTGACTCCATTCACTGGTCAGTAAGCTACAACCTATAACAAGCATCAAGCCAAGATATACAGCGCGATCAGTATCGCTGTGTGTTATAAACAGAAGTCGTGGGACAAAGGGCAGGCCAATAATTAGACCAGCAGTGGAATCGCTGAGACAAATTGTGCTCAGTGGGCTTTTGTAATTGGGCAGGGGATTGCGGATAGTGTACTTATTGATTTTTCTTTGATTTTCTCCACAGTCTTCCCCCATGGTTTCAGGGCCTCAGGGGCCCGGGAGAGCACTTAAGGCAGTCCAGAGTTACAGGGTCGGGGCAAGGTCGTTGTTTTTTCACATTCTCCCCAGCACAGAGATGACAATATTTTTCTGGCAGAAGGATATGTGTTATTGTGCTCCTCTAGCATGAAAACATTATTACATTTAATGAACAGACTTTAAAAAAGGCCACCAGCGCATGACCTCACCTTCCTTTTATTCAATTGTTTGAAAAAGTAAGAAAAAGAATAGGCATTAGGGGCAGAACTGGAGGTGTCCATCTTTGCTTAATAATGCTGTGTTTTAAGCCGAGCCAATCGTGACTTGAAAGGAAGAGTGAAGTCGTGAATCATAAAAGCAGGCTAAACCTTCATCATCCTCACCCGGACCATCACCGTCTTTCACAGGCTTCACATGTACGTATCAGCTCGTGCCAAAGCCGCTTCGCGGGGGGGGAAAGGTTCAAAAGGCGCCGCACGAGCTACGTTAATCGTTATGGTGAGTTTAATTATTGAGCTAATTCACATGTCACAGTTAAAATTTGTAATTACGGTGCTTTGTTCTAGTGAAAGATTGTGAAAGGCAATCTGCATCAACAAAACTGAGTGGAATTAGTTTTAGTTGAAGGGGACTGCCAAAGGCGCAAATACACGCAGGTGTGTACACATGGCCCTTTAATCACCTCGCACACACTCGCTCACGCTTGCTGTGTGTTTGCAGCCGCTCTGCAGCGCGTCGTAAGGGAACGGGTGAAGGAGAGATAAAGAACCAGGATGTTCTAGTGTCCACTCTTTCTTCGTTCCTACTCTGGAGAACATCTGCACTGGTTTCTTGTAAAAAATATATCACAGGTGTCTTTGACTGTTCGAGGTATTTTTGTTTTAGCTGTACAACGTAAGATAAATAAATAAATAGACAAAAATAGAGGTACGTAATTGTTTTTGAGTGCTATGTTTTTTTTTTACTCTTATCAAATTAATCAAGTTAAATAATAAAAAGAACATCTGACTAAATTGTGTAAAGGCCAAAGTAATTTAAAAGATTGACGAGTAATCTCAGCCTGTTAATTGGGATTCTGATTGAGTGAACTTGAGTTAAAGGGTGTGTGCAATAATTAATCTATTAGAGTACATGTCAACATCTGAAGGAGAAATACAGGAATAATGAAGAATAATTCATTCAGCATCACCACAGATAAGACTCATGCGTAATATGCTTAAGGACATAGCATGCCCATTTTCAAGTGATATGTTCCTTGGGGTCTTAATGAAATGTCTGTAACATACTTGTCAAATACCACAGGATCATATAAACAGCACCCTTTTTACCCTTAAACAGCCCCACAATGACCTGTTTTGTGCCTGTTCTAATGCTAATGAGCCAGCCTCCTCTCCCCATGATTTAAATATAAATTTTTTATGATATAAATTATCAATATCATCTACTGTATCCTGTTGTCCTGGTTTATTTTCCAATCATAGTCCCCCCACCACTAGCAACACAGACAAGAGAAAAAGAGGGGGGGCAACCATCATTTCCCGAACATTCAACCGAAAGGTGCTATATGACAGTTAGGGCTGACAGGGAATCTCGTCCGTAACAGCGGCGGTGCGGGAACGCGCTGCCCTCGACCAACTACTGTAACAACTACTGTAACCGCAGAACTACTGTACGGCATACAGTAGAGCTGAACACTGCGGAAGTCTTCCCAGCTGCAGTGGAACCGAGCGGCTGGCTGTCGGCGTGTCAGCCATAGACTGTATAGAGCCCTTGTACCTAATGTGGGTTGGCAACACTCGTCTCCAACTGTTGGCTGTGGCGAACCAGCTCCGCCGGGAGACGGCCGGCTGCGACTCCGCCAGACACCATGGGATCGCGGGCTGACCAGAAAATGCGTCGTGACAGCCCAGCTCTGACTGGTCCGGTAAACCCGATAAGTTGGGGCGGGGGACGGTGGGCCAAGACCAGAACTTCCAGTGTATTGACTACCGAGGCAACGCTCACATGCGTTGACAGACTATAACAAAGTGTTTTCCCAGTTTTGGTTGGTAGACATGCAGATACCATTAACCTGTAAGCACTAACAAGTGAATTGCATGCTATGTCCCCTTTAACACATTGGAGTGCAAGGTCAGTAAATGCCCTGTTGGTATGATTATTATAAACTAAAAGCCACATGATCGTGTAATAACTAAATATCTGTAAACAAATTAAGATCCCACATACACATTTCCACATGAAACGAGGCGTCTTTGGGGATTAAGACATTGGTTAGTTTATAGTTTTCCTGCAGCAACGGAAGCAAATTAAGCCTTGAAAGTTGATGCAGGCAATTCCCAGGTGTCCCAACTGTAGTTTATTACTTACAAACCCAGTACAAAGCTTGTGTTGGTTCAAACTATGGTACCGCACTCTCTGATGCATATCTGGACAAGATTGTACTGACGGAAGTTTGGATGTATTGTGTTGGTAATTGGAGGTAACCAAGGACGACAAAGTATTTGGTCATGGCTTCATCCTCCAGAACAACAATCATCCAAAACAAACCGGAACTATGTCACAAGTATAGAAAAAGAAGACGGTGGCTTAAAATGATGGAACGGACAGCACAGTCTCCTGATGAGCTGGTTTAAGATGAACTGGAGAGAAGGGTGACAAGTAAAGCAACTAAGTGCGACACATCTGTGGGAACTTCTGTAATAGTGTTCGTGAAGATACTCTGAGTGGACTGAGGTAAATGATATGTAAATATGCAATATGTAAATTAGAAAAACAATAAAAAAAACGTATGAAGAATTTGACCTATAATGTACATAGTTGTGTACAACTGGTCATAGAACCCCTGGTGAAAATTCAGTTGTTGTGAAGTGAAATGACCTAAATAAACCCCCATAAACCCCCAGAAACCCCCCGAGACACGGAGAGAACATGCAAACTCCACACCAGAGAACAGAGAACATGCAAACAAAAATCCAGACCGGGATTCAAAACAAAGCACTTGTGAGGCGACGGTGCTAACCACTGCATCACTGTGCCACCAATTGGTATTCACCATTTTTGGCAAAAAACATTTCACTACATTAACCCCTATCCACATGCTAGCTATGACCTTATAGTAGGAGATATGATATTAGTTCACTCATAAATATCATAATTGCGTGTTGACATGAATTGAAGATTAAATATTTTGTATAATGGAGCAGAAAATGTCTCCAAAACAATGTTAGTGAACACATGTATTGTTTGACCAGCTTTGCGGCGATTTAACTTGTGATAGATGCATTTTTCCCATTATTTTCATTTTTCAGCATTTTACTCACAGTAAATTGATATGTCAGTTATAAATTGCGAGAAATGATACAAAAGTGCACACTTTCCTGTTATCTGTTTTAGACAAGAGATAATTAGGTTTCTAAAAAAAATGATATTTTGCTGCAATTTCCCTCTCGAGCAGAAATTCAATGAAAAGAATAGTCCATTCTTCTCCAGTGTGGAGCTGGAAGCGTTGGTGGAGGGAAGGTCTAGAGGCACTCTGGGACAGCATAACAAATAAAATGAATACATTTGGACACCAGAGGAGTGGAGAAAAACATGCTGCGGTACCGTAGAGGGAGAATAACCTAAGTCAAGCCTGACATGAATAAAACCTGTGAACGAGGAACCAGAGGAACCATTTGAATTTTCATGAATCTCCCCTTGATCTGGAGGTTCAATCTCAAAACAAAATTCACATTGGTCCTAAATCCAAACAGGGTGATCCTGATAATCCTGTTCTCCTCAGCACATAAGGCCAAATAAGGCCGTTATTATATTGCTGCTTTTTCAATTAGCGCTGCAAACAACAGTTATCTTCATTATCAATTCAGTTTTTATGAATAACTGAATCACACACACACACACATATATAAGACTAAGCCATGCTATTTTTTCATGTGCACCAGCTTAGTTTTGCATGTAGAGTTTGATTGGTGCAGGTATTTGCTCATTAAAGCAAAAATAGTGAGATAGTGGGGGGATAAAAAAGTTGTTCCCCCATTCCGCATGAATAAGTGTCCTTGAGCAAGACTCTGAACCCCAAATAGAGCCCGACTGCTGTGCGATAGACACAGTGCTGCACTGCGCTAATGATTGGATGAATATAAAACCGTACTGTAAAGCCCTTCGAGTGGTCATCATGACTAGAAAGTCGTTCTATAAATACCATTTAAAGTGGCCAATTTCGCCGATGGTGGGGACAACACCTCAGCTGTCACACTAACCAGGCTGGATGTAGAACACAAGGAGAAATGAAGAGCTGACTATCAGAGGAAATGCAGATGAAGCTGAATCCCTTACTAATATAAATGTGATAATGATAGTAAAAGTTACCACACTAGAACCTAAGTTGAGATAATATCAGACCCAGTGTAATAATGAATAAATACAAATCTTCATTTTAATGATATTTAATAATAAATAAATAAATAAATTACTCCTGGTTTGGTCTCAGGTGATTTTGCTCTATATCTACTGAGTTTGTGGTACATTTACATGTAACGTGAGTAAGTGAAGCCTGTGGGAATAAATTACAACTATTGACCTTTTGCAGCATTTGACTGTGTGTAAAAAAGTAAAGTTCACGGTGACTCCAGATCCAATTGGATATTGTACCCACTGCAAAGAGAAGTAGAAATATTATCTTGATAATTAGATTAGAACTAGATATTATTATTGATAAACTGTGGTATTAATCCATTCTGCAGCATTGGATCGCAGGATGTCATTTACAGTAAATTGTTGTTCTTAAAAGTGTCTATTTGGCAACAATCATCTTGTCAGAGACACATTTGTGGAAGGAAAAATAACAATTTACTATTGTTCTATGTGTCTAATGTTCTTCCTCTAAACATTAAGATGAAGATTGCCCTATGATATTAAGATTTATATTATATTTTTCCTAATAAAAGTCATCTCCTCTATTGCTGCTGGATGTGAAGAAACATTGTTTTCTAAAATGCAGAAAGAACTTGGTCTCTGAGGACCTTTACTAGACAAGTAAAAGTAGCCAAAGACAAGTAGACGGTAAGTAAGATGACGATTAAATGCATAATCATTACTCCTCTATGGACACACTCTCAGAACTAAATTCATGGCATGTTTTATTTCAGTGAGGCCTCTAAGGGTGTGATTTCATGAATTAATGATAGATTGGAAATATACGTTTACTAAGTATTATATTACAATTAAATGGTTTGATGTTTTACGGACTGCACTCTAAAGAAGAATAAACATGTTTTACCGTCCGTATACCTGCATAGTTACACATTTTCAAATACTTATAGAAGGACAGGCAAGAGATGACTGTTTTCAGTCTTGTTGTCATTTCAGGGTCATTTTAACTGAAGCATGTTTGACTAAACGCTCCTTTTTATATGGTTCAGAGAACATAAAGAAGTTTTATACTCTATCTTGGATAACCCTGACCACCCTCTCCACCACAGACTGGAAAGACAGGGGAGCACCTTCTCCAAAAAGCTCAAACAACTTTTCTATCACAAGGACAGTTACAGGTCATCTGTCCTGCTACAAGCTATGAGAACACTTCACCTCTGTCTGATGGGAACACCGTGGGCCCTCTGATGTGGAACTCTTTTTAACAAACACCTGAACCTCCACACCTTCCTGTTACTATATTTCTAATTGCACACTTGCACTCTCTGTAGATACATTCATTTTTTGAGAGTTGATTATATTATGCACATTCATATATTTTGCATAGTTTGAGTAGAGTATGCTCTTATAGTTTTATATTACCACAGGGATCTCTCAGTTTGAGATCAATACAGTACTATCAGTTATCAATATGCAGCAGCTTTCTCTTACATAGTACTTGCACCAGAGGAACTTGAAACATGTTACAAGATAAATACTATGTTGTTATAATGATAAAAGTTTTTATACCCTGAGAAATCTTCTTCTATAACAATAAAACTTTGACCTTTTGGGCTTTTTCTGACGTGGCAGCAATTCTCTTCCGTAGAAAAGCTTTGCAACAGTGAAACTGGTACTCAGTGGTGATGTGTGAGGCGGCAGTGACATTTGACTGTTTCCTGCAGCGAGTGTGTTAATGACAGTAATCTGTAAGATTATGGAGGATAACACTCCCTCACTTCTCCACCATTGCACTTTGCCCTCACTCCTCCTACTCCCCTTGACTAATCGTATCTGATGAACACCTCATATTAATGCTGCATTTCTTCTCCGTTTTCTGTTTAGCTTTGTCAAATGTTATCTAGAATAACAAAACATCCGTAACAATATGTGTTTCCTCAATAGAACAGGCTTTTTTGGCCATTTCTCAGAATCCTCTTCCTTCACATAGAGGAGGGGGAAGATGGAACATGGTATCTTCACAGCCTTTTCATGGTCTACATTTCATTTCAAAGCCCTGAGGGGGAAAAGTGCTTTAAAGTGGCCAAAGGCATAATGAGTGACAGTAGTTGCTGCCAGTGCGAACAATTCAGGTGTCACTCAAACAACAACAGTCTTTACACGGACTTATTCAACCCTGACAAATGAACAAGGACTGTTTGAAAGTCACTCAGCTGAATAAAAGCAGTTAAGTCCTAAGCCTCTTCTTTATCTTTCTCATTTTCTTAAGTTGGCTCGCTGAAGTCTCAAACCTCTGCACCTTGGTTTGGTGCCCCCAGCCTGTCGTCGGACTCATACTTGAATGGTTCACAATTGCCTCTGGGATTGCTTTTCAGAAAAACCCTCAATAGGACGCGGCAACAAATTCATTTAATTTGCATGTCTATCTCAGCAAAAGAGACAACCACATTGTTGGAACGCTTTAGCCGACATGAGAGAACCAGTGTGTTTTCTCTTCTATTATACTGCAGAACATACATCGCAGCTGTACGACCAGAGCAGGAGTTCAAAAGTAGTTGTATAAATGCAATGTGTAGAACTAATAGAGGAACAATTTCTACAATTTAGCACAGACTGTTGGTCTTTGCTTGGTAAATCAGCCAATCACAAATGTGTCAGTGGCAAGTTCCACAATCCAGGGTGAGATCCTTTTTTTGCTGATTGCAAGACCTACATTTACATTTATTTTTGTTATTCCAACCAGTTTTCTGTATATTTGTTCAAAAAAATCTGAAAAACATTTAATTTGTTCTTTTCCTGAGGGCTCCAGCTCAACTGCAGCCAGCAGCTAATAAGACAGCACAATATTTGCTGCCAGTGTTTCATTTTGAGGGAGTTTAGTTAAGTCTCTGTAGCTCCACAACATCTTGTTATTTATGAATTTTCTTCTGTTGTTTTCCCTGGCATATTTTCTCTATACAACAACACTGCAATGAAGGACAAACAATGAAATTCAACAATGTACAATCACAGTCTAATAATATTCAAAGCAGACACGACAGCACACATATTTTAAGTGTTTGCTCGATCTTCACATCTGGAGTGATTGATAAGATCGCCACTGGCACCAAACAATTTGTCCCATATCTAAAAATATCTACCTTTCCTCAAATTGCAATCACACCCCACTGCCTGATATTGATTCAGAGCGACAGGGCAACCGAGAGTAAAGTTTAAATCAGATCAATCATATGTAGATGTGACATTAACAGTAGATTCGCGCCAGCTGCCGGATGAAAGTCATGTTTGAACGTTTGACTCCACAGAGCTTCCCGAGGGGTGAAATCACTCGTAGGGTTGTGATGCAACATTGGTGGTAAAAGAGATCTAATGGTTTTGTGCATTAATATGATTAACTGGTTAAGATTAAAATCACAGAAGACAATGGTTTGACTACAATGGGAAGAAATAACACCTGTTAATAAAGTCTTAAGCTGAGCAGGTCTTTATCCAAGTCCAAGCTTATTTTTATTGTTGCATCAAGAGTAATAATTAATTTTCAACTTTCTTTAAACTAAATTTCTCATTCTGGTCACATCATTTTACTTCAAACTGTTTCTGTGTTGCAAGACAGCAGGAAAGATTGGAAATGATAAAGGAGGACAACAGATGTGATGCTGTGAATGTTAATAGTTCCCACAACATAGAAAGATAGACTGAGGGGATAAAGAGGGAAATGTGTTTCATCTTGTTGGAGAATAATCCCTGAGCAATAATTCAGAACCAGGCAAATTAACCAGCTAGTTTGTACCTTACTAGTTACCATAGTTCTTACTTTTTGGAGATGAATCTCACTAATTTTTAAGAAATTGATGATAACTTCCTTCTGACTCACAACCAAGCAATGTATAAAATGGGTAGATTCTACTTCTAAGTGTGGTGTGTTTAAAATGTATTGGAAATGTCATTAAATATTCTGTACCATATATCTATATAGCAACAAAGTGATGTTTATACTATGCGAGAAAACTGGGCTTATGAGTCGAAATAGATATTTCAACATCAGCATCATCATCAGTAAGAGGCAGAGTTTATCAGGAGCGTGTTAATAAATCCCATGATTAATCCCAATAACTCTGTTTATAATTAAGCATGGGTATGATGGCTTGCATTATAAATTAGGCCACTGTGCACGTGCAGTGTGTTGGAAAGTTTGGGCTTTTGTGGGCTCAAATAAACAACTATCTGATCAGTGAAACAACTATATGTGTGTAACAGACATGGTTCTGTTTTAAGTCAATAAAGAAAACAGAAACCATATATACTTTGAGAAGTCCTGTCAGACAGAAGCTCGGAAATCTAAAAGTTATTTAAATCTGACAGTTTGAAAATAAATCCTCCCAACCACATGGTCTGATCCGTGCACCTCATTAGTGTCATTGGTTGCAGCTGAAACAGACAAAGTAAATGTTCCACTTCTGGATGTTTGACTGCAACTCAAAGTTCTGTATGAGAAGTAACTTAAGGGGTTTGAATTTAGTTTCAACGGCAATATGTTTGAATGCAATGATACAAATATTATTTCATAGAATTACAATTGGGCTTCCCTTCTAAATCTTCCATCATCCTCCTCCGTGACTCCATGACAGATTATGAACCCCACAACCTTTTCTGACCTTTCTAATTGTACATCAGTTTACAACAGGCCCTGCGGACTAACATCTGTGCACTGCGCTGCATCACTCCCGCCTTCTGCAGATGGCTCTAATAAGAATTTGCAAGAGGCTGCACCTTTTCTTCCAAAATTTAGGCTTGATTTTCGTGCTGAGGACGACTTCATGATCTCTTTACCATGAAAAATAAAAGAGAAAATCCCATTTCTAATGAACAAGAGGAAATTTGCTTTATATTCAGCCCAGAAGCTCTGCGCTGGCGAGAAATTTTAGTGCCCTCCAGCAAACAAATGTTCCATCGTCTGCCTTTCACAAACCTTTAGATCTCGGTGAATGTCAGCAATATTATCCTCCCAATCCAGTCTGAAGGCCTGGCCCCTTTGCGTGAATCAAGTCTCAAGACACCAGGGTATCCGTGATGTAGCCCACCAGTAAAGAGCCGGGGCACAGAAGAAAAAACACTGGGACCGATCAATGGTCTGAGTAGGCAAATATCAGGCCTAGCCATGGGGCAGTGACTCAAAGTGTGTGACAGACAGAAATCATTGTGCCATGACAAGCCAGGCATGCTAAATGCTGATGAGCGTGTTTGAAAAGGTCTCACCACTTGGGATATTTGAAGTGCCATCAACAGCATGCATTATTCACAAAAAGAAAGCCATTTAGAGCTGGCGGTTCTGTTCTGTTAGGCGGCTTCTGTAAAATGTAAAATGTGAGCCATATTATGTTTAAATATTGTAGTTGAACTATATACAGTGCACTGATAAAATATTTACGGTAAAGTCTAAAGCTGTGGTTTTTCATAATTCGTTAATAGAGTTTTCAGAGTATTTGCCGTTTCACACAGATCTCAAATGTGATTTAAATTCTAAACAGTCCTCTTGTATGGTTCAGCCCCTTTAAGCTCTTCATTTAAACTGGTAATTGATCTTCTTTCATCTCAAACCCTTCAGGTCACTTCAGCGATACCAGAAACACTTACACACACTTTAGGTCCTGCGAACACACCGTTTCATACTTACATTTCAATTTTACTGATAACTCACCTGCTAAGCTAACATTTCAACTCATTTAACCAACACAAACTACTTTGACTGACACCTAACTGAGACTTCAACTCCTTAAAATGAGACTTCAACTCCTTAAACTGAGACTTCAACTCCTTCAACTGATAATTTAACTCCTTAAACTGAGACTTCAACTCCTTAGACTGAGACTTCAACTCCTTAAACTGAGACTTCAACTCCTTAAACTGAGACTTCAACTCCTTAAACTGAGACTTCAACTCCTTAGACTGAGACTTCAACTCCTTAAACTGAGACTTCAACTCCTTAAAATGAGACTTCAACTCCTTAAACTGAGACTTCAACTCCTTCAACTGATAATTTAACTCCTTAAACTGAGACTTCAACTCCTTAGACTGAGACTTCAACTCCTTAGACTGAGACTTCAACTCCTTAAACTGAGACTTCAACTCCTTAAACTGAGACTTCAACTCCTTCAACTGATAATTCAACTCCTTAAACTGAGACTTCAACTCCTTAGACTGAGACTTCAACTCCTTAAACTGATAATTCAACTCCTTAAACTGAGACTTCAACTCCTTAAACTGAGACTTCAACTCCTTAAACTGAGACTTCAACTCCTTAGACTGATAATTCAACTCCTTAAACTGAGACTTCAACTCCTTAGACTGAGACTTCAACTCCTTAAACTGAGACTTCAACTCCTTAAACTGATAATTCAACTCCTTAAACTGAGACTTCAACTCCTTAGACTGAGACTTCAACTGCTTAAACTGAGACTTCAACTCCTTAAACTGATAATTCAACTCCTTAAACTGAGACTTCAACTCCTTAAACTTAGACTTCAACTCCTTAACTGGAGACTTCAACTCCTTAAACTGATACTTCAACTCCTTAAACTGAGACTTCAACTCCTTAAACTGAGACTTCAACTCCTTAAACTGAGACTTCAACTCCTTAAACTGAGACTTCAACTCCTTAAACTGAGACTTCAACTCCTTAAACTGAGACTTCAACTCCTTAGACTGAGACTTCAACTCCTTAAACTGAGACTTCAACTCCTTAAACTGAGACTTCAACTCCTTAAACTGAGACTTCAACTCCTTAGACTGAGACTTCAACTGCTTAAACTGAGACTTCAACTCCTTAAACTGATAATTCAACTCCTTAAACTGAGACTTCAACTCCTTAGACTGAGACTTCAACTGCTTAAACTGAGACTTCAACTCCTTAAACTGATAATTCAACTCCTTAAACTGAGACTTCAACTCCTTAAACTTAGACTTCAACTCCTTAACTGGAGACTTCAACTCCTTAAACTGATAATTCAACTCCTTAAACTGAGACTTCAACTCCTTAAACTGAGACTTCAACTCCTTAAACTGAGACTTCAACTCCTTAAACTGAGACTTCAACTCCTTAAACTGAGACTTCAACTCCTTAGACTGAGACTTCAACTCCTTAAACTGAGACTTCAACTCCTTAAAATGAGACTTCAACTCCTTAAACAGAGACTTCAACTCCTTCAACTGATAATTCAACTCCTTAAACTGAGACTTCAACTCCTTAGACTGAGACTTCAACTCCTTAAACTGAGACTTCAACTCCTTAAACTGAGATTTCAACTCCTTCAACTGATAATTCAACTCCTTAAACTGAGACTTCAACTCCTTAGACTGAGACTTCAACTCCTTAAACTGATAATTCAACTCGTTAAACTGAGACTTCAACTCCTTAAACTGAGACTTCAACTCCTTAAACTGAGACTTCAACTCCTTAGACTGATAATTCAACTCCTTAAACTGAGACTTCAACTCCTTAAACTTAGACTTCAACTCCTTAACTGAGACTTCAACTCTAAACTGATAATTCAACTCCTAAACTGAGACTTCAACTCCTTAAACTGAGACTCAACTCCTTAAACTGAGACTTCAACCCAACTAGACTCAACTCCTAAACTGATAATTCAACTGTTAAACTGAGACTTCAACAAACTGAGACTCGTAGACTGATAATTCAACCTTAAACTGAGACTTCAACTCCTAAACTTAGACTTCAACTCTAACTGAGACTTAACCAAACTGATAATTCAACTCCTTAAACTGAGACTTCAACTCCTTAAACTGAGACTTCAACTCCTTAAACTGAGACTTCAACTCCTTAAACTTAGACTTCAACTCCTTAACCGGAGACTTCAACTCCTTAAACTGGGACTTCAAATCCTTTCACTAGCACTTCAACTTCTTTAACTTGACCAACTCCTTAAACTGACACCTCAACTTCTTTAACTAACACCTCAACTCTTTTCATTGACACTTCAACTTCTTTCACTGACACTTCAACTCCTATAATATGAATACAAATATATAAGGCAGCATGACATTCAACTTCAACTCCTTCGACTTCAACTCCTTAAACTGAGACTTCAACTCCTTAGACTGATAATTCAACTCCTTAAACTGAGACTTCAACTCCTTAAACTTAGACTTCAACTCCTTAACTGGAGACTTCAACTCCTTAAACTGATAATTCAACTCCTTAAACTGAGACTTCAACTCCTTAAACTGAGACTTCAACTCCTTAAACTGAGACTTCAACTCCTTAAACTTAGACTTCAACTCCTTAACCGGAGACTTCAACTCCTTAAACTGGGACTTCAAATCCTTTCACTAGCACTTCAACTTCTTTAACTTGACCAACTCCTTAAACTGACACCTCAACTTCTTTAACTAACACCTCAACTCTTTTCATTGACACTTCAACTTCTTTCACTGACACTTCAACTCCTATAATATGAATACAAATATATAAGGCAGCATGACATGTCTATTCTTTAAATGCTCTAAAATTTGAAAAATTGACATTTTAATCATTTTTATTTTTATTTATTTGCTCGACATTGAAAATATATATTTGTCATCACTCTTTCAAATTTCCTGTGTAACATGTTTTCAGTAATATTTTTAGGATTCAATTTTCTGCCATCACAGGTACCTTTTCAGAGAACACCAGGTAAAGGTGCATTGTGGGTGAAGACTGTGAAGCAGCAGAATCAATCTACATGCGGTAACAAGGTGCTGGATATAAAAAAAAAGAATAAACTGAATTGGCTTAACTTGGATGTTGTACATTGTGGTTTAAGACCACAGTGGGACACCAGAATTCCCGTTAAACAGATATTGGAAAACACAGCTGTATATTTTAATATCTAGTGCAATACCACTGGACCTTTCTCTCTTTTCTCTTGTGAGTCAGAGGAGAAACAGCTGCAAACCGCACATGCACTGTGAAACTGTCCAACCTGTGCGTGATGTTATTTGACCTCTAAACACGTTGCTTGTGGATTTCATGACTGGGGCTGGATCGTGTTGTCTAGGGGCAGAAACCACAGATCAAAACTCCCAAATTATTTTTCACCAAGGTCAATCTTGTTTTAATGGAAACCAGTTTTTGAGACAAACAGAGAGCAGATAGACAATTTGTATTATTTATATTCTGCCTTTTATGTCAGCCTTGCTACAGAATGTGAACACAAGCGGTTCTGCTCAGTATCAATACAGCTGGGAGTGAATAATGGACGAGGAAATAAAATCCACCCACATGAGAACCACAAGGCTGCTGAATAGTATCACACTGCATTGAGAAGTGTTTTGAATATGTTGCCCACCAAACTATGAGGGTGTATCTGTACGCATTACAGATTTCAGCCTCCAAATTAACCAAAAGGTTTTTTAAAAAGTTGTTTTTTCAAAGGATTTATTTATGGGCTAATAGACCATGTACCTGTGTAGCAATGTAAACCTACTAAAGCTACTAGCTACGACAACTAACTATAACCAGACAATCCAGTAAATCATATGTAGCAGGTGCACACACAAAGATCACGGTAAGATTTCATATTGCTGTGGAAGGAGACTGATGGCCGGTTTTTGTGTGCCGACCTTTCAGACAGGGTAAGTGCCTCTGGAGCGCAGCCACGTTTAAACAGCATCCAAGCAGATGGTGGAGGCAGCCAGACAGGACACACAAACACATTCCTCCGGCAGAGGCAGAGCGATTGAGATAACCTGTGGTGTTGCCACCTGTTTTAGCACACTGCATAATTAAACCATATCTGCCCAAACCCTCCGCTCATCACAATGACTCACTTTCCCAGCATCCCTCAGGTAGCGCTCAGTGAGATTGTTCATCATAAAGTGCTAAAAGAAGCTCAAGATGTTTTCCTTGTCAGTTCTCTACGTTTGTCTTCGACTTCACTGCACGTCTCCATCTCCTCCCAAGCCACGAATCTTCTCCTGCTGCACTGTACCCACACACATACACACACACACACACACACACACACACACACACACACACACACACACACACACACACACACACACACACACACACACACACACACACACACACACACACACACACACACACACACACACACACACACACACACACACAACCCTCCAGGGGGCGCCGCCAAGAAGGCGTGAAGAAAAGATTTGACGCGCTCAGCTTTTCACAAATTACATTTTCACTTTGCGAAGCCTGAAAATGCACAGTATGACTCAGGCGTGCATGTGATGATCATGAGGTTAGATATTGATCATATACCTCAGACTCAGCGGTGAGTCATTCCATCACACACACGTTCACACATTTCCTTAGCTGTTTTCCTCTCACTAGAATAAGCACACAGGCAGGCGGTGACTCATTATAATCCCACCTTTTCCCATTCCCAAAAAGAAATATCATTACTGTTTGAAAATCTGACAATTCTGCAAATGGCCAGCACCTGAGTCAATATAGAAACACAGAGTCTCTGATTGTGTGCTGCCTTAGCGTAAAGCTTTGTGGGAACACTGGGGCCCATGGGATGTTTACCGAATGTGATGGGCTTAAAGATTCTGGCTGTGTGAAGGTAATGCATGTTTTACTATGATGAAGAGAAGTTTATTCAGGTTTTCCTTCCCCTTTACACAGGGATTTAGTAACTTTTCACATACACATGTATAGAAAACATCTGTTCAAGCATGGTTATAGTTCTGTGTGTATCACTAAACCATGGGCACATCTATTGAGTTAGTGTATGTATTCTATGTCATTTAAACCCAACTGCTTATTATATTGTTTACTGTATTTTTGAATTTTTAGTTTATTAGTCTTTTTGTATGCAATATTTGCCCTTTTTACAGGTTGAATCAATAACTATGTCATAAAAAAACATTGCATTTTTAAGAATTTAACAAATAGAATTGCATTCACTCATAAATATCAGTCCCCTAAACATGCCTGATATTTTTTCCATCAAGATCCATGAATTATTCTCTGAGAAATCAAGGAAAATGTTGCAAAGCCCTATCTCACGATATTGAAGAAATAAAAAAAAGAATTCCTGGAGCTAAAACAAAACTTAGTGGGTTCTTTCTTGGGTCATGCCCCACCCCTCCACAAAATTTCATGGAAATCTTCTGAGTAACCTTTTGGCGTAATCCTACTAACAAACAAACAAATGCAGACGAAAACATCAACTCCTTTGGGGGGAGGTAACATCAAATGATTGAGTGAGTTGCTGCAGAATAGAGTCCAAAAAGCAAAATACCTTGATGTAGAGCCCAAGCCGTGGGTAGACTCTCCACACTCTCAGGAGAATAGAGAAAAACGTCCTGTGGGGTAACGAGGTAGTGACCACGTGTGTGACTTCAGGAAAAGAATAAACATTAAAGCCAGACGTCTCATAGCGCTTCAGAAGCTCCTCGTCGGCCTTGTTTTCTCCTTCACTCAGAATACTGCCGATGGCACAGCGGCACTGTGGTCCAGGCACCTGCAGGAACAAGACGAAGGATCAAATGAAGAAATAAATAAAGATAAAAAAATGAATAATTCATAAAGATGGATAGGTTATATAAAGATGACACATATAAATAAGACAGACTGATAGATATGTCGGATAAAAGAGATGCCCAGACTCAGTTGTCTTCATCATTTGACTTTTCAAATGCCATAACTATACAGATCATCTGATATAGCACCAACAACAACACTGACAGATTAATACTATCAAGGAATAAAAATGATATCTGGACATCTATAAACACTCCTTCATGTTTGCTTGTGTTCAATGTCGGACCCGGTTGTACGAAACCCCCACACTGTGCATCATCAACATAAATATAAGGGTGTCTAATATAAGGCAATTTTATGGGAGTGCAGAGCACACATTAAAAAACCAGATATCCTCTGTGATGTCGACCAAGTGTCAAATTTAAAGAGAAAATATGGTCATTAATAGAAGCTCTAATTGGAGCATTTGGCTGTGCAGCAATTATTGCTCCTTCTTCCACACGGAGCACCCTGGTGCCCATTAAAAATAAGAAGAGAGAGATACTTTTTTCCAATGAATACTCCGGGGACATCCAAGACTTTCTCCCCACTGTGCTGAGCTGAGCACCACTGAAGGTTCATGTGATAAATAAGCTGGAACAAGCCAATTTGTTCACAAATCTATCAATGCTGTGCTTCAAGCATAGCTGGTGTGTCTGCGAGGGCCTGTTTCCTCCTCTGTTCGTCATCACACAAGGCCAGTGTGGAAATCACTGAGCACTGCAGACCAGCCTCACAAAGTTTCACAGACGCATAGATTCTGCTTTGTTTGGCAGATTGAGTATCATTATGAATATAGTGTCCTCTTATATCTCTGATTATTTTGTAATCTGATCAGAATTGATCATAATTAGTTTTTTAATCTCTGATTCTATGGAACATTTTACAAGCTCAACCCTGTGACTGTTTTACAGATTCAGCTACAAGGCAGAGATGTAACAATTAATTGTTGAATTCATTTATTGAGAGAAGATTAATCAGACACTGATTTGACAATTGATTAATTGTTGGTCATTTTAAGTAACAAACACAGATTAGAATGGTACTCAATAGAGTGCATACCTCGTACAAGGCAACAGTCCCTTAAATGCAATCAAGCTGCACCAAATTGATATTCCCTGAATATTAATTATTTTTTCATCAAGATCCATGAATGATTCCCTGGGAAATCTATGAAAGTGTCAAAAAACGCTCTGTCTCGTGATAAGCAAATGATAAAAAATTCCTGGATCCGCACCAAAAGTGTCAAAAGTCTCATGGTACTCCGTCCAGTAATTGTTATGCAATGCTGCTTATTATTAGACAGACAAACAAACACAAAAGAAAAATGAACCTCCTTGGCAAAGGTAAAAATGAGGTGGCTATCTTTTCTCTGTTTCAACTCAATATCTTTGGATAGTGACTTGATGAGAAAAAATACAACATTTTGATGAATGCATTGTTTTCTCCACTATATGCATTTGTACTGTTGACAAAAAGATGTATTGGAAATCTGCTCCTCATGTAAATCTCCTTCCAGTGTCTCATAAAGATTTAACTAAAAGGCTTTGATTGCTTGGTGAAGGTAATGAAGGACAGATTCAATAGGTTCTCACGTAGAGATGATCTCCCATCATAAAATTACACTGTCACTATGCAGTCACAAAAAGAGGTTTTCACAAAAGATAACACATCAAACACTTTGTTCAATAAAAGATAGAGATGGGCATTAAATATCTAGTTAATGGCCTGACCTTATTTTGAGTATATTTACACATGAGGGTATTTTTGACACTGTGGAGACTCACAGCACAAAGTCTGAGCCAAGTGGATTTATTAATCATCACAAGGCTCCAAGTGTCTAAGGGAGTCCAGAACAAAGGAGCACCGACAGCAGAACAAACCTCTGCACGGTTTTTGGTTTGCCTCTCTGGACTCATCCAGACACAAGAGTACTGTCTTTTGATGTTTCTTCACTACACCATCAGCTCATCTGAAGCAACTTCGACTCAAGGAGTCGTTTTATTTGAGTCGCTGTAGCAGATTGTCTGAACTGGCCTCGGCAAACTATCTTCACCAGCACGCAATGTATTTTCTATCTGCCTGCAGGTACAGTAAAGCTCACACTTTAAATGTTTTACTGCGCCTTTGTGAAAGAGAGCGTGAGATTTTCTACTATTTCATCATTCACCAAAAAGACTAACATTTCGACTGATAGATGCATTTTCTGACTGGTCCCTCCCCGAGCCGCCGTGCCCTCTGCTGTCATCATGCTATGACCCAAACATGGGTCCCCGAAGACAACAAGACGCGTGTCGCACTTCCACTTGTCATCCAGGTTTTTATTCAGACAATCCTTGTCTCAGGGACCACATACCCTGACCCTGATCGCTTACTTGGAATATAAAGTTTGACGAAAATCCACATGATCCACCCACGTTACCTCCCTCCGCAGTTTGCTGGATGTAGAGGGGGAGCGAAGAAGAAAAAAGCTGCAGGGTTGAGGTGAAGTGGGCGCACTGGGTCTGGAGAAAAAAAAAAAAAAATCCTGCATGGCTTTGAAACTGTGAAGCGACTAGGGGAGGTTTAGTGAGTGGGGCTCAGAAATTTGTGAACAGACAGAGCTGCTCCAGCCGTGTATCCATGGCAACCATCTCAGGACCAACTCAAGTCCTGGTTGAGGTCTTTTGTTTCTCCAGAGGAAGTGATTAAAGGAGGTAAAAGTGAGAACCCCGAGAACAGAGGATGAGTCTGGCCATTCTGACACTTCTCCTCTGTCAGCTGAACTTTTGAAAAATCTCTCTCATTGCGAACATCAATGGACAGTGTCTCACTATTTGGCCAGAAAATCCCAGCCCTGCTATCGGAGAGCACTCTGGGGCTCCTGACGCCGGGACTGAGCGGCATCTCGAGGCTCCAACGCTAATGAGCCGAGATCATTACGCCAATTATTTTAACTTAGATCAGGACTTGGCTGTGACTGCGCAGAGGAACCAGGACCCTCTACCAGACTAATTGCTGGCTTGGGAAAAAAAGGATGAGCACAACAAAAGGGTTTTGAAGCGGAGCTGGGAAGATACCACTGCTGATCTCTGGTTACATTCCATCAAGTTGTTGTGCATGAGGCTACAGCAGGAGAAAGCTGCGCCACTTAAGTCAATACTGTTGAATGCCACTTCCGCAATTACACTGCACATGACAAGCACATTTCAGAGAATTACAGCAGTTGAGTCATGGTGACAAAGGTAAAGGTTTGGTTCTGATTCTTGTCAATTCCATATACTATATTTCAGCTAAGATTAAAAGATATGACAAGGGAGGAAATAATTATTGATTATGGCCAAGAAAGACATGGATTATTATGTTTAGGATTATATTACGGTAAAATGGCAATGCAATTATTAACAAATATATACTTTTTGTTGTGAATAATCTGAACAATATCTAGCTAATGGTCACTTATTCAAATAGCCTTTTCTCCAAAGATAATCCAAAACAGAAAAATATTCAGTCTAAAATGAAATAAAAAGAGAAAATATACAATATACAATACACATATTTAGGTTTGATAATAGTTTCAGATAATGTTTTAGCCATTTTAGCTTAATTATGGACTAATCCTTATCACAACTGTTGCAAACTAGGTTCCTTTTACTTAATTGACTGAGTAGGCCATTCATTTTCAATTCTATCATGCTTATACTCATAATGCTATTATTTTTATATCGGGGATAACATACTGTTAGATAAATATCAACCTGGAAAGGGCCCCGAAAAAAGTTTAAACTTTGGAAAATCTCTTAATTGCCATCTGAGACACAGTGCTATTTCAGTGCCTTGGGTTTTCCTATATGACCAAATCAACACATTAAATTTGATTAAGATCTGTTATGGTTCGGACCAAAAGTGTGATGATTTATTAAGAAATGACCCACATATGTTTGAGCTAATAGTTACTAGTATACAAAGCATATTTGGTACAAAAGTCTCTTTTAGACTGAGTACAGTTCTATCTTGAATAATTGTCATGATAATAACATCATTAAAATTCCAGAGGAAGTTTTGAACCGCAACTCTATGCTGCATTTGTTCTTAGTGCATCAAAGAGTTTCCATTCCATGTGGCTTCAGGTCATCCGTTTGTTGTGACAGACATGTAGTGTTCAAAATTCACTAGTAACTTGCAATGTAACAGACGCATGTTTCTAATGACCACATCTGCCTCTGTTTTCCACCCGAACCTCCAAACTGCTTAACAGCTTCAAGATGCTACTGTACTTGTTCCATCCCGTCCGTTCGGTATTGGGAAGAAAAGACTTATAATAGACTCGGGTTAAAATGTAAGAACCAGCACCACATGAGTTTGGAGACCCCTGTAGCGAGAGCAGGGTTAGGTATCAGGAAAACAGATCCAGCAGATATTGTTTCCTGCTGCTTAAAGACACTGCAGAGGTTTGGGAATGGATGAGTTCTCACAGGCAACAGATGGAGTGTGGGAAAACATCTCATGAAGAGATCCAACTTACTTAGCAGCACTGGAGTGACAGTAGAGGAGACCTCAACAACTATCACACTCAAGGAAATGCTCAAAGCCTGCCTGTACCATTGATCTTTAAGAAAATTCTGATGTGCACATCTGGAAGCTGCTGTGAATACCCTCGATATAAAGTCAAGGCAGTCAACTTACGGTCAGAGGGTGAATCCCATATGGGGGAATTTGATTATTGATGATTTCAAAAATGCACTATTACGGAAACTATTACAAGCAGTTGATAGATCTGGCTGAGACTGTAGATATTGATTAGCTTGCAAGGATGTTGCAAAACCTTGTTGAACACATTCGATTTAAGATGTAAAATAATCTAAATCAGACTCATTAATTATCCTCATTTTATAGGTTTTCTTTTTTAAATGTTTTTATATTAGAAGGTGATCAGTGTCATTAGGGGTTTATCGTGGTTTATTTCTATGATTAAAATATTTTCTATTTATTGAAATTTGATTCTTTACTGATAATATATTGAAAAATTATGAAAAATCTGCAGTCCCATAGACTGAAAAATGATGCTCTGGTGTAGGACTACATGTCAGCACATTAAATAAACAACCCCAACACGAACTTGGATAATATTGGGTGACATCTGAAACCAAAAAACACACCACACCCTGTCCAGATGTGCTGTGATAACATTCAGGGGAAAACACAAGCATCAGTCAGAGCCAAAGTGCTCTGAAACATGCTGAGGACAACCAGCAAAAAGACTGAGTGTCAATAACACATGTCGAACCGCTAAAATGACTATGAATGGGAAAAACAACCTTTTTTAAGGGGGATGAATGAAATTATGTAAACCATCATGGACAGGCCCGGAACTAGACTGCTCAGATAGGGGGGGCAATTAGATATTTGAGGTGGGCAACTTTTCACACAGTGGACTTAGTGTTGAGAGTTTTTCCAAGTTTTAAAGGATGCGTCACAATGGGAAATTCAACCAAGCTGTGGTATAATAATAATAATAATAATTATTATTTAATTATAATTTTTCAACACGTGCCACACAGACTAGCGACACTGAACTTTTTCACGCGCACGCACACATGCAGGTGATGGGTTCCAGTGAGGAAGCTGTGAACAGACAACGCTGCAATTAAACACAACACTGAAGATTAATTGTAATGATAGGGGGGGGAAATAATTTTATGTTAAGTTCAACAGCCCAGTTTGTTTTCGTAAATGGACAAACTGTGAACACTGGGAGACTTTGGCTTGGTTTGTTTTTTTGACAGAACCTGAAGGCAGCACCAAAGACGCAACTTATGTCCTTTTTATGAATCAATATCGGATCATTCAAATGAAGATCGATTTAAATCAGATAATAGTTTTTAGAAACTCTGCCCTATGACCAACCAATTAGGAAATCAGGAAATTCTGATGAGGCGAATAAAACAAACGTGATTGGCAGATGGTATAGAATAAAGTGGACCATTTGGAAGGGGGCCCACCCCCTGCCCACTGAAATGGTTTGACCTGCTGAGAGGCGAGGAGTTCATCTAAACTCGTTTTTAAAAGAATGGCATCAGCGCCATCTAGCGGCCAAATACTTTACATGATATGCTCTATCTGATTTTTCTTAATTAATTTTTTTAAAGTCTAACAATTGAGTAAAGTTCCGATTGAGATAAAACGCTGGTTACAATAAGCTACCAATCAAAGCTGCAGAGTACTGGGTATTTACCGTTTTAGGGTCATCGTAAAAAACTCCAATGGATGAGAGCTTTGGTCCGATCCTGTGGGACTCGTTTAAAAGTGGCCCGCACGCTCGGTACGGTCCCTCCGTGAACTTGTACGCGAACGTGATCTTCTTGATGGGCGCGGAGCCGGTGAGCACCGTGATGTCGGACAGGAGGCCGGAGTACAACACACAGGCAGCCGCTGTGAGGACACTGAGCAACAGGCTGAGCAGCACACACACACCGAGCCAGTCCGACATGATGGCAGCAGCTCGCCGACCGCAGCTCGCACCGTCATGCAACACGGCCCGACATGTTTAGCACGCGACGGTGTGTTGTTATCACGGGACACGTGTTCTAAGTGTTTTGTGTGTTTCACCGAACGATCAAGCGCCAAAGACCGCACATTGCAAAAGGGACTTCCTGGAATGTACCATGTAAGCCGACCGGAGGGGGAGGTTCTGTTTTGGGTTTTTTTTAGAAATAAAATTCAGTCCTACAATTAAAAAGTCAAGTTATTTTATATAGCAGATTCCATTCAACAAGTGTCAACTCAATGTGCTTGAAATCAAAGCAATAAATCTCAAAGATCATACATGGCAAGAAACATTGATAAAACAACCTAGTTAAGATAATGATAAATGAAACAATTAAAAGAAATACGATAAGAAGGCAAGGGGAAAAGAATAGTAATAGTAATGATTTAAAACAATAGTGAAAAGTGTTGCAAAAAGACATAGGTTAAGACATATACTGTGCAAGAGGCCCTTGATCTGATCTTCCAAGATGAGGAAGCAGCTAGTGATTTGTAGGAGGATGTGTCAGATCAGGAGGACAACATGGAGGAAAACAATGCTATCAGTTGGTCCTCACTTCCACTTCAAGTTGCAGGCAGGATGGCAGCGGGAAAATGTCATCTGAGTGACTTGGTTTTAACGGTTATACATGGTTATACATGGTTATACATGGTTATACATGGTTATATAATAAATCCCAACAGTTCCAAAGTGTTCTGGCCCTTCTTTCTTTCAATTAAATGAACTTAAATCATCATGGCTGTACGTTTTGTATTAATGTCAGATTTGGTATAGAGACATATTATGGGGGAATTCTTGGTCCGGGTCAACTGTGAAGGCATGAAATATGAACAGTATGTAAGGGTTAAGCAGTTACTTTACTATATGCAATCTGCCATAAATTAATGTTTGATTCACATCCACATCAAACTGCACCCATGACCACCCCCTCCTTGTTCAGTCAATGATATTGTGTCCTGCTCTGCACTGATCCCTTCCTTTTAACTTTGAATCAAACTCATGATGGCGCCTCCCTCTGGAGAGGAGTGTGTTTCACAGAGCATCTGGTCCAGCAGCAGTTTCACCTGCACGTCTGTCTCCAAACACACTGGATGTCAGCGTCTTCTCTCCTGTGAGCATGAAGACATGATGAGCTGCCAGGTGCCAGATTCAAACACAGGCCGTGCGCCAGCACATGGTCCAGCAGCACAAGTTACTTCCTCATCAGAGATCTTCCCTCTAAATATTTAAAACTGAATGAGGATTGGGGATCATCCATTGTTGGAGAGGGGGACAAATTACATAAAGCATTATTTCACTGTGGTGCATTCAGCCTCTCTGGATTTAGACAATAAAGAAACCAAATAAAACTACATTTTATGAAATGAGGGAATAAATGAGGAAGTAACTTTTGGAGGGAAACTGAAAATGGACTGGGAGAAGAGTCAAGGCCTCATGGTCTCACCTGCAAAAATATAAAAAAAAGAATCCAAGTTTTGTTGAAACTGTTGAATGTTCCCATCAGCTCTCAGCTGTTTAGAAGTTTTAATCTTTTAATGTAAGAAACCCAAACTGACAGAGAGGAATATTCTACTTCTTTTACTGACTGCACTCAGGAGTCCAGCTTCATTGTTAAGTTTTAAGTGCTTGTTGATATAATTTTTCTAATCGGACTGAATCTTAGTTTGTTTTTCCATAAATACATCAAATCCAGTTCAATCCAAGAGCTCATTAATGTTCTACAAACAAAGTACTGTTGGGATTCATTTCATCTGCAATATGTCTCCTTTTAAATATTTTTATGGCACATTTAATGATTTTACAAGTTACCGTTGGAGGACATGGAGAACATAGCAAACCTGTGGCCACTGCAGGAGGGCTCAATTCCTCTTTGCATGAGGTGCCTGCGCAAACAGGTGAGCTAGCATGCCCACATTGTATGTTCTAGAATCAAAGACTGTATGAAGTTAAAGGTTCAGTGTGTAAGATTTAGGTGAAAGAGATCTAATGGCAGAAATTGAATGTAAAATAATCCTAGTGATGTTTTCACTAGTGTGTTTTATCTAAATTGTCCAAATTGTTGTTGTTTTTTTACTCTAGAATGGGCCTTTATTTTCAAATACTTTATATTTACATCAGGAGCAGGTCCTCTCTTTGGAGGCTGCCATGCTTTTTTACAGTAGCCCAGGCTGGACAAACTAAACACCTTTTGAGTTTTTATGAGAACTGAAGGCTTCCACAGAATCTTTTTCATGTTTGGAAGGGGAAGGTGAGGTGAGGGGTATTCAGCTGCAACATGCAACTTCACCACTAGATGTCACTAAGTTCTACAAACTGAACCTTTAAAGAGCTCAGAGTTAAGTAACACTTTAAAAAGACCCTTTTCTAAAAGCCAGTTCAAAATTGACAAGTACAGTACCTTAGTTCTAATATTGAAATAAAACTATTGCGGCACCACATATACTTTCTCTACTTGGTGTCAATATAGACATTTTGAAATAACATTTAAAATGTTATTTCAAAATCCTCTTACGTTTATTTAAAATGAAAAATCTAAATATCTATTGTTTGTAGCAGATATTGTCTGTATAACATCGTGCCATGTCCTTGTAACTTATTTGTGTGTCCTTGGTTACACACTGATTCATAGTGTAATTACCTGAAAACTTAATATTTAAACAGTAAATCAGTCATTTAAAAATGATTAGAAGGACAAAAAAGATGCAACAACACTCCATCTATCTTTTATTGCTTTTTTATATCACAGCCAGCATGCTTAACACGCCAAAGTGAACGAGTAACAAGACTCTCATATTTTATGACTTCTTGTTACTGTGTGACATTGACTTCCTCCTCACTCCTCTGCATCCTTGGACTGTAATGAGAGGGGGGGAATGGAATATAAAACATTTGACCAGATAATCTAAATTTGCTGAAATGAGCACTTGTACAAAAGTAATTAATGTCAGATTTTTACCTTGACGATTTCCCGACTCTTGGCCCTCAGCTTGTTGACCTGAGACTCGGCGATGTCGGCTCGCTCCTGAGCCTCCTCCATCTCGTGCTGAACCTTCCTGTACCTGGACAGGTGAGTGTTGGCCTGCTCCTCCTGTTGTATAAGGCACATTGAAGTCAAAATGTGTAGACTGACATTTGCATGACACGTGTCATTATGAGGAGTGTACTCACAGATTCCTCAGCCTGCCTCTTGTAGGCCTTCACTTTGAGCTGCAGCTTGTCCACCAGATCCTGAAGTCTGGAAACGGTCTTCTTGTCCTCCTCAGTCTGTTGCGAATCAGAAATGACAACCATGAGTAAACTGTCTTAATTACTGCAGATTATTAAGATTTATGGTATTTGTAGTAGTTTCATTATTATTGTATAAAATTGTAGTTGACCTGATAACTGAGTTCCTTTACTCTTCTCTCATATTTCCGCACTCCCTTGATAGCATCAGCACCACGCCTCTGTTCAGCATCTACTTCAGCCTCCAGTTCACGAACCTTGAATGAAGAAGAATTCAATGATTTAAAAGTTAAAATGTCATCCTCTTGTATAGTAAATATGAATTGGTATGTCTCTGTGCCACTTACTCTAGCCTCCAGTTTCTGGAGCTGCTTCTTGCCGCCCTTCATGGCCAGATTCTCAGCTTCATCCAGGCGGTGCTGCAGGTCCTTCACTGTCACCTCCATGTTCTTCTTCATCCTCTCCAAATGAGAGCTAGTGTCCTGCTCCTTCTTCAGTTCCTCTGCCATCATGGCTGCCTGAAATTTTGAAGAATTTCCGATTGTTTAAACTGTCAGAGAACTTCAATGTGAGAAATGGCTACTGTATAAACACATGTTAGGATATCTCACATCAGTGATGGCCTTCTTGGCCTTTTCTTCAGCATTTCTTGCTTCCTGAACAGAATCCTCCACTTCACCCTGGATCTGAATGAGGTCAGCCTCTAACTTCTTCTTGGTGTTGATGAGGCTGGTGTTCTGATGGAATAACATTTTTCATTATATGGTATATCGTAATTTTTAGGTTGCTAGGGGTCTCATGTTGCTTGAACCTTTATTTACCTGAGAGTGCAGCAGTCCCACGCGCTCGCTGGCATCAATCAGCTCCTGTTCAGCCACTTTGCGGCCTCTCTCCGTCTGCTCCAGTGCAGCTCTGAGCTCCTCGATCTCAGCCAGCATCAGGATGTTCCTGCGCTCCACCATGGCCACCTGCTCCTTCATTTCCTCATGACCTCTGATCGCTTCATCAAGGTGCAGTTGTGCATCCTAAATAAATCATAAAAACACATTTACAATGCAGTAGAAATAAAGTGAGCTTTACTTACAGTTTTCTTTGACCCTCCACCATACCTTAAGCTGCCCCTGCACGTTTCTCAGCTGTTTCTGGGATTCAGCTGCCTGTCGGTTGGCATGGCTCAGCTGAACCTCCATCTCATTCAGGTCTCCCTCCATCTTCTTCTTGATTCTCAGGGCATCGTTCCTGCTCCTGATCTCAGCGTCCAGCGTGCTCTGCATGGTCTCCATCACTCTCTGGCTGTTCCTCTTGATCTGCTCGATCTCCTCGTCCTTCTCAGCAAGTTTCCTGTCAATTTCACTCTTGACTTGGGTGAGCTCCAGCTGGACACGCAGGATCTTGGACTCCTCATGCTCCAGGGTAGCCTTGGACACAAAACATATTTATGTTGCACAGGTCCAGCAATATTAAAGTTGATTTCAATAAGAGGTATTTTGACAGTACCTCTGCCTCTTCAAGTGAAGTTTGGAGTTCAGACTTCTCAATTTCTGCAGTCTTTTTGGCTTTATCCAATTCATGAATGGTTTTTCCACTCTCACCAATTTGCTCAGTTAAATCAGAGATCTCGTCTGTAAGAAACATAGTGCATATGTTGTTTAAGAAAGTGTGATATTAATGATATAATACATATATCTATTTAAATAAACAGTACTCTGCACTTGTTCACTTCCAAAAACTGTAACATACTGCTGTACAGATGACGTTAATATAAAGTCACAGACCATACACAGTAAGCCTGTTGACCCACTGGGGGGCACACTCTTCATAACCTTTCCTTTTATACAAAGCATTTGAAATGGCTTTCCTGAAGTTCGATACCCTTAGTGTAGAAAGGAAAGTGCATTCTAAAAACTTTTCATACGTTGCAGGTTCTTGTTCTCCCTCTTCAGAGTCTCCAGGTGATCCAGAGTTTCTTCATATGAATTTTTCAGCTTGAACATCTCGGTGCTCAAAGAACGAGCCTCCTTCAGAGATCCCTCCAGCTCCGCCTGGCTCTCCTCATACTTCTGCTTCCACTCTGCAAGAACCTGAAAACATTAAGAAGACCAATGTTTTTTCAGCAATACATAATTCAGTGTCCTTCATTATAAAGCACTAAGAAGAAATAAAACAGTCTAACCTTATCAAAGTTCCTCTGCTTCTTGTCGAGGTTAGCAGCCAGAGCGTTGGCTCTCTCCACATCGATCATCAGGTCCTCCACTTCAGCGTGCAGTCTCTGTTTGGTCTTTTCCAGAGAGGCACATTTAGCATTCACAGCCTCGATGCATTCCTCTGCATCCTGAAGACGCTGGGCGAGCTTTTTCCTGTTAGAATAGATAATAAATGGGTTTATGAAAACTTGTGGATACATGTGGAAACAAGTGTGACTTCAGGACTGTCCATTACTTGGCCTCCTCCAGCTCCTCAGTGCGCTGAATGGCATCAGTCTCGTATTTGCTTCTCCACTGAGCCACCTCGCTGTTGGCCTTGGACATCCCTCGCTGCAGCTCACACTTGGCCTCCTGCTCCTCTTCATACTGCTCTCTGAGCAGGTCGCAGTCATGACGGGATGACTGCACAGCATGAGCCAGGGCATTCTTGGCCTTACAACGAAACAAAACCATTTTTATTAAGGAGATTCTTTGTCTGTCTCACTTCAAACGAAGAACTGCTTTAGTCATGCCACACTGCATATGTCTGGAGTCTGTGTTTTTAATGTGCACATACTTTAACTTCCTCTTCAACGTGTCTCTTGAGCTCTTCAATCTGCTGGGTGTAAGCTTGCTTGCTACGTGTTAGCTGAGAGACCAGGGCTTCTTTCTCCTCCACTTGGCGACTGAATTCACCTAAGACGCAACAGCAAATTAAAAAGTAATCCTAATGCAATTTTGCCATTGAATGACAAATAAGACTAATTGGCATTAGAAAACAATACTAATTTTTTTTTTCCTACCATTCTCTGTTTGCAGTCTTGCCCTTTGAACACTAATATCATTCAATTGTCGCACATGTTCTTCATTTCTGGTCTTCAGCTCACTCAATTGATCCTCAAGAGTACGACACATCTTCTCCAGATTGGCCTTAAATAAACAAAAAAATGTGTTGATGAAGTAAAGCAACATCATCTAATTCTGAGAGAGCTGAGGTTTTTAAGGTTTTAACTTTACCTTTGCTTTGGCAACAGCCTCCATGTTGCTGCTGAGGTCGTCGATCTCCATCTTGAATTCACTTTTCTCTTTCTCCAGCTTCTGTTTGACTCTCTGGAGGTTATCGATCTGCTCTCCCAGCTCCGCCGAGCTGTCAGCCTGCTTCTTGCGCAGAGCAGCAGCCGTGGCCTCGTGCTGTAGGGTGGACTCTTCAAGATCACGACGCAGCTTCAGAAACTCGGCCTCGCGCTTCTTGTTCATCTCGATTTGAACAGATGTCGCTCCTCCGGCCTCTTCCAGCCTCTCGCTGATCTCTTCAAGTTCCCTGGAGAGATCAGACCTCTGCTTCTCCACCTTGGCCCGAGCAGCTCTCTCAGCCTCGATCTCCTCCTCCAGCTCCTCAATACGAGCCTAATATTTTCCAAAACACAGATGAACACAACCACATT
Source organism: Hippoglossus stenolepis (assembly GCF_022539355.2). Lineage (NCBI taxonomy): Eukaryota > Metazoa > Chordata > Actinopteri > Pleuronectiformes > Pleuronectidae > Hippoglossus > Hippoglossus stenolepis. Next base: position 14,243,432 of record NC_061485.1, read on the forward strand.
CTTATATTCTTTCTACAAGTCAAGCACATCTGGGCCATCCAACGTCAGTGGGGTGCAGTCAGTATTAGATGCTATTGAAAAACTGCGCCAACCTGAAGTTCTTTAATCTTCTTCTGAAGCTGAACAGAAAGTGATTGTTCATCCTCAATCTTGCTCAGAAGCTGGCTTGTTTCAAAGTCCTTCCTGTGAAGATAAACATTTCATAAACATTGGGAAAGAATTGTTAAACAAATTGTAACACATGGAAATGAGATTTCTACTGACTCTGATCATGATTTGCTGTCCGGTAATCGTAAAAACATTGATATAATCAGTTTTGATAGTGAAGTAGTATTCTTTAAATTTGTAGAAGAGCATGTAAACAGTACTCTGAGTTTGTGCTCTTTGATGAAAGGAGAATTTTACTATTGCTTCAGTACGTCCAGACAAACCAAGTTGGGTCAAACACGACTTCACTGTTTATATGAATGCTATTTCACTCACTTCTTTATTTTCTCGTCAGCCTGCTGCTTGTCGTTCTCCAGATCCATTAAGGATTCCTGGGCCAGCTTGAGATCTCCCTCAAGCTTTCTTTTGGCTCGTTCAAGGTCCATACGAAGCTTCTTTTCTTGCTCCAGAGAACCTTCGAGCTGTTTTAATCGAGAAGGGGTGTTAATTCTTATTTCTTTTTCACGAAGACTGAAATCACAGTTTGTTATTATTACTCACATCGTCCACTTGCTGCTCCAGCTTCACTTTAGCCTTCGTCAGAGTATTGACTTTGTCTTCCTCTGCCTGCAGATCATCCAGGGTCTGCTGATGAGCCTCTTGGAGGGCTTTCTTCTCTTTAGACAGCTTTGCAATGGTCTCATCTTGAGAAGCCATTTCCTCCACCAGGTTTTTAACCTAAAGGGTTTTAATAAATTGTTAATATTTGATCAAAGTACACAAAATGTACATTGTTTAATAAACTGAAGTTATGACCATCACCTTGTTCTCAGTGGCATGTTTCTCCTTTTCCACCTTGGCCAGCGTGAGCTCCAAGTCGTCAATGTCTTTCTTCAGCTCGGAGCATTCGTCCTCCAGCTTCCTCTTCTTTGCAGTCAACTCACCATTCATTTCCTCCTCGTCCTCCAGTCTCTCCGACGTCTCTTTGACTTTGGCCTCAAGCTGGATCTTGGATTTAATGAGCCCCTCACACCTTTCCTCAGCATCTGTGAGGTTTTCACCTTCCTAAAAGTAAAATCAAGCAAGTAGGTGATTGTTGAGGATATTAATTAGAAACAGACACAAAGAGCATGGTGATCATACTTACAGACTGCACTTGAAGCAAGAGATCATTCTTCTCCTGCAGCAGAGAAACCATCTTCTCTTCCAGCTCCTTCTTCTTGGCCAGAGCCTTCGCTAGCTCCTCTTTGGTCTTTTTAAAGTCCTCTTTCATTTGGACCATCTCTTTCTCAGTCTCTGCACTCTTCAGCAGGGGCTTGATCTTGAAGTACAGCTTCATCCATGGCCAGGTTTTGACATTCATGAATGAGCGGATGTTGTACTGAATAGAGTAAACTGCCTCCCTGGGGATGATCAAAGGAGTATCAAAAAAATAAAAAGATTCATTTATTCTTCAGCAAACAAATATGTGACTTAAAAATTACGTGTTAAAAGTAAAAATGTCAACAGCACCTGCGCTCTAGCATCTTGACAAACTCTCTCCTCATGAGGAAACCCCTGCAGAGAGCCTGAGTCATTGTGACCAGAATAGCAAGTTTTTCATCTCTCATCTCCTCCAGAGCTCCCAGAAGACCAGCTTTGAAGAATACCTGTAATATAGTATTACTTTACATGATGTTCTTCTACAGAATCAGGATTGCTGTAAATAAAAAAAACCTTAAGGGATGAATGGATTACCTTTGTGTGTCCAAACTTGTACTGAGTATGGTCGATATCAATAGAGCCCAAGAGTTTCTCTGAAGCCTTCTTGTTGTCAATGAACTGTCCCTCAGGGATGACACTGGCATTCAATACTTTGTATCTGATTTGAGGGAAATTTATCATTAATTAATAGTTTCGTATGAGACTATCAATTAAAAACAATTTGTCATCATTAGTAGTCACCTCTGCTTGAAGTCACCATATTGGATTCTGCTGGGGAAACCTTTCCTGCAGATCCTGATTCCTTCCAGCACACCGTTACACCTGAGCTGGTGGATGACCAGGAAGTTCTCCATAAGACCTTAAAGACATGTGAAATCCAGTTCTGTGTCACATGTGACAGTAGTCTTTATAAATGCATAAATTAATCCTGATAGTGGGATTACCTGGAGTCTTTGATTCATTTGGAATCAAACAACGTACAAAATGAGGATGAGTGCTCCTCAGGTTAGTCATCAGCTTCCCCAAATTCTCCTGAAATACAGAAGAAGAATAACCTTTTTAGTAGCATGTAGGAATATAATGGTTCACATATTGCTGTACACTTATGTCTTTAGGGTGTTAATTGTGGTTCTTACCCTGAACATAGCAGATACTGTCTGAAAAGACCCACCCTTCTTCTTCCCGGCTTTTTTACCACTACTTTCAGCTGTTACATGAAAATAGAATTTCAATAATATTCATCAACAAGTATTTTGACTTGGACTGTCTTAAGCTGTAGACAAATGGACACCTCCAGATTTGTTCTTATAGACGTGGTCCTTACCATCTGCTCCGGCGTGTGTTGCATAGAGTAGAGCCAGCAGTTTGACTGAAGACTTCTGGTAGAGCTGAACCACTGAGTCGTTCAGGGGGTCTTTGTTCTTTTCCAACCAGCCAGTGACATTGTAATCAACATTGCCAGCATAGTGCCCCAGAGAGAAGTGGGCCTCAGCTTTGCCTTTGGTAGGTTTTGGTTTCTCAAAGGCTTTGCTTTTACCAAGATGCTGGTCGTACAGTTTGTTCTTGAAGGTCATGTCTGACGCCTTGGGGAACATGCACTCCTCTTCAAGGATGGAGAAGATGCCCATTGGCTGTAATGAAGAAATTATTATTTAAAACAAAAAACCTTCGAGTCATCAGACAGTTTTCTATATTCATGAACATAAAGCAAGTTTCTCACCTTCTCAATAAGCTCAATGCAGGCGGCCAGATCCATACCAAAGTCAATGAACACCCATTCAATTCCCTCTTTCTTGTACTCTTCTTGCTCCAGGACAAACATGTGGTGGTTGAAAAACTGTTGCAGTTTTTCATTGGTGAAGTTGATGCACAGCTGCTCCAAGCTGTTGTACTAAAGAGATGAAAATGTCAAATTCTCATTCTCTTAGATTTGGTCTATCTCGACTTAAATATGAAAACGTTGATCAAAATGATTTAAATGAAGCTTTGTATGATTTTGTCTCATCAGCCAAACAGACTTACATCAAAGATTTCAAACCCTGCAATATCCAGGACACCGATGAAAGAGCTTCTTGCCTGCCTGGTGTCCAGCATCTCATTGATTCTGATGACCATCCACAAGAACATTTTCTCATAGATAGACTTGGAGAGAGCACTGACGGAATTGTTGACCTGATTTTACAAAAGAATTGTAAAACATTAAGAATTATACTGTTAAAATGAGCAAAACATGCTTCTATATTTATGGGATAAAGCAAGGGATATCGCTTAGAGAACTTTAATAAGAGGCTTTGTCAACATTAATTAAGAAGACTATCATCAGCATAAAAGAGGACCTAGATACTTGAAAAACATATTTGTGGTGTCTAAGTTAATTTTATCTCCTCTTTCCTCCTTTTTATCTCCACCTACCTGATTGACAGTTTGACCTTTGGTCACAAACTCGTTCCCAACCTTCACTCTGGGGTAGCAGAGAGCTTTGAGCAAATCAGCAGAGTTCAGGCCCATGAGGTAGGCGATTTTATCTGCCACTAAAAAACAGAACACCAAGTCATGGTTAAAATCCATAATACTGAGGTGACGTCATCAACGTACCTATTCATTAATTCACTAATCAAAACCTGTGCTACAACATAGAAGCTCATGGTATGTGGGTTTCTTACCCTCACTGCCGTCTGGCTCAGCCTGCTCTTCACGCGGCTTCAGCTTAAATTTCATGTTTCCGTGATGCATCACAGATCCAGTCAGCTTGAATATGCCGTTTTTCTCTTCTAAAGTGAAGCCCAGGATGTCGATGGCAGTCTGTGATAAAAAGAGAAGGTTTGAAACAAAAGCTTCTGTTGTTCTTTAGAATAAACACTCATTGCTGCCCCCTGCCTCCACAAATATTTAGCAATGCTTTGTCAAAACTAAAATCCAGGTACATGTAATCCCTTATAACACAAATCACATCTGGAGTTCCAAGGTGAAGACACTTACAGTTTTTCAAAATAAAGACATAGGTGGATTTATCATGTCTTTCTCCCACTAGCATCGGTAACAGCCTCAAAAATGACCTTATAATTGGATCAAACCCTCAATGACAAAAAGATAAACCCACCAAGCGTATTAAAAGTAGGATTCATTGCTGTAATGAATTGGTAACTTTGTGTCAGTAATAAAAACAGGAATTGTTTAAGTGATCATAAATCTGATTTGTTATAGGAGTAAATTTAAAAATCATAGTAAAGTCATCCTTACATCAGTGGCAATGAATTCTTCAATGTCATCGATACTCTTGACAGTGATTTCACCCTGACTGATCATGTGATAGTCATATGGATTTGTGGTGATCAGCAGAGCCTCTGCAGAAAAATAAATAAAAAAGATAGATGCAAAATAAATCAGAGCACATACAGTTCATTCTCTTGAAGACAATAAATACAACATTATTCACTCATTTCTTACCTGTGATCTCAGGTCTGTATCCGGTTGTGAGCTGGTAGAAGATGTGGTAGCTCCTCTCAGCAGACAACTGGAACGTAACTCGAGACTTCTCCAGCAGATCTATGTGGGTTTAAGTTATTAACAATTAAGGAACATCACCCCTGAAGAAGTTGACAACACAATGAAAATATGTTGCGCTATAAGTTTTCACAAAACATCTTACATGTTTCAATATCAGCTGAAGCCAGCTTTCCAGTTGAGCCAAAATGAATTCTGATGAACTTTCCCTGCGCAGAAACAGGTTAACATTAAAATCTAAATTCTGTCATGTTGAATGATCCTTGTCACAAAACAGCAAACAATCTACAATAAGTTAAATTAGAAAAAAACTTACAAAACGAGAGGAATTGTCATTCCTCACAGTCTTGGCATTGCCATAAGCTTCCAACAGAGGGTTTGCGGCAATGATTTGATCTTCCAGTGACCCCTAAACATAAAAATAATTTGGTCGGCTTTTTACTCAGCTTTTCATGATTTTAGATTTCATATAAATATTGTTTGACTTCTCTTACCTGCATTTTTCCAGAAGTATGTTCAACTTTTTTTCCACCAGCCACTGCGATTGTCGCAAAGTACTGGATGACACGTTTGGTGTTGACGGTCTTTCCTGCACCGGATTCTCCGCTGGGTTTGAGGATGTGTAAAAAGTATTATAAATATCAATTTATTATCATTAGAAAACACTTCTAATAATTTATTTTACTACTGTTCCCAAGACCTATGAATAATATAAAACAATTCACACTTACGTAATCAGAATTGACTGGTTTTCTCTGTCTGTAAAATATTCAAACAATATACAAGTTTACTCCTCCACTGTAAGTACAGCAGCTTTTATGGAGACATAGTAATTTAAAAATTGATAAATACCTTGGAGCATGAACTGATAGGCGTTATCAGAGATGGAGAAGATGTGGGGTGGAGCCTCAATCCTCTTCTTTCCTCTGTATCCTGCTACAACCCCTGAATCATACACTGGGAGCCACTTGTAGGGATTCACAGTGACGCAGAACAGCCCGGAGTAGGTCTGTGGAGACAGAGGGTATTCTTACTGACACATGTCTTCCCATCGTCATTGTATATATTTTTTTTTAGAAGTTGATGCTTCAGGAGAAAAACATCCCTAAAACTTACCTATGACCACATCACAAAAAAATATTTAAAGCATCACTATGTAGCTCTAACTGAGTAACAGCGCCCTCTGCAGCCACATTGGTGATTATATCTGTGGGGCTCTGTGTTCCGAGCGATTAGGTGGTTTTCATGTGGAGAGAAAGCTCTGACTGCATTGAAGTGAAAACAAAACTCAAAGGTGGCTCTTCCTCATTGGTTTTTAATGACCTCTACATCTTTTTAACTGATCTACAGTTCATCATCACTCTTGAACCTGCTGGGTCCGACAATTGAAGCTTCTACAGTCAGTCAGTCAGTCATGCCTACGAACTCACCAAAGTTACATAGAGCAATAACATTCAGGGTGAAGAGGGGGAATGAAAGCAGCATCATTCTCCCTGTTCTAAGTCAGTGAACTATCCAACAAAATTCAAAGCTGATATTTTGAAGTGAAAAAGTTGCATAGTGTTGCTTTAAAATAGGCAAGCCATCATCTGGATACACCAGAGTCATTTGGAGACACGTCCAGTGGACTGATGAGCTCTTCAGTCAAAATCACAAAAGTTGTGACAGCAACTGTGTTTGAATCCTAATTTTTAAGGTTATCAAAAGGTTGGTGAAACTTCTGCATGCATGGATACGATATGAAAGTAATCTCTTCTCTCCATAGAACTCACGTAGATCATCCACGCTGAGTAACGCTCTTTGAGGTTATACAGCACAGAAGGCTCACTGAGGTGGGTCATCATGGCCATGTCCTCGATCTTATCATACTTGGGAGGGTTCATGGGGAAGATTTCAGTGTCTTTTACAGTGAGAGTCTGCCAAAGAGACAGAAGAGGCACAGAAATAAAATGAGTTACCAACAAGCGTTCATTTTGTCGTGTCTAATTTGTCATCAGATTTTAAAGTCTTCGCTTCTAATCAGAAATTATAAATTTTCATTTTTGGAAATTCATTTGGACATATTATTTTTAATTCATTTTTATCTTTTACTTTTCAAAACATCTTTTCACCCTATCAATATAGTGCAGAACCTACAACATGTAAAGCAAAGCAAAACTAAAGTGTTTTCATTCTTACCTTTCCACAGAAAGTCTCCACTGTGACTTTGCCGCCCTCCTTCTTGATGAGTTTCCCTTTGAGGTACATCTCAGCCGGCTCGGTCACAAAGAACGCTGATTTAGCATCAAACGGCGTGTTCTGAGCCTCAAGCCTCTCTCTCTCTGGCTTCCGGAGGTAAATGGCTGCCAGGCCAAAACACTCCATTTCCGGGTCCCCACTCATGATGACCCTTTACTGCAGGTGATGAAACAAGACGATAGTCATTTATTTTGAATTCTAGGGAAGTAGATAGATAGATGCGCTACTGGTGCCGCATGCAGTGTCTAATAATACTGTTGTTACCAATGGTCTAAAACTGGTTTAAGACAGCTACTGTACCTACTAGGCTTGGCAAAGTACAAACAACATTGATGTCGATAGGGTACTATGAGTTTAGTACATGTACACTGTTAATAAAGTAAACTATTAAGTTATTAGTGTCCTGGACAGTAGCTCAGGTAAACTGTGTGTTTACCTTGGAGCACACCAGGTAAGCAGGGGGGTTTCTGGCAGACTTCAGTGCAGACTGAAAAGAAAAAAAAGAATAATGATCACAAAGGTTATTGCTCACGAGAGTTACATGTTTATCTAATAGTTCTACTATTTAAACCAAATATTTGATAAGAAACATGCATTGTATTGTATGTGCTGACTCACTATGTGAGACTTACCTTTACTGGGTGCCTGTCCCCGGTGGAGGTTTGTGGATCCGTTTATATAGAGTGATGGGAGCCTATCACATGTGTCATGCTGTATTTGGTCATGTTTCTTGGCATTGTGCTTGTGCAGTAGTTTCTTACCTCTAGGTGCAACATAACACAGTTTATTGGATGTTTCCACGCCAGGTCGTTGAGTGACGGTAGAATTGTTGGGAATTAGGGTTTTTGGAAATATTGTATAATATTCCAGTATTCCTGGACAATTAGGATGCTGTGATGTCTATAGCATCGGTTGTCTGATGTGAGGATGAGAGCATCTTTTTGTCATAATACATATATTTTATTGTTATGAATTAAAGACAAACTGATGAGAGGGTGGTTCTGCTTGTGGATACCATACATTTAAATAAGGTACATGTATGCGGTCGGTTCAGTTCTTGCAGAAGCTTAAGTCAGTAATTGCCTACAGTCCAAAGGTGTGACCAATGCAGCTTTTTTGCACAGCTGTTCTTGCGCAACAGTGACCCTGTGCTATGCCTTGGAGAAGCTTCAAAAAGTCACTGATATAGTGTTTCACAGTCCTTACAAGTCAGAAATTATTAAAAAAAATGAAATGAGTGCCAGTGACCTTTTAAAAAAAAAAAAAAGAAAGGAGGGATTGCCAAGGGATTGTTTCTCACAACAGTGCCAACAGCTGTTCTTATTATTGCTCTGAAGGCATACACAAGGGAGAGGGGGACCGTCCCTAAATGTAGAGTGACTGAGTGATGGATCCCGGCTACGCTTCCTCAATGTTTCAGAAATCTCTTCACCCTTTACGTGAAGATTTGCTTTTATGCACATGAAATATGAGGATGTTTATCGTCACATTCATTATGAAGCTTTACTGTTCATTAGATAGTGTGAGGAGATGTCAAAGATGACGAGTTTACCATTCTTGCCAAGAAAGTCACCTCACCCTGAACAGTGAGGTTAGAGCCCCATTAACTTCTGTTTCTATTGGCTCTTCTTACGGGCATCCAATAAGAAGAATACATTCTAAAGTGGTTACCAACATGATAAAATGAGCCTCTGTCTCCAGCAACCGTGTGGGTTACATGATTCCTGCTTGGAAATCTTCTGTCTTATTAGGGCAAAACTCAAATATAGCACAAGGCTTGTGCCGATCCTCGGGCCAAATGCCACATGCTCAAGAGGCTTATTGTGTTTTTATGGCCTTTGATCTCCATGTGTCACTTTCTTCATTTGTCAAGCAGCAACAACTGTGCTCAGGATAACAAACCAAGGTGAGTAACATTCCCGTCCACTCGCTCGCCACAAACACCATGGATATACTTTCACATTAACAGTAGCATCCATGTTTAACCTTGTAAGTACACAAACATTTTTATTGTATTTGTGAAACGTGTTGTTTTGTATTATATATATTGTTTTTTTTCAAAGGTAAAATTTCTGCTTGAAGGTTTGTGTGTTGCCCACTGGTTTGAAACCCACACTAGTAGTTACATGTAAGCACTGATCGTCTATGGACTGACTCTTTAAACCTTTTCCTCAAGACTGAATATATGTCGCGTCATTCACACTATCTAGACATGTTGTTATGGTTATTATATAACGGCGAATTGAAATATTTATAACATTTCAGCGCCAATGTGTTTGGAATGATGCAAATGTCACACTGACTAACTCCTTGACCTCCGGGATGAGCTTCTCCTTTACGTCTTTATAGAAAATGCTCTGTTCATGCGTCAGGTTGTAAATTGTCACACTGCCCTTCAACCTTCTAATGTGTGCTCCCGTTAAACTGTATCACTTGTCACTTCGGAGAGAGATAACATTTTGCTTTTGATGAGGTTTAGTGTTTGTTGGTTGTAAGGAGTGTTACTGATGTTGGTGGTGGGGGGTCAACCGCATCTTATAAACACCAGAGGGAGCCTCAAGTTGCAAAGGTGCAAACAAGCTTCTTATATTACCAGCTACTCTATCATCATCCTCCTCTGCTCTCCTAATAATACACCATCTACTCACAATGACGGGCATTAAATAGAATGTGGTTGGTTTACAACAAGGTACGCTTGTTCCTATTCAGGGTCACGGAGGAATTGTTGGATTTAATCCGACCATGTATTGGACAGAAGACGCAGTTCATCTTAAAATATGGTATGACACATTTACACACAATTTTTTTATGTTTAAATGTTTGATTACATATGTGACTTTGTCTGGTCTTTTTGCTGCAGGTGTTGACATGTTTGTGTCTGTTTTCATTTTAGTGTGAGTTCACTAACCACTGATATTGCACATTGATCTTAGAAATATTAAATTTAGGTAATTGATTTCCTGTATAAACTCACTGTGGCCGTAATTCATTACTTTACTACTGTGTCGTATGTATCCTTTGTCAATAATACTGCAATGTGTCTTATTGACAGTAATGCTGTTCGTAAAATTTTTTATCATTATCTTGATTAGAAACAGTAGACAATGAAACTGATTGCCTTCACTCAGATATGCTGTTGCTGCATGAACAATGTCTTGTGCTCCAGCTGCTGCTGTGAACTTGTAAAACCTCCGCGCTCAGATTTCCACTCTCGCTCTTAGGTCTTAGTGAAATGACCCCGTCAAAATTCCCCAACCAATAGTATGCCAGGTATGACTTTGACAAACACTGCCTCAAGTGGGCACATTCGCTTGACTTATTACAGTTACTCATGGGTGGTAACTGTTTAACCAGGTTCAGCAGATTTCTCATCAGCATTCTCAAATGAGAAAATGCATTATGTTCACAATGAACTGGTAACTGATACGGTTAGATGCATATTGAGTAGGTGTATATATGTCAAGATGTCCCCACTTACTCTACAGCATGGTTCTATTGTAGTTTTCCCATCATGCAACTCAATGTCATTTTTCAATTAGATTATCTTCTTGCCTCCTAAATTCCAACTTCTATCAAACCTTGTGTAAAATAGATTGAGAGTTTCTGTAAACAAACCATTTCCCTAATGACTAAGTAGAAGATAAAACAACTGATTTAAAAACAAAACACACCCTTCCATCAATAAAAGCAATTAACAATAACAAAAACGGACTAAAACAACAAACTAATGCTGTTGCTCATCTACACAGGAAGTGGAAGAAGAAGAAAGATGACCTGAGTGAAAAGGACTATCTGCTAATCCACATCATCTGAGGGAAACATCACAGAAATGTTAAACTGAGCTGCAGGTATGATACTGATTATATTTGTTACTGGAAATGATATTCAAAATCTACACAAACAATCAAGAAAGCCTTAATTGCACAAGGTTTATTTAATTTACAAATCATTAAGCAGTTTGTGTATGATTAAGAAATGGAAAGGCACAGAAATGAAGTGAAGAACTTGATACCTGTTTGTCTGCCTGTGTTGGAACCACTAACCTGAGGGAGACAGAAATAATCAGAATTAGAAACATGTCAATATATGAATGAAAATATCACTAAATACAAAACTTAGACACGTGCAAAATGCAGGTAAATCAATACTTTTAAAACTGTTTTCAAAAATCTAAACAATAAATATAAAACATACAAATAGATATTGTGGATTGAATAACCATGTAATAACTTCTAACTTGTTTTTTGTCATGGACATACTGAATATCTAATGCACATTTTAATTTAATTAGAATTAGAATTGAATATTAAATTCAATGAAAACTAATCGATAGTTTCTTATGAAAGGGCCATTCCCACAAATGTAAATAAAGTTAAATATTCTTTTTTTTCTTTTTAATCTCTGTGGAGGTGAGGGCGCTCTCCCAGCCCCCTCACCTCCACCACAGAGGATCAGTCAGCACAGGTGAGAGCTGGGAGACTGAAACACACAGGACACGGAGAGACTCTGGAAGAGACCGACGGAGCTGTAAAGCTAGTTGCCTTTAGTTGAAGTTTATTTATGTTTGTTCATGTGTGTTGGTGATTAAATAAAATATGCTGAAGTCCGAATGGTTGTCTCTGGTTGCTGTGGTGAGAGCCCCGTGGCATGGTCAACTGCCACAATCTCAACGGTGCATCCACTATAACTTGGCCTGTAACTCAAATACCTCAATGCACCATGTGGGATCCAGTTCCATCAAAAGACTATTGTTTACTTGTGATTTATTAAACATAAATATTAGCAGTTATTCTGAAATGCCCAAGTCTTTAACAGAGGATTGCTTCAGCATTATCAAACTTACCAAAAGAATTCACGAGGAGTCTGTGACTGACAGCTTCCCACATTCACATCTTTGTTCAGGAAAGTCAAAAATGAGCTGGAAACAACCAGAGATAAACTGGCATTCCTCATTCTCAGTTCAGCCAAATGAATACAAATAAACTAGTTTTGTCTAAATGAAGATACGGACTGTGTTCACATTTACATACGTGTATTCAAGTGTATTTACAGAAGCAGCAAGCATTAAATATCACACTTCTGGGGTCAAGTGGGTAGAGTGGGTCATCCGTCGGTGGTTAGATAGTTGGCTCCTCCTGTCTGCACGTCAAAGTCTCGATGACAAAATGAATTCAGTCCATTTACCCCCAACAGGCCTCCTGCCTTCACCTCATCTCCACACAATATACAATGATGAAATATTATGAAACCATTTATTATTAAATTGATTAAAGTATTATAAAACATTTTCCCTTTGTGAAAAGATAAGATATACAGTATGACAGGAGACATCTAGAAATGCATTACGTATTTCAAAGAGTTATCATCTGCCAGCAGCCAACCTTTGACTGCCAAGAGCTACTTGATATTTGACACTGATTGTATCAGTATCATAAACATGCTGTTAAGTGACTGTCAGTAAACCATCCTAATTACTCCTCTGCATTCAGCTATGGAGGTATTGAGCTGTGAATAGTTCTGTAGCACATACAGTTAAATGTGATGAATATCACATTAACAAACTGAAGAGCAGAGGTTGAATGTCAGTGATATCTACTTTAAAAAAAACGTCCAAGCAAATGGCTGCATTGTCACTAGGTGTCATTTTACAATATCTCAAATGCAATAGATGTTATGATAAGAGATGGCATTACCATTACGGCCAGCCATATCACAAATCCTTAAAATCAACTTTATTTTATAGAGCAATGTCAAAATACAAAACAGAACAGACAAATGAATGCAATAATCATAATGAGATGCAGACTGGTGGTATATGTTTTCATGATTCTTAAAAAAGTAGATCACATAAAAATTGCATGTCATTAACATCTTTGCATCTCCCATTAATTCATAAATTAAATCATACCAGTTGTCAAGTCTAAACTTTACAGGTTACTACTACAATACTCTAAGTTGTACACTCTGAACATATAAATATATATATATTACTTTAGATATTTAACTTACCTGAACTTGAAGCTTTCATTTTCATAACTGCAGTTATAAATGTTTCTCTTTTGGTGCCGACTCAATAAAACAACAAAAGAAATCACTTTAAAGATTTCTATTTTCCTCGGCTCCATCCCGGTCTTCACTTACTTCAAATCCTGTCTCACTCAAGACCAAGTGGCAACACACACACACACACTCACACACACACACACACACACACACACACACACACACACACACACACACACACACACACACACGCACACACACGCACACACACGCACACACACGCACACACACACAATCCTCAGTGTGCTGCGTAACACCTGTACAGAGATGTCGTATTTATCACACACTTGGGAATATTTGAGGTCACAAATGTCTTGACCTCCCTGAAGGCTTGATCGTGTTTATTCAAACCCAGCAGATGTTCGTCTGTTTTCATTGACAAACTGATTATGTATCAAATATCTAAGAAATAAAAAATAGTAGATGAAAACAAAGACTTAAAAACCAATCAGTTCAGAATATGCAGCATACTTTTACATCATACTGTTATAAACCCATAAACTGTACTGAATTATACAGGCTTTGTTTCTATGTGTGGCTCATGTCAAATTAGAGCAGCTGCACTATTTAGACGACTCAGGCATGTGAACTTCCCACATTGTTTCACTTCTAATCTGCTTTTTATTAGATATGTTTCCTCAATTACAATTTAATCTTAATTAGCTTAGAGCAAAGTCACAATACATTAACAGCACACTGTTTCGTCTACATTACTGGCTGACACAACACAACATGGCCCATCCCACAAAACTACACCGATGACACAACTGGTCATAAAAGAGGAATGAAATTATCATGTATTCAATTAGTTTTGATTTCATATTTCATATCTTTACATGTTATCAACAAATGGAAACAAATGCTGCTTATAAATCATGACCATTTGTATTTTTACAAGAAAAAGCTTTTGATTTGATTGAAATATGCAAACAATGAATCTGATCATATAGCATGGTGTCACATTGGAACACACAGGCGCTGCAACTAACAATACTTCTGATATAAACTTTGCACAGAAAGGACCACACAGGTGAACGTACCTCATTTGTGTGGCATAGTTTTCCAGGTTTTGTAGCGTCAGAGAACCCTGCAGGAACCAAACAATACATGGTGCTCGCACATTAAACTCCTCAAACTGAGTGGAACAGAACCAACTACAAACCACTGTGGATCTCCACTTTGCACAAAACAAAACTAAATTGAACTTGATAGGATATGACTTAGTCACAATGCTGATATTCTGTCACAGGAATTCACAGCTTCACAGTGTGGATATTTTTCTGAGGTTCTTAGTAACAGGATGCTGACGTACAGCTGACATGTAATTAACACGGGCGTTTGATGCATTTGTAAACATTTGCAAAAGTCAGAGCGTGGGTCTTTGGGAGCTGGAGGCTATATTTGTATTAAGTCCTAATAAGACTGTAAAGAAAGGCCAGACATATTGAATGTCACCTTTTATTGTAACTGAATCACACCACAAGAGAAAACTTCCCAGGCGTCATCCTTCTTTGGTGAAAGCACAACAGCATAATGGACGATAATGGATCCTAAATTAGCTTCGACTAAACACTCGGGCCGCTTTGCTCAAGAGATGTTTGAGAAAAAATGTGGTTGATGGAATAACTGACTTAACTGAGTCTTAGCAGATGGAGATTGTGGTCCCGTAAAAATACTTTCTGCTGTGCATTCATTCCTATTTTTAATATATAAATCTCCTATAGAATCTCGATATGCAGTATTTATATTATTCCTCCGAGCTGAACCGCTGTGCACAAAGCAGCATGTGTGAAAATGCAGAGTGAAAAACGCACTGGCTGGTTTTCGGTCAGGAATTTAAATTTTAATCTGGGCTTTAATTTAATCTTCGTTCTTGTGTGATGTAGGATAAGATGGCACCTGTTGTGACGATGAGTTTGGGGAGCCATCTGATACTGCTCTTCTTCGACAAGCTCAGTGACCTTAACAGGAGGGGCTGCTCCTCTGGGGTGGGCAGAGATTTCAGTATAAAAGAGGCACTCCCAGGTTCCACAGAAGCTCTGGACTGATAGGCTGTTAAACAAGGTGAGTCGTCTATCCCACTTCATCACCGATCTCTGCTTTAAATCAAGTAGTTCTTTTTCTATTGCTAATTTAAATGTGATTTTTTTTAGTATATCCACCCAGCAACACCAGCCCTTGACCATTTAAGGGTAAAATGAAGCAATTTTTTATGATATAATTTTAAATGATTTATCTTTAAATGCAAACAAAAAAATACATTTTTAACATCACTTTTTTTAACTTTATGTTACAGAGCCGCCATGAGTGGGGACCAGGAACTGTCCTGTTTTGGGCCGGCGTGCATTTACCTCCGCAAACCCGAAAGGGAGAGGGTAGAGGCTCAGAACACTCCCTTCGATGCTAAAACTGCTTTTTTCGTGACTGAGCCTGCTGAGATGTACTTGAAGGGGAAACTGGTGAAGAAGGAGGGAGGCAAAGCCACAGTGGAGATAAAGGGTGGGAAGGTAGGTGGACGTCAGGATACAAGTTAAACTAATGACTCCATAGTGTCGCCCTTTATTTCATAATGATGCTGCACACTGTCAGTACCAAAGTCCCTCTGTGTCTGTGCAGACTCTCACTGTAAAGGACGATGACATCTTCCCCATGAACCCTCCCAAGTATGATAAGATTGAGGACATGGCCATGATGACCCACCTCAGCGAGCCTTCTGTGCTGTATAACCTCAAAGAGCGTTACGCAGCGTGGATGATCTACGTAAGAGCAGTTTGAACATCAAAGAATAACTTTTTGTCCTGTGATTGTGGTGATTTTAACCAAAGACCTCATCTGTCATCTTGTTTTCTGATGACTCTTCCATTTGCATTAACACTGCACAATGGGACATCTTCTACCCCTGCATCCCAAAAAAACAACCCCGAACATTTGCATATAAATAAGGATTATTTTGCAAATGAATCATTTTTTTACTTTTCACACTGTAACAGACCTACTCCGGGCTGTTCTGCGTCACTGTGAATCCCTACAAGTGGCTCCCAGTGTATGATTCAGTGGTTGTAGCAGGATACAGAGGAAAGAAGAGGATTGAGGCTCCACCCCACATCTTCTCCATCTCTGATAACGCCTATCAGTTCATGCTCCAAGGTATGTATCCCTTTCTAAGCACCTCTGTGTCCTTGACAATTATACACACTCCGATAATGTTTGGGTGTCACTGGTAAAAGTTAAGTTTGTCGTATATTAGAACTGGGGACTGCTGTGATCTAAAAATATAACAGTCTCACTGTTTTATTCTCTCAACAGATCGTGAGAATCAGTCTATCCTGATTACGTAAGTCAACACTGAAGAGAGCTTGTATCTGTTTTGCTAATATCTGACGTGTACTTTGTTTGTATACGTCAGATATAATACATGCTGTATAATTTTTTTCACTCAATATATTATAGTGGAGAATCCGGTGCAGGAAAGACCGTCAACACCAAACGTGTCATCCAGTACTTTGCGACAATCGCAGTGGCTGGAGGAAAGAAGGATGCACATACTTCTGGAAAAATTAAGGTAGGTAAAGAAGTGATATACTGAACACGTGAATGATGTATAAAGTTAATACGAGAAAATACTAAAAAATGCCAAATTCTTAGGGGTCCCTGGAAGATCAAATCATTGCAGCGAACCCCCTGCTGGAGGCTTATGGAAATGCCAAAACTGTGAGGAATGACAACTCATCCCGCTTTGTAAGTTTTACTTTACAGAATCCTGCTGCCTTAAAAAAGAGTCTGTTTTTAAAATGCTCTTAAAGTCTTTACCTTTCTGATGTTGTATTTTAAGGTAGTTTTTCAGACAGTTTGAGATTGAAAAGAATGTGAAGATAGAACATAAACATCATGAATATAGCCTGCTGGATTCAAACCCATAACATTTAGCAGTGTCACTTCTCCGCCCTCACTAATGACTTCATTCTTCTGTAGGGTAAATTCATCAGAATCCATTTTAGCACAACTGGAAAGTTGGCTTCAGCTGATATTGAAACATGTAAGTTTCCAGCCGATGGTTAGCCCCAAGGTTTGGTTAAAGGACAAACTTTAAACCATCTTGTTGCCTCGTCTCTTCAGATCTGCTGGAGAAGTCTCGAGTGACGTTCCAGCTGTCTGCTGAGAGGAGCTACCACATCTTCTACCAGCTCATGACGGGTCACAAACCTGAGCTCATAGGTGAGTAACTTAACCATATATTATATCATTTCATAGAATAAATATATGCTTTAAATGGTATTCAGTTATATATACAGATATATTTAAATACAATGAATGTGTTTCAGAGGGTCTCCTCATCACCACCAACCCATTTGACTACCCCATGGTCAGTCAGGGTGAAATCACTGTGAAGAGCATCGATGACATTGAAGAATTCATCG
Source organism: Hippoglossus stenolepis (assembly GCF_022539355.2). Lineage (NCBI taxonomy): Eukaryota > Metazoa > Chordata > Actinopteri > Pleuronectiformes > Pleuronectidae > Hippoglossus > Hippoglossus stenolepis. The sequence goes on from NC_061485.1 coordinate 14,261,005, forward strand.
CCACTGATGTGAGTGGACGCATTAAATCAGAATCAGAGAATCCAAAAGCTTAAAAGTTACACTCAAACATTTTTTTCTTTTTCTGCAGACTGCCATCGACATTCTGGGCTTCACTGCAGAGGAGAAGCTGGGCATATACAAGCTGACTGGAGCTGTGATGCATCATGGGAACATGAAATTCAAGCAGAAGCAACGTGAAGAGCAGGCTGAGCCTGACGGCAATGAGGGTAAATAATGGTTTAAATCTCTTAAATCATTGTTTATATATATCCTCTATATTGTATATATATTTATATTGTATATTGATGCTGGATTCTCCTGGAGCAGCTGGAGGATTTGAAAATGTCAGCAATCTGAGCTATACCCTGCTGAGCTCTCTGCCCAGCAGTACAGTACAGGATGAAGATGTGCTTTTTTTTTTTATATTGCAGATTGTCACATTACTTAGTAATGTGGTTATTCTTTGTGGTTTCTGCTTTTAACAGAGGCTGATAAAATCGCTTACCTTATGGGCCTGAATTCTGCTGAAATGCTCAAGGCCTTGTGTTACCCAAGAGTCAAGGTTGGCAATGAAATGGTGGTTAAAGGTCAAACTGTGCCACAGGTAATTAATATAAAGATATAAATCTTTGACTTTTGCATCACACATAAATGTATTAATTAATATGAAAATACCACATGTCTTGCACAACAAGAACTCCAACTCTTTCATTCTTTAGGTGCATAATTCCGTCATGGCTCTCTCCAAGTCTGTCTATGAGAAAATGTTCTTGTGGATGGTCGTCAGAATCAATGAGATGCTGGACACCAGGCAGCCAAGAAACTCTTTCATCGGCGTCCTGGACATTGCAGGGTTTGAGATCTTTGATGTAAGTAAAACTCCACATTGAACTTTACAATGCAGAGTGAACCAGCGGTGTGAAAGTTTGGTCCTGTTTCTTCTCCCTCGTTTCCAGTACAACAGCTTGGAGCAGCTGTGCATCAACTTCACCAATGAAAAACTGCAACAGTTTTTCAACCACCACATGTTTGTCCTGGAGCAAGAAGAGTACAAGAAAGAGGGAATTGAATGGGAGTTCATTGACTTTGGTATGGATCTGGCCGCCTGCATTGAGCTTATTGAGAAGGTGAGGAACTTGCTGTATATTCACAAATATAGAAAACTGTCTGCTGACTTGAAAGTTTTTTGTTTCAAATATTAATTTCTTCATTACAGCCAATGGGCATCTTCTCCATCCTTGAAGAGGAGTGCATGTTCCCCAAGGCGTCAGACATAACCTTCAAGAACAAACTGTACGACCAGCATCTTGGTAAAAGTGCCCCCTTCCAGAAACCAAAACCTGCCAAAGGCAAAGCTGAGGCCCACTTCTCTCTGATGCACTATGCTGGCACTGTTGATTACAATGTCACTGGCTGGTTGGACAAGAACAAAGACCCCCTGAACGACTCAGTGGTTCAGCTCTACCAGAAGTCTTCAGTCAAACTGCTGGCTCTACTTTACTTATCACACTCCTCAGGAGACGGTAGTGTAATTTTTTTTAATATTAAAGTTATTACACATCATGTCTGCATTTCACTTGTCATAGATAAAGAATGATGGAAGTGCAAAATGAAAATATAACTGGAAATGCTTTTTGCAGATGCTAAAGGTGGAAAGAAGGCTGGCAAGAAGAAGGGTGGCTCCTTCCAGACAGTGTCAGCTCTCTTCAGGGTAAGTTCTCATATTTATATATATATGTGTTTTATACAAAATGTTTCAATACTTGCATAAATATTGTGGGAACACCTCACAGGGTTGTTAATAATCAGATATCCTAACTCTAAGATTTACACAAGAAACATGACTTTTGTACATTGGTGACTTGTTTCCACCAAAGACATATATAATTGTAACAGGACATTTATGGTGTTGTATTGATTAGGTTGACATAAGATTGGTGCTTTAGGTTCCATCGCTGGATGGAACAAACTGTGAGAGGAGCAGGCACAATGAAACATTTCTAAAATATATATAAATGATGAATAACCTCTAATGGTAATGTCAAGCCTTACAAAAAATATATATATTTCTATTTTGATAAACGTAAGTTCAGATATATGTTGTAATCGAAGCCTTTGCAAATCGAAATGTCAATGTATAACTCATTTGTTCAGCACCATAACTATGAATGTTCTGTCCGTCACCAGGAGAACTTGGGGAAGCTGATGACCAACTTAAGGAGCACTCACCCACATTTTGTGCGCTGTTTGATCCCCAATGAATCAAAAACACCAGGTAGGTCCTACGACTAACAAAAGTCTTCACGAACACCATTCAGGTCTCACAACTGCTCAGATGAGACAGGATGTCTCCACAATAAACACAATTTCTTCACCTACTGTGCGATTAGCTCCTCTGTCTGCAGCAGGGCGATGACAGATGACACATTAAACCAGGATTACTCACTCACCAGTGTAACTTCATGTCCGTGTCCCTGTTACTGTTTAAGGTCTCATGGAGAACTTCCTGGTCATCCACCAGCTCAGGTGTAACGGTGTGCTGGAGGGAATCAGGATCTGCAGGAAAGGTTTCCCCAGCAGAATCCAATACGGTGACTTCAAGCAGAGGTACTGTAGTTGTTTACGTTGGTAGTGTCAGACCACATGATTCAGCTTTCTACCTGATCTGATTCAAGTTCAATCCATTACAGATACAAAGTGTTGAATGCTAGTGTCATCCCCGAGGGACAGTTCATTGACAACAAGAAGGCGTCAGAGAAATTACTGGCGTCCATCAGCGTGGACCAATCCCAGTACAGATTTGGTCATACCAAGGTGAATAAAATGACTCCATCACAAGTATGAAATAGTAGAATTACTGTGTAGCTTTAATCCCAGACAAAATGTGTTGGTTAAGACAATGTCTTGACAAATGTAAACAGGTATTCTTCAAGGCTGGACTGCTGGGAACTCTGGAGGAGATGAGAGATGAGAAACTGGTGGAGCTGGTCACAATGACTCAGGCTCTCTGCAGAGGTTACCTCATGAGACGGGAGTTTGTCAAGATGATGGCGAGAAGGTGGGTTCATGACTTTACTTTTGACTCACGCTTATTCTTCACTGTGTCCACATTGACTTCATGCCGCTGTTGTGAATTTCTGTCACCGTGGTGGATTTGAAGTCCAGTCTAGAGATAAAATGTGTGTGACCAGGACAGATTTATTTTATCGCTCAAACAATATCGTGTTAGTTATTTTTATAAGTAATCCTACATAAAGCTACAGATTTAAAATACTGATTACATGTAGACACAGGTATTTTTGAAAGAATGCACTTTTGTAAAAATCTCTGTTTTAGTGACTGTTTAAATTTTCGCATGTGGACGAGAGGTCAGAATACTGAGGTTTGTTTGGCAAAATATCTGCATTTCGTGTGGCAGGGCCTGAATGAGTGAAGGCCTTGAGACTATGAAGGGTGATGAAGATACTGTGTGTGGTTGTATTGTGCAGCTGATGTTCCTGTGAATGGAATTGTGAATGCTGTTACTCCTGGACAGGCTTGCTGTTATAGAGTCTGGTATTTGGGGATATGTAGGGCTGCTTGAAAGTTGGTCGCTCCTGGCAAATATTTCATACTTTGCTTTACAAGAGTCTGTGCTGTAGCAGTGGAGGAAAAGTCTGACATCCTAATGAGATCCAGGGAGACGGAGGAGTCTGCTCCAGTAGAACTGCAGAACGACGAAGAAAATTAATAATTTAGACACATTTTCTGACTAAAATCTTTTATTTTGATAATTTCTTTACTTTAAATTGATCATGCTTATTAGGAAAACAAAAAGATGAGTTTCATCCAGCTACATGGAAAGTGCATGTAGGCTACAAGTAAATTCTTGGCGTTTTCAGCACAGGGACTAAAAAAGGAAAGTGTGCCAGTGTGCACTGGGCTTCCACAGGAGAAAGATCTCTGGCTGCACTAAAGATAGCTGGATGCTGAAATACACTGCACCCCCCAGGCAGATGTATGAGAAGCTGTGAGAAACTGCGAAAACACAAAAGTTGTCTTCAATAAGTGTCCATGGAGAGTGAGGGTCAGGTTTTCAGCTCAGACAAGATATACAATTATATAAAAGTAAAGTCTCTAGCAGCAAGAGTTGCTAAACACATACTGTCAAAAAATAATATTAAAAAAATAGATACAAACCAAATACTCACGTTAAGAAAGAAAAGGGGTATTAGTAGTATTTTTTATATTTAATTTAACATTCAAAAGTATTTTATGGAATGTCCATGTTTTTTACAGTGAGTGACTGCTGCAATAACAAAGTGTCATGTACTTTTCATTTGTTTTCAAGATTTTTTTCCTGTTTTCTATTGTTTTTATCCCCAGGGAGGCAATTTACTCTATTCAGTACAACATCCGCTCATTCATGAATGTCAAAACCTGGCCATGGATGAAGCTGTACTTCAGAATCAAGCCCCTGCTGAAGAGTGCAGAGTCTGAGAAAGAGATGGTCCAAATGAAAGAGGACTTTGAAAAGACCAAAGAGGAGCTAGCGAAGGCTCTGGCCAAGAAGAAGGAGCTGGAAGAGAAGATGGTTTCACTGCTGCAGGAGAAGAATGATCTGCAGCTACAAATTCAGTCTGTACGTTAAATAGACAGAAGAAAGGTCCTACTTCTAAGATTTTTGTTTTTACAATTAACTTATTATTTTGCTGTATGTCACTGTAAATCTAGGAAGGTGAAACCCTCACAGATGCTGAGGAAAGGTGTGAGGGGCTCATTAAAGCAAAGATCCAGCTTGAGGCCAAAGTCAAAGAGACGTCGGAGAGACTGGAGGACGAGGAGGAAATCAATGGTGAGTTGACTGCAAAGAAGAGGAAGCTGGAGGACGAATGCTCCGAGCTGAAGAAAGACATTGACGACTTGGAGCTCACGCTGGCCAAGGTGGAAAAGGAGAAACATGCCACTGAGAACAAGGTGATGGTCATAACCTCAGTTTATTAAACAATGTACATTTTAGATGCTGTGTACTTTGATCAAATATTAACAATTTATCAAAACTCTCCAGGTTAAAAACCTGGTGGAGGAAATGACTTCTCAAGATGAGACCATTGCAAAGCTGTCTAAAGAGAAGAAAGCCCTCCAAGAGGCTCATCAGCAGACCCTGGATGATCTGCAGGCAGAGGAAGACAAAGTCAACACTCTGACGAAGGCTAAAGTGAAGCTGGAGCAGCAAGTGGACGATGTGAGTAATAATAACAAACTGTGATTTCAGTCTTTGTGAAAAACAAATAAGAATTAACACCCCTTCTCGATTAAAACAGCTCGAAGGTTCTCTGGAGCAAGAAAAGAAGCTTCGTATGGACCTTGAACGAGCCAAAAGAAAGCTTGAGGGAGATCTCAAGCTGGCCCATGAAACCGTCATGGATCTGGAGAACGACAAGCAGCAGGCTGACGAGAAAATAAAGAAGTATGTAAAAATGAGAGCTAAATTTATACAATCACTACAATGACAGTGCAGCTAATACATTTCTTTTGTTTTGCTATTAAAGGAGAGACTTTGAGATGAGCCAGGTCCTCGGCAAGATAGAAGATGAGCAAGCACTCAGTGTTCAGCTTCACAAGAAAATCAAGGAGCTGCAGGTATCTATGATGTGTATATATATATTTATAAATATGTATTATAATATTATAAACGAAGTATTAACTTTTCTTTTAAAAGGGTGACTGATGGATGAATAGGATGAAAATCCAGAACAGTTCTTTCTAAAATTGTAACAATCCCTGAACTGTTTGGTTTAGGTTTGGTGAAAATTGTGGATTGTATTTTTTCCTAATAATATCACCCTAACCTTCAGTTGGGGGTTTGACCCTCATGTGGTTTTCTGCCAGAGCAGAAAATCTGTTTCATTACTCTGTATTATCAGAAATGTGCAGTGACCCCAAAAAGCATGTCAAATGTGTTGGTATACTCAACATACTTGAGATTTAAAGTAGTAGGGTTTGGAGTACAGCACATATAACAATGACTTTATGTTCTTTTTGCATCGCAGGCTCGTATTGAGGAGCTGGAGGAGGAGATCGAGGCCGAGAGAGCTGCTCGGGCCAAGGTAGAGAAGCAGAGGTCTGATCTCTCCAGGGAACTTGAAGAGATCAGCGAGAGGCTGGAAGAGGCCGGAGGAGCGACATCTGTTCAAATTGAGATGAACAAGAAGCGCGAGGCCGAGTTTCTGAAGCTGCGTCGTGATCTCGAAGAGGCCACGCTGCACCACGAGGCCACGGCTGCTGCTCTGCGCAAGAAGCAGGCTGACAGCACGGCGGAGCTGGGAGAGCAGATCGATAACCTCCAGAGAGTCAAACAGAAGCTGGAGAAAGAGAAAAGTGAATTCAAGATGGAGATCGACGACCTCAGCAGCAACATGGAATCGATTGCCAAATTAAAAGTAAAATTTACAATTTTTTTATGATTTGATTTGATAAAAACAATCAGGGCAAATCCTGTTTTATCACCAGTAGAATCAGTGTGACTCCGGTTGGCTTCACCATGCATTGTTGATTTGTGTCTGCAGGGCAACCTGGAGAAAATGTGCCGTTCTCTTGAGGATCAACTAAGTGAATTAAAGACCAGGGATGAAGAACACATGCGTCAGTTAAATGATGTGAATGTTACGAAATCACGGCTGTTGACTGAAAACGGTGAGTGCAACAGCTGGGATTAAATTTAAATAACAGACACGCAACGATTCAGAAAACCCTAAAGCATAGTTTAACACATATCACTAACGACGCTGAATAAATGAACTCTGCTTGACTCCAATCAGGTGAAGTTGGTCGTCAGTTGGAGGAAAAGGAGTCTCTTGTTTCTCAGCTTACGAGAGGCAAACAGGCTTATATTCATCAGATTGAGGAGCTCAAAAGGCACCTTGAGGAGGAAGTTAAGGTAGCTACTGCAGACTACGACACAGATTTATTTTTTAAAAAGGAGAAATGTAAAGATCTATGCTGTAAATTTGTTTTGTCATTATTAGGCCAAGAACGCCCTGGCTCATGCGGTGCAGTCATCCCGTCATGACTGCGACCTGCTCAGAGAGCAGTATGAAGAGGAGCAGGAGGCCAAGGCGGAGCTGCAGCGAGGGATGTCCAAGGCCAACAGCGAGGTGGCTCAGTGGAGAAGCAAATACGAGACTGATGCCATTCAGCGCACTGAGGAGCTGGAGGAGGCCAAGTAATGGACAGTCCTGAAGTCACACTTGTTTCCACATGTATCCACAAGTTTTCATAAACCCATTTACCATCTATTCTAACAGGAAAAAGCTCGCCCAGCGTCTTCAGGATGCAGAGGAATGCATCGAGGCTGTGAATGCTAAATGTGCCTCTCTGGAAAAGACAAAACAGAGACTGCAGGCTGAAGTGGAGGACCTGATGATCGATGTGGAGAGAGCCAACGCTCTGGCTGCTAACCTCGACAAGAAGCAGAGGAACTTTGACAAGGTTAGACTGTTTTCAGTGTGTAAACATCTTTAATTTAGGCAGTGACAAAAACACTCACCTGTTTGTTCTGCTGTCAGGTTCTTGCAGAGTGGAAGCAGAAGTATGAGGAGAGCCAGGCCGAGCTGGAGGGATCTCTGAAGGAGGCTCGTTCTTTGAGCACCGAGATATTCAAGATGAAAAACTCATATGAAGAAGCTCTGGATCACCTGGAGACTCTGAAGAGGGAGAACAAGAACCTGCAACGTAAGATGATCATTTTTGTCTGCTTGTAATTGGAAGGTAGAGCATCTCGTCCACAAACCAGAAGGTCTGTGGTTCGATTCCTCGGCTCCTCCATTCTGTGTCCTTCATACTTTAGTCGTGCCCAGAGTGTGAGTAATGTGTGAATGGTAAAACTGTACTGTGAAGCGCTTTGAGTGGGCATCAAAACTAGATAAATGCTATATTAATAAAGACCATTTACCATTGATGACATAGTTTGAAAATGTGAAAAATTATTATTAATAATTATAACTTGAAACATCTTAAATAGTAAGGGAAAAATTGTAGTAAGTGGGAATTTAAGGGAAGATAAATAATTTTGTTAACATGAGGTTTAGAATTGAAAAAATACTAAAATTTCAACATTAAGCTTCATGGACAAATTAATAGTTATATTTTATATCGATTTTTCTGATCTTTTTTTTTTTTTCAACAGAGGAAATCACTGATTTGACTGAATGTCTCGGTGAATCGGGAAAAACAATTCATGAACTGGAAAAGGGTAAAAAGTCAGCAGAGACTGAAAAAGCAGAAATCCAAACTGCTCTGGAGGAGGCAGAGGTAAATAACATGACATAAAAAACACAGAGAAGAAAACTAAGTAACTTAGAATCTTTATGATCAACAAGATGCAGCCAAAACTTAAAACCTAAATCCTGTGAATACTCACATTTTACTCTACAGGCTACGCTGGAGCACGAAGAATCCAAGATCATGCGTGTCCAGCTGGAGCTCACCCAGATGAAAAATGAAATTGACAGGAAACTTGCTGAGAAGGACGAGGAGATCGAGCAGATCAAGAGGAACAGCCAGAGAGTGATCGAGACCATGCAGAGCACGCTGGACGCTGAGATCAGGAGCAGGAACGATGCCATGAGAATCAAGAAGAAGATGGAGGGAGACCTGAATGAGATGGAGGTCCAGCTGAGCCATGCCAACCGACAGGCAGCTGAATCCCAGAAACAGCTGAGAAACGTGCAGGGGCAGCTTAAGGTATGGTGGAGGGTCAAAGAAAACTGTAAGTGAAGCTCACTTTATTTCTACTGCATTGTAAATGTGTTTTTATAATTTATTTAGGATGCACAACTGCACCTTGATGAAGCGATCAGAGGTCATGAGGAAATGAAGGAGCAGGTGGCCATGGTGGAGCGCAGGAACATCCTGATGCTGGCTGAGATCGAGGAGCTCAGAGTTGCACTGGAGCAGACGGACAGGAGCCGCAAAGTGGCTGAACAGGAGCTGGTTGATGCCAGCGAGCGCGTGGGACTGCTGCACTCTCAGGTAAATAATTGTGTTTCACAGGTACCGTTAAAATGTTTTGGTTTTGTTAAGAAAACTGAACTCTCCCCTCTGTGGATGTTTCCTTTTAGAACACGAATCTCATTAACACTAAAAGGAAGCTGGAGGCCGACCTGGTCCAGATCCAGGGTGAAGTGGAGGATTCTGTTCAGGAAGCAAGAAATGCTGAAGAAAAGGCCAAGAAGGCCATCACTGATGTGAGCTCTGTTCTAATATTCACTCACTGATTCATTCAAAACCCAGGTGCACATTTATACAAGTTATGTGCTCCAGACATTCAAGTGGTTAATGTAGTGCAGCAGGTTCTGAATTAAGAACAGTTAAATAAAACATTGTTTTTTGAATTAAGTAGAATGTATAAGGTTTGTCGTGGAAAACATCGACACATCGTCACATCGATAATATTTTCATTCTAACAGTGCTGAAAATTATACATACATTCTACCTGAGGTCAGTGGGTATTGGTCCCAAAACCATAGAAGCAGTGAGCTTGAACTTATCGTTATTAGGCTGCTACAACCTTTTCTTTCTGTACAACCAGGCATTTTTAGGAAGATGGTGTCTACAGTTTACAGGCTGATATCACTGAATTCGTTGTATTAGGCCTCATTGTCCCTGATCATTCTTCTCATTGGCCGTTTCTCAATCAGGCGGCCATGATGGCTGAAGAGTTGAAGAAGGAGCAGGACACCAGCTCTCATTTGGAGAGGATGAAGAAGAACCTGGAGGTGACAGTGAAGGACCTGCAGCACCGTCTTGACGAGGCCGAGAATCTGGCCCTGAAGGGCGGCAAGAAGCAGCTCCAGAAATTAGAGGCTAGAGTAAGTGCCACATAAAAAGTGCTTTATATTCACCTCTGATGAAGGATCCGTAACATGTTGCCCTTTTTATACATAGGAATAAAGTTTATTCTACATGGATATGAACATCTCCAAAAACGGAATGTTTTAATAAGAAGCTCATTAGAGTTGCATTGTATGACATTTCTGTTCGAATGCTGATGAAATCTGGAAATCTTGTTTTTCAAGGTGCGAGAGCTGGAGTCTGAAGTGGAGGCGGAGCAGAGGCGTGGAGCTGAAGCAGTGAAAGGCCTCCGCAAATATGAGCGTAGAGTGAAGGAGCTGTCTTACCAGGTAAAGGCAAAACATACATCTTTTATAGTGTACATGAACATTTAATTAAACTGAGAGGTAATCCATTATGTTCATGTAAAAAAATAAAAACAATTTGTGGAGGTTCTTTAATTTGTTGCTCTGAAGTGGAGAAAGTGGATGTAAATTTTAAACCCCTAGAGGGCATGAATCACCATCATCTTTTTGACGCTCCTGCATTGATATAGAATACACCACAGCTAAAAATAAACACCATCATACATGCAGTAGTGTGCTGCCATTTGTAAGCTACACACAGGACATTCAGAGACACATTTTCAGTATGACAGCATTGTAAGGAGGAGGAACTATTGACTGTGCATTCACAGAGCAGCACTGAAGGAAGAAACTTCACAAGCAGTGAAAGTAAAAATACTCAGTTATATCATTGTTTGGAGCATGTGTGGTTGGGCTTCTGTCACTCTTTCTGAAATGACTTCACTGTGGAAGAAGCATAGGAATACACTGTGTGCTCTGTGAGTGGTTCAAGTGTACGCTGTGTACTTCCTACAGGCTGAGGAGGACAAGAAGAACATTGCCCGCCTTCAGGATCTGGTGGACAAGCTGCAGCTCAAAGTGAAATCCTACAAGAGGCAGTCTGAGGAATCTGTGAGTGTGAAATGTTTCACACAAACAAGCACCACCGACAACAGGATGCAGCAGTTTCTTTGTCTTGTTTAACTGGCGAGACAGTTCAAGATGTGACTAAACCTGATGTTTGTCGTCTTTAGGAGGAGCAGGCCAACACCCACCTGTCCAGGTACAGGAAGGTTCAGCACGAGATGGAGGAGGCTCAGGAGCGAGCCGACATCGCCGAGTCTCAGGTCAACAAGCTGAGGGCCAAGAGTCGGGAACTCGTCAGGGTAAAGTGGTTTTTAATTCCATTCATTCTAGGTGTGATTACACTTATACTTAAACACTAACTTCTCATTCTCTCTTTGTATTGATTTTAAAGGGAAAGGAGGCTGAAGAATGAGCATCTGTCCTGATGAGACTCAGCACGAGGAATCATACAATATGATTTTTGTTGAGTGTTACAAGAAATAAACCAGCAAGCAATTGACTATTTTTGACGTCTACTCAATTTTATTCAAAAATACTGTTTTTGCTGTTGTAAGCGACGTGGGTGTGCGGGAAGACATAAGCAAGCTTATGACTCAAAACTTTTAGTGAGGTCTCAATCCAGCACTGTTAAAACAGTTTTACTTAATTATCTTGCAAGTTAGGTAGTTTCTTAACAATGGTGAATATAAATGAAATAAAATCTGAATAATTTAAAACAATATAATCCAATAAAAAAACAAGAATGGCACTAAGTGGAGCTCATATCTCTCTCAAGGCCCAAGGCTCAAGATTGACACAAACAAACAAACAAACAAACTGACAAACAAACAAACAAACAAACAAATGGACAAACAAACAAACAAACAAACAAACAACAAACAGACAGACAGGGGTGAAAACATGATGTGGTGAAGATAACAATTTTCTATTTCAATGTTAATTGTCCAACATTTGCCTACAGAGATACGTTAATCAAAGCCAAAATTCTAAATAAATAATTTTAATGCACATATATTAAATATATAAATCATCAGAAATCTTTTGTCATTAGAACATAAATCTCAGATCTGATAGCAGCAGTGGAGGTCAGATGCGATCTCAAGTGTATCTTGTGTCTACGTGTGGGCTGTGCAGCTCTGTCACTCAAAGTCATGTCGTAGTCAACTGTTGCTTGTTATCATGTAAAAGTCCTGCAGGTTACAACAAGTGCAAATCTTTGCGTGTGGTGATAATGTTACCGACAGTCGTGTGACTTGACACTTTTTCTTTCTGCTTCTCACACACACACACACACTCCTCACACTATGTCAAGTTGGGATGAAAATAGATCTATCACGGCATACACTAATAATGCTGCGCGTGCTTCAGCACATGCATTGTTATCACCAAGGTCACTTCACTGTTAGTTAACATTCTTTATGAATTAGTTTGTTGGATCTTTTCAGAATATGTAATATATGCGTTTTCACTGAACAGCCAGTATTCAAAGTACAAGCTGTATGTTTCACTGAAACTCCGAATTAAAATTTGACTTCATGTAAATCACAGGCACAATACTTCAGAGGCGGGATGAAGCCATAGTACAGTGTAGTACTTGTACAGTATACTATATTTTGTTCCTTTAATACAATGTATTTTAATAGAGTAGGCAGAGTTTTAGTTGTAGACTTCCAGGGGCAAAACTTTGGGTTGAACATTGGGGGAATAATGTCAAGCGGCATTCTCTGGATAATTCTTGATTAATTATCATGATAATCAGTATTAATACGTCATATCTGACCAATTATACCAACTAGTTAGTAAACAAAGTAGCTGCGATAAAATTGGGGTGAAAAAAGTCATGTTTTCTTTGTGCTGCAAGTTAAATTGAATTAAGAAAACCAACCACCTTATCATCTTTTATAACGGACGATATGTTTCATTTAGTGTGACGTTAGATTGGTTACCACCCCCTGATCCCCCTCATAACGCCATAGGACAGTTCTTTTACTTCTCCAAATCCTTCTCGTACTTAAAAAGCTCCGTCTTTATTATCTTATATGGTATCGGTATATTTTAGTCGGTTCTTCAAGTCAATGAACAAGCAGCCTACTCTATAGCATCAGAGCGTCAGAAGACATTTGCAGGACTGTGATGCAGTATCTAGATTCGTCAGGTATTAAAATAACTTCATTAGCCAACCACAATATTTCCAGTCTGGTTATTGAAGTAAAACAATTGTCTTTAAGCTGTATATCTATCAAACCATGCATTAACTATACCTCTAACCTCCTGGAGCCAGTCCCAGCTGACAAAATGGTTTCTATCACAATATACAGTTTATTGATGCTGTAATATACAAGATAACTGTGACACAACTTAATCCCTAATTCCAATCCCCACTCAAAAGTTCAGTTAACAACTTAATGACTATTTACTGCTTTAAATACTGTATCATACATCCTGATTCCCATTCTGTATTTTTATTCTTCATTATATTATTACTTTAATTTGATGTGGCATATATTCACAGCAGTATCAAACAAATCTGAAAACAATGGTATGAAATTGATAAATGTATCAGTAGATCTATTTATGAATTGGTTTGTATTATATTTGAATACTGAACTCACATCTAAGAGCTGCGAGGAACTTTGCCCTTTTGTCAAACAGGAGGCTTGAGACCACAAAGGGAGCCAGTGTTTCATATCAAAGGTTGTTCCACAATAAGACTTGAAGCAGTGACAAATGGCTGAGCTCTAAGTTCATTGCTGAGGAGACGGCTATATTTGTATTTCTTCCAAATAAGCACAGCTGGGAGCATCAGAGATCAAGTAACAAATATTTTATTGAATATATAGGCCTGTTTTGTTGCGTGCAAAGTCCCGGCTACTTAGCTCCCGATGCCCTCTCCTCGTCTTTGACAGTTCAGTGTCATCTTTCACCAAGGAAAGAATGCAAACTACCACACATCATATAACATGATCCCCTTCTTGCGGCGGATGGGGAACAGACACTTGACTTAAAGGGAAGGTCAGGCTGCAACCCTGGCCTTGTCTTCAGTTCATCTGTCAGGACATACAGTTCAACAAGACCATTTAAAGAAAGGGTTTAAAAATACACGCGCACCCCCGAGACAACACAAGTGTCCCCTCTCAAAAAACCTGGAGACACGAATCTAATCCCTTGTTGGCTGCAGATTCCACATTGGACAATAAAGCTGTAACCGACAGTTTTAGAATTTACTGCGCCCACCACCGCCCCTCCACAAAATAAATCAAGACACTTTTGTTCGGGCCTTCGTATACAGGCAGAGTCTGTAGCGCCACTAAAATAAAGGTGCTACTGGGGTCAAAGACATCAGACAGTCGACTTGTCAACGGCGGCGGTTCAACTCGACCTCCTCTGTGAAGCTGTCTGGGATTCAACCGTTGACTTTGAGCAGCACAGAGGGGAGATGACTAATGACTGCACCCCGACGGCCTGACTGTTAGAGAAGTGGAGAGGCAACCTGACGCTGGAAAATATCAAGAGTGAAAGGGATTATTTGAATTATTCTAGGAATCTTTTTTAAAATTGTTAAAATGTATGGGGATGGAAATTGGGAAGGATAAAGTAAGACAAAAGAAATAGTGACAAAACCGTCAAAGTAATCCAACTAAAATCAAAACATTACAACATCTACATCAGTTTTCAGATGCTGTTATGATGAGGTTTTTGGTAAAACCCGTTAAGAAATCCATTCCGCTTTTAAATATACCGTTCATGTCAAGTAATTACAAGGAAATATATCAAATATATATATATTTGAATAGTTCTGTCTGATGTGGTCCTGTTAGCCCAACATTCAGTATCAGAGGTCTGACGTAGTCCCTGGAAAGACCCCGACCAGACCAGACGACCCTGTTAAAGTGAACACGTCTGTCATCGGTCTGATTTCTTGGATTCTCACACCATCATGAACCACAACAAAACTCTGAACCTAGAGATATTTGGAATTGTTTAGGTCTACTGGAGTGGTGTGAACTCAGCTGTGGGTCAAAAAAGATCAAATCAAACCTCAGACTATGTGAGAACACTGAAGGATGTAGATGAATCAAAATCTGTTCCTGCTTTTCCCCTAAAAACTTTACTCGGACTCATGTAGGCTAATATTGGAGAATATTAATGTTTTCAACTTTTATCTTAATACATTGATAATCAGTTTATTATTGATTTGTTTAATGCTACACTTACATTTTTTACATCTGGAAGAGTTTGTTTAAAGTTTGTTTAAAGTTACTGTGTTGACTCATAGACACGTTCACATATCTCCTTCCATCACATGACTCAATTCACACACACACACACACACAAAACCCAGGGTCCCTTCACTTTATGGAAGTTGTGTTGAACAAGTTGAAGTTTATTCACATGGTGCAGTTTTTATACAAGGAAAGTTCAACATGCTTCACAAGAAGTAATATGTACAAGAATAGAGGGAGGAGCCCTGCAAACATTACCCATCTGATCCTTTGTACATTGTGATCACTCCAGAGCCAAAATTATTCCACAGTAATTGCACAAATTCTTGGGGATGATATTTCATTGAAACTATAACAGGAGTGCTTTTCTTAGACCAATTTAAATACCTGGTAAAATCATGGAGTCTAGTCTGTGGGTAAACTCTGTTCTATAATGGAAGGTTAAAACAACACTGAAAATATGTCAGAGAAGAGAAAAATGGCAATAATGAGCCTGCATTGACATTAATATTGTTATAATATATGCATACAGCATTATAAACAGTTTATTAATGTTTATATGCTGACAGTAATGTAATGATACAAAGCACACAAAGCTTTTCCCTGTGTCCATAAAGTGTGTATAAGTGACATAATGACATTTAATCACATAGACTCTGCTCAATGATTTCCACTATATATATACATATATAGTGTGTGTGTGTGTATATATATGTATAAGTAATTATTAGTATACATATATGTCTGTGTATATGTAAATATATGTTTATGTATGTGTATACATACAGTATGTGTGTATATATATGTAAGTATGTGTAAACATATGTGTGTTTATGTAAATATAAGTTCATGTAAGTGTATGTACATGTATGTGTGTATATATAGTGTGTGTGTATGTGCAAACATACAGTATATGTATGTGTCTATATATATATATATATATATACATATACGGTGACCTAGTGCTTTGTGATAGACTTTATCAATAGAACTTCAAAGCGAATGCCATCACCATTTGTCTGACAAGTTATTTTCCACAGGATGTACACTGCATGTCATATTTTAGCAGATGCATAATAACCTCCCAGAGAGAGGAAATTAAAGTGCTATAAATATGGATATTGTTCTACTCTCTCTCTATTGTCTTTCCTCCCTGCAGAAGAAATCTAATTAACTTTGGAATTTCATAAAACACCGACCTCAGCAAGTGTCTCTGCTATCACGAGGTATCATGATTCTCACAGGTTCTTAGATTAGCAACTGTTCGGGCCAATTTTGTTCCTTTGTCACAGGAAAGACTTGCAAGGCTTCTCAGAATACCAGTGACACATGAGAGCTTCTCCACGGCTAAACTCGGATCGTCTGCAGTGCCAAGCGGTGCATTAAGGAGATTACTGGAAAGACCAAAACAATGTCTGATCTTCAGTAACCGATACGTTGCCAGCACAATATTTACACAAGGTTAAAGAAATTACGCATTGTTTGTTGTATCTATTCATACACTTTAACATTCTGATCCATTCCAACAGCATTTGGTGAAAGAGTTAACGATGAGACAAATGTGTTGTGGGCTTTGTCTCGCTATGCACCGCAGCCACTGAGGAGTTTATTAGTTCTAGTGTTTCTATTTGAATAAATAAATTATACTGAACAACCTGTGTATGAATGACTGGGGAATAAATCACATCAACACTCTGATTTCATATATTTTTATTTATAGGAATACATCTGGTGATGATACTGCAATGTCAGGAGCTTGGACCATTTAAACACACTAATAGACCATTATCATTTCTCTCATTGAAAGAACAGCCTTTGTTATTTCCAATTTAAATTCTTGCCATTGTCTAAAACATACTCCTGTAAACAGTGTCAATCAGAGGCTGGTTTATTCTGTGACAAACAGCCTGTTGATCAGCGATGGAAGATGACATGGATCAGATTAATGGCAAAAAATACTTGAGCAAATAGCGTAAAACTACATGACCAAATATAGCAAGTCATTCCCACTGAGTGTACACTGATCTCTCTATATAAGAAGGAAGGCTGGACCCACCCAAGGACTGACAGGCGACCAGTCAAGGTGAGAGTGAGTCTTTTATTAGCAGGAGGAAAGCCAGCAGCTTAACGAACAATGTAGGGCACGATCACTTATTGCCAGAAACCACAAAGTGAATACAGGACTGTGATTCCTCTATGCCAGGACTTACAATGGGTTTATTTTTAAAATGAAATACCGCGACCGCATTTTAAAAAATTTAAATGATTTGTTTCTTCTCCAGAACCCTCATTAGACCATCATCATCTTCATCTGTTCTTCTTAAGGGAGGAAACAAGGTATGTTTTTGGCTTTAATCATTATTTCATTTAGTCTAAAGACATTTTAAATCATAGTTACATTGACATATCATAATGTGCCTAACAATTATCGGTCAGTTAAGTGCATCTCCATCTCATTAACTGTTCACACTCTTAAAGAAGTTAAAATAAATTATTTCTGTTAATGTTTTCTTTTTGTTATTAGACAATATGTTATATTTCATAACAAGACAGTTGTGACATGTCAGATTTCATCACATTAGCAAAGATCAAAAAGTTAATTGAAAATCTAACAATCTTGCAGTGTAAATATAGTTCATTAGTTAATTTGGCCTTTAACACACTTAACTAAAGAAAAGCAGTGGTACATTTTCTGCATTCTTCAATTAGTAACATTCACAACTGCAATAACAGCATCTCCTTTTACTTTAGTAGTAGTGCTTGTGAAGCAGCGATGAAATGAGTGACTAAAATAACTTCTTTCTGGTTGTTATACTTACTTGCAGTAAACCGTCACCATGGGCGACGCGGAAATGGAGTGTTTTGGCCCGGCGTCTGTTTTCCTCCGGAAGAAAGAAAGAGAACGGATTGAAGCTCAGAACACGCCGTTTGATGCCAAAACAGCGTACTTTGTGACCGAGCCGGCTGAGATGTACCTAAAGGGGAAACTCCTCAAGAGGGATGGCGGGAAAGCCACAGTGGAGACTCTCTGCAAGAAGGTGAGAGTGGAAATATAGTTATATATAGTTTGCACAAATGTTTCTCAAAGCATGTTTGCACTGATCCCAATGTGGTTTTATAAACTGTTGAATATAGGACTGATGTGTCTGTAGAGTATAATATTTGTATAAGAGTGCATGAATTCAGTGTATGCTTTATTTTGTTCTGATCTAAAGTCTATGTCCAATCACCCCAGCAACGAAAACATAATCCGATTTTAGGTAGATTTCCGAGATTAAGACCCATATCTTGGTTTTTCGTAAAATTGAACCTGTGGACTGTAGTAAACATGTGTTGTGATCACCTCATGTGTCCACTGTTAAAACTTAGGTCCTGTGTCTTCTCTGTCTCTCCAACAGACTCTCACTGTAAAAGACACTGAAATCTTCCCCATGAACCCTCCCAAGTATGATAAGATCGAGGACATGGCCATGATGACCCACCTCAGTGAGCCTTCTGTGCTGTATAACCTCAAAGAGCGTTACGCAGCGTGGATGATCTACGTGAGTTTCCGCCGATAAACACACGAGTAGGACATACAATGACGATGGGAAGACATGTGTCAGTAAGAATACCCTCTGTCTCCACAGACCTACTCCGGGCTGTTCTGCGTCACTGTGAATCCCTACAAGTGGCTCCCAGTGTATGATTCAGTGGTTGTAGCAGGATACAGAGGAAAGAAGAGGATTGAGGCTCCACCCCACATCTTCTCCATCTCTGATAACGCCTATCAGTTCATGCTCCAAGGTATTTATCCCTTTCTAAGCACCTCTGTGTCCTGAATAAGCCAGCCTTTGAATATGGCACACTGTTTTCAGATCTTCGATAATGTTTGGGTGTTTGGCTCCACCCCACATCTTCTCCATCTCTGATAACGCCTATCTGTTCATGCTAACTGGTGTGTAACTAGTATGCTGAAGTGTTGTATATTTTTAATGCAAAACCAGAATCACAAAATCGTATGTAACAGAAACCCATGGTTAAGTTTATAAATACTTTGAACTGAAATGGGAATTAAAAAATGCTTTTCTTTTCCACAGACCGTGAAAATCAGTCTATCCTTATTACGTAAGTTTCACAAATGATTCCCCTAAATTGGGTTTTCTTTCTGAGATTGCTTAGTTAAATCTATAACAAGATGGCTGCGATGCTAACTGAGCTGTTTTTATGCTCCAAGTGGAGAATCCGGTGCAGGAAAGACCGTCAACACCAAACGTGTCATCCAGTACTTTGCGACAATCGCAGTGGCTGGAGGAAAGAAGGATGCACATACTTCTGGAAAAATGCAGGTAAATGCTCAGTTAAAGAAAAAAAGTGTGAACAAAGCTGACACAGATATATTGAATCTGACCCTGGATGGAGGAATAGAACATTGTTAATCTATTTATTCGTTTTCTGACTTGTTCTCTGAATGAAGGGGTCACTCGAGGATCAAATCATTGCAGCCAACCCCCTGCTGGAGGCTTATGGTAATGCCAAAACTGTCAGGAACGACAACTCATCCCGTTTTGTAAGTTTTAGTTAACTTGAGTTTTCAATCAACGTCAGTTTTCAAAATGTCTTAATTCTTATTCACAGTTTTCTTTTAAATAGGGTAAATTCATCAGAATCCATTTTGGAACAACGGGGAAATTGGCCTCTGCAGATATCGAAACATGTAAGTCTGGAAATAGCACCGCAGATAAACCTCCGTTTTTTTCTTGTACCCTCTGTTCATTGAACGTAACTGACTGGTGTGTAACTGTGTGATGAACAGATCTGCTGGAGAAGTCTCGAGTGACGTTCCAGCTGTCTGCTGAGAGGAGCTACCACATCTTCTACCAGCTCATGACGGGTCACAAACCTGAGCTCATAGGTGTGAAATCAGTTCATAATTTGTATTCTTTGTCTTCCTAGAGTGATATTGTATGTGTTCTGATTTATTTTGTATCTATCTTTTTTATTTCTTTTTCTGCAGAGGCTCTGCTGATCACCACAAATCCATATGACTATCAGATGATCAGTCAGGGTGAAATCACTGTCAAGAGTATCGATGACATTGAAGAATTCATTGCCACTGATGTAAGGATGACTTTACTATGATTTTTAAATTTACTCCTATAACAAATCAGATTTATGATCACTTAAACAATTCCTGTTTTTATTACTGACACAAAGTTACCAATTCATTACAGCAATGAATCCTACTTTTAATACGCTTGGTGGGTTTATCTTTTTGTCATTGAGGGTTTGATCCAATTATAAGGTCATTTTTGAGGCTGTTACCGATGCTAGTGGGAGAAAGACATGATAAATCCACCTATGTCTTTATTTTGAAAAACTGTAAGTGTCTTCACCTTGGAACTCCAGATGTGATTTGTGTTATAAGGGATTACATGTACCTGGATGTTAGTTTTGACAAATCATTGCTAAATATTTGTGGAGGCAGGGGGCAGCAATGAGTGTTTATTCTAAAGAACAACAGAAGCTTTTGTTTCAAACCTTCTCTTTTTATCACAGACTGCCATCGACATCCTGGGCTTCACTTTAGAAGAGAAAGCCGGCATATACAAGCTGACTGGATCTGTGATGCATCACGGAAACATGAAATTTAAGCAGAAGCAGCGTGAAGAGCAGGCTGAGCCAGACGGCAGTGAGGGTAAGAAACCCACATACCATGAGCTTCTATGTTGTAGCACAGGTTTTGATTAGTGAATTAATGAATAGGTACGTTGATGACGTCACCTCAGTATTATGGATTTTAACCATGACTTGGTGTTCTGTTTTTTAGTGGCAGATAAAATCGCCTACCTCATGGGCCTGAACTCTGCTGATTTGCTCAAAGCTCTTTGCTACCCCAGAGTAAAGGTTGGGAACGAGTTTGTGACCAAAGGTCAAACTGTCAATCAGGTAGGTGGAGATAAAAAGGAGGAAAGAGGAGATAAAATTAACTTAGACACCACAAATATTGCTCATTTTAACAGTATAATTCTTAATGTTTTACAATTCTTTTGTAAAATCAGGTCAACAATTCCGTCAGTGCTCTCTGCAAGTCTGTCTATGAGAAAATGTTCTTGTGGATGGTCATCAGAATCAATGAGATGCTGGACACCAGGCAGGCAAGAAGCTATTTCATCGGTGTCCTGGATATTGCAGGGTTTGAAATCTTTGATGTAAGTCTGTTTGGCTGATGGGACAAAATCATACATAGCTTCATTTAAATCATTTTGATCAACATTTTCATATTTAAGTCGAGATAGACCAAATCTAAGAGAATGAGAATTTGACATTTTCATCTCTTTAGTACAACAGCTTGGAGCAGCTGTGCATCAACTTCACCAATGAAAAACTGCAACAGTTTTTCAACCACCACATGTTTGTCCTGGAGCAAGAAGAGTACAAGAAAGAGGGAATTGAATGGGAGTTCATTGACTTTGGTATGGATCTGGCCGCCTGCATTGAGCTTATTGAGAAGGTGAGAAACTTACTTTATGTTCATAAATATAGAAAACTGTCTGATAACTCGAAGGTTTTTTGTTTTAAATAATAATTTCTGCATTACAGCCAATGGGCATCTTCTCCATCCTTGAAGAGGAGTGCATGTTCCCCAAGGCGTCAGACATGACCTTCAAGAACAAACTGTACGACCAGCATCTTGGTAAAAGCAAAGCCTTTGAGAAACCAAAACCTGCCAAAGGCAAAGCTGAGGCCCACTTCTCTCTGGGGCACTATGCTGGCAATGTTGATTACAATGTCACTGGCTGGTTGGAAAAGAACAAAGACCCCCTGAACGACTCAGTGGTTCAGCTCTACCAGAAGTCTTCAGTCAAACTGCTGGCTCTACTCTATGCATCACACGCCGCAGCAGATGGTACAAGCTGTTCTGCTTCTGTTAAAATTGAAAACCTATCACCTCTGTTTAATGTAACCATTTCAATACAAATATTGCTCCAATGACAGCTGGGGGTGGTGGTGGCTTAAGACAGTCCAAGTCAAAATATTAGTTTTTGTTTATAATTGAAATTCTATTTTCATGTCACAGCTGAAGGTAGTGGTAAAAAAGCCGGCAAGAAGAAGGGTGGCTCCTTCCAGACTGTGTCTGCTTTGTTCAGGGTAAGATGTGAAATAATAACTAATGTGCTTTATTGCAATTATGTCTAATTCAGTGCCTTTTTCAATAATGTTATTGATATTCTTTAATTCCTCAGGAGAATTTGGGCAAGCTGATGAGCAATTTGAGGTGCACACATCCTCATTTTGTGCGCTGTCTTATTCCCAACGAGTCAAAGACTCCAGGTACCTGACACAAAGACAATGTCCGAGTCAAAATAAATGTATAATGTGCTTTGACAGTTATCTGTGTCATTGTGTCACTATGTTTTAATAAATTATTACATTTAACAAAATACCACAGGTCTTATGGAGAACTTCCTGGTCATCCACCAGCTCAGGTGTAACGGTGTGCTGGAAGGAATCAGGATCTGCAGGAAAGGTTTCCCCAGCAGAATCCAATATGCTGACTTCAAACAGAGGTAACAGATACATCATCTTTGCAGACATTGAAAAGTCTTCATCCTCAAACCAATGCATTTTAAATTAATAAAATGTATCTCTGTAGATACAAAGTTCTGAACGCCAGTGTCATCCCTGAGGGTCAGTTTATTGATAACAAGAAGGCCTCAGAGAAACTGTTGGGCTCCATTGATGTGGATCATTCACAGTATAAATTTGGCCACACCAAGGTAGAGTATGAATCAGACATTTTTGAAAAGGCAATCATCAATACCTGACAAATAGATGTAAAAAATTAAATACCGCAATTGTGGACTTTCAGGTTTTCTTCAAAGCTGGTCTTCTGGGAACTCTGGAGGAAATGAGAGATGAGAAACTGGCAGAGCTGGTCACAATGACTCAGGCTCTCTGCAGAGCTTACCTCATGAGGACAGAGTTTGTCAAGATGATGGAGCGCAGGTACTTTTGACATTTAACTTTAAACACATATTGGTTTGCTAAATATTAAATCAATCTGGTTATCTTTTTGATACTCCTTTGATCTTCCCCAGGGAGGCAATTTATGCCATTCAGTACAACATCCGCTCATTCATGAATGTCAAAACCTGGCCATGGATGAAGGTGTACTTCAAGATCAAGCCTCTGCTGAAGAGTGCAGAGACTGAGAAAGAGATGGCCCACATGAAAGAGAACTTTGAAAAGACCAAAGAGGATTTATCAAAGGCTCTGGCCAAGAAGAAGGAGCTGGAAGAGAAGATGGTTTCTCTGCTGCAGGAGAAGAATGATCTCTTGCTTCAAGTGCAGTCTGTAAGTATGATCACCATGCTCTTTGTGTCTGTTTCTAATTAATATCCTCAACAATCACCTACTTGCTTGATTTTACTTTTAGGAAGGTGAAAACCTCACAGATGCTGAGGAAAGGTGTGAGGGGCTCATTAAATCCAAGATCCAGCTTGAGGCCAAAGTCAAAGAGACGTCGGAGAGACTGGAGGACGAGGAGGAAATCAATGGTGAGTTGACTGCAAAGAAGAGGAAGCTGGAGGACGAATGCTCCGAGCTGAAGAAAGACATTGACGACTTGGAGCTCACGCTGGCCAAGGTGGAAAAGGAGAAACATGCCACTGAGAACAAGGTGATGGTCATAACTTCAGTTTATTAAACAATGTACATTTTAGATGCTGTGTACTTTGATCAAATATTAACAATTTATTAAAACCCTTTAGGTTAAAAACCTGGTGGAGGAAATGGCTTCTCAAGATGAGACCATTGCAAAGCTGTCTAAAGAGAAGAAAGCCCTCCAAGAGGCTCATCAGCAGACCCTGGATGATCTGCAGGCAGAGGAAGACAAAGTCAACACTCTGACGAAGGCTAAAGTGAAGCTGGAGCAGCAAGTGGACGATGTGAGTAATAATAACAAACTGTGATTTCAGTCTTCGTGAAAAAGAAATAAGAATTAACACCCCTTCTTGATTAAAACAGCTCGAAGGTTCTCTGGAGCAAGAAAAGAAGCTTCGTATGGACCTTGAACGAGCCAAAAGAAAGCTTGAGGGAGATCTCAAGCTGTCCCAGGAATCCTTAATGGATCTGGAGAACGACAAGCAGCAGGCTGACGAGAAAATAAAGAAGTAAGAATAAGAATTCATCTATTTTAACAAAAAATATTCAATGAGAGTTTCTAATCAAACATAACTATAATACACCAAATCTCGTCCACCTCCTCCAGGAAGGACTTTGAGATAAGCCAGCTCCTGGGTAAGATTGAGGATGAACAGTCTCTTGGGATCCAGATGCAGAAAAAGATAAAGGAACATCAGGTATTTTATTGAGCAAATGTCAATCAAAAGCAAGAGAGCCTTGAAATGTTGTTGACTTTCACACAAACTTTGTGTGCTTCAGGCTCGTATTGAGGAGCTGGAGGAGGAGATCGAGGCTGAGAGAGCTGCTCGGGCCAAGGTGGAGAAGCAGAGGTCTGATCTCTCCAGGGAACTTGAAGAGATCAGCGAGAGGCTGGAAGAAGCCGGAGGAGCGACATCTGTTCAAATCGAGATGAACAAGAAGCGCGAGGCCGAGTTTCTGAAGCTGCGTCGTGATCTCGAAGAGGCCACGCTGCACCACGAGGCCACGGCTGCTGCTCTGCGCAAGAAGCAGGCTGACAGCACGGCGGAGCTGGGAGAGCAGATCGATAACCTCCAGAGAGTCAAACAGAAGCTGGAGAAAGAGAAAAGTGAATTCAAGATGGAGATCGACGACCTCAGCAGCAACATGGAGTCTGTCGCCAAATCGAAGGTAAGAGTGCTGCATTTTCATTCAGGGATAAAAAAAAGTACGTCCAATAATTTAATACTAATCTATGTTTTCTTTCATCAGGCAAATCTTGAAAAGCTCTGCAGGACATTAGAAGATCAACTGAGTGAGCTCAAGTCCAAGAATGATGAGAATGTTCGTCAGCTCAATGACCTGAGTGTACAGAAGGCAAGACTTCAAACTGAAAACGGTATGAATCACACGCAGGATCACAATATTTAAACACTCAAATCTTCTCAGTGCCAATTGTTATTCTCTTAATTGCTAATCTTAGATATAACTTATCATGATAGCGTATTCTTTCTGAGAGAAAAATCAACTTGTTTTGAACAATGTTATTGGTCGATATTTAGCAACTTTGACCATTATCAAATTTGAGATTCTTCATCAGTTGTTGCAGCATTGACAAAAGTATGTCAAATGAATGTGTCCAGAAGATACCCAAATCAGACTTTACTTAATTTAAAGGTAGGGTTGATGGATGAAGATGGTTCTGAAACACTTTTTTTGTTATTCATTGAAATCCTCTTCCCGTCCCGATAGCCATCAACAAATAAAGTTGTCTAGAAAAAAAAGCCAGTGTCTGTGGCCCTCACCGGACTGCAATAAATACGACCAATTATTTTACGTTACATTTACGTTACAAGTGTAGCCTGCTCTTATAGCTTTTCCAGTATTACCAACCCTAGCTTTAACCAAAACCCTTTTTATTTGCCCTTTCTCTCTTTTTGACTTTTATGCATTTTCTTTCATACTGAAAATGTTAGCATGAAGACATTAGCCCCAAACTTGGAAAATATACCTCTATTCAACATGATGGACAAAGAGAATAATCTTAATCTGTCTTTAAAAATCCTGTGAACCCAAAGTTTACATAATAAATTCATCTTCCTTGGTGACACTATCTATCTTTGATCAGGTGAAATTGTGCGTCAGCTGGAGGAGAAAGAATCTCTTGTTTCTCAGCTGACAAGAGGCAAGCAGGCTTTTACTCAGCAGATCGAGGAGCTGAAGAGACACATAGAGGAGGAAGTTAAGGTAATGGTCTTTGAAAACACAGAGGAAAAGGTCACCGGAGGATCGTAACAAATATTCATCCGTTTTCCCTGTGGATTATTAGGCCAAGAACGCCCTGGCTCATGCTGTGCAGTCATCCCGTCATGACTGCGACCTGCTCAGAGAGCAGTATGAAGAGGAGCAGGAGGCCAAGTGTGAGCTGCAGCGAGGGATGTCCAAGGCCAACAGCGAGGTGGCTCAGTGGAGAAGCAAATACGAGACTGATGCCATTCAGCGCACTGAGGAGCTGGAGGAGGCCAAGTAATGGACAGTCCTGAAGTCACACTTGTTTCCACATGTATCCACAAGTTTTCATGAACCCATTTACCATCTATTCTAACAGGAAAAAGCTCGCCCAGCGTCTTCAGGATGCAGAGGAATGCATCGAGGCTGTGAATGCTAAATGTGCCTCTCTGGAAAAGACCAAACAGAGACTGCAGGCTGAAGTGGAGGACCTGATGATCGATGTGGAGAGAGCCAACGCTCTGGCTGCTAACCTCGACAAGAAGCAGAGGAACTTTGACAAGGTTAGACTGTTTTCAGTGTGTAAACATCTTTAATTTATGCAGTGACAAAAACACTCACCTGTTTGTTCTGCTGTCAGGTTCTTGCAGAGTGGAAGCAGAAGTATGAGGAGAGCCAGGCCGAGCTGGAGGGATCTCTGAAGGAGGCTCGGTCAATGAGCACTGAGCTGTTTAAAATGAAAAACTCATATGAAGAAGCTCTGGATCACCTGGAGACTCTGAAGAGGGAGAACAAGAACCTGCAACGTATGATAATTAATTCGGTTTTCCCCAACAGATATAGATGCGAAACACCAGTTAAATTCATCTGAAGTATCTACATTACTGGATATGTTTTACACTGCTAATTTTACATAAACCTGGTCCAACAGAGGAGATCACAGACCTGACTGAACAGCTTGGTGAGACCGGTAAGACGATCCATGAGCTTGAGAAGGGAAAGAAAACGGTGGAATGTGAGAAATCAGAGATCCAAACTGCTCTGGAGGAGGCAGAGGTAAAGCTGAATCATCATACCAATTATTACAAATGCTTTTATTCATAAAAACATGCAGTAATTGTACAAGCAGAGGTGATTAGACCAACAGGAAATATCTAAACTATTGCATGAAACTCAACTGACGTAGCCTCAGCTTCTGTAAATCAAGCGCTGCAGCTGATGAAGGTCACACTTGTTCACAGGCTACGCTGGAGCACGAGGAGTCCAAGATCCTGCGTGTCCAGCTGGAGCTCACCCAAGTCAAGAGTGAAATTGACAGGAAACTTGCTGAGAAGGACGAGGAGATCGAGCAGATCAAGAGGAACAGCCAGAGAGTGATGGAGACCATGCAGAGCACGCTGGACGCTGAGATCAGGAGCAGGAACGATGCCATGAGGGTCAAGAAGAAGATGGAGGGAGACCTGAACGAGATGGAGGTTCAGCTGAGCCATGCCAACCGACAGGCAGCTGAATCCCAGAAACAGCTGAGAAACGTGCAGGGGCATCTTAAGGTATGGTGGAGGGTCAAAGAAAACTGTAAGTGAAGCTCACTTTATTTCTACTGCATTGTAAATGTGTTTTTACGATTTATTTAGGATGCACAACTGCACCTTGATGAAGCGATCAGAGGTCAGGAGGAAATGAAGGAGCAGGTGGCCATGGTGGAGCGCAGGAACAACCTGATGCTGGCTGAGATCGAGGAGCTCAGAGCTGCACTGGAGCAGACGGAGAGAGGCCGCAAAGTGGCTGAACAGGAGCTGATTGATGCCAGCGAGCGCGTGGGACTGCTGCACTCTCAGGTAGTCTCAAAGGCTAAACAAGCATGGATCCAAACTTTGTTCAACTCTAGTTGAACACATGGAATTTCATTGTTTTTTTCTTGTGTAATAGAACACCAGCCTCATCAACACCAAGAAGAAGTTAGAGGCTGACCTCATTCAAATCCAGGGTGAAGTGGAGGATTCTGTTCAGGAAGCAAGAAATGCTGAAGAAAAGGCCAAGAAGGCCATCACTGATGTGAGATATCCTAACATGTGTTTATACAGTAGCCATTTCTCACATTGAAGTTCTCGGACAGTTTAAACAATCTGAAATTCCTCAAAATTTCAGGCGGCCATGATGGCAGAGGAACTGAAGAAGGAGCAGGACACCAGCTCTCATTTGGAGAGGATGAAGAAGAACATGGAGGTGACAGTGAAGGACCTGCAGCACCGCCTGGATGAAGCTGAGAATCTGGCGCTGAAGGGCGGCAAGAAGCAGCTCCAGAAACTGGAGTCTAGGGTAAACGGGAAATTGCTCGGCACACATGCCTCAGCTTTTGTTTTTCGTATTATATTTTAATAACAGACGGTTTATGTTTCAGGTGCGTGAGCTTGAGGCTGAAGTTGACGCCGAGCAGAGACGAGGAGCAGAGGCCATCAAGGGTGTTCGGAAATATGAGAGAAGAGTGAAGGAGCTCACCTATCAGGTATTTCCCATTCTATTAACTGAGTGGTGCAAATCTTTTGGATACAAGGCATATGAATACATTTTATGAATGAATCAATGTTACTGCAGACCGAAGAGGACAAGAAGAACGTCAGCAGACTTCAGGATCTGGTGGACAAGCTGCAGCTCAAAGTGAAGGCCTACAAGAGGCAGGCTGAGGAATCTGTGAGTCAGAAACATGTAATAAACCACAAATAAAAGCTGCATGAAGTACACACAGAACTCAAAACTAAATATTACACTGATTTATGTTTAGGAGGAGCAGGCCAACACTCACCTGTCCAGGTACAGGAAGGTTCAGCACGAGATGGAGGAGGCTCAGGAGCGAGCCGACATCGCCGAGTCTCAGGTCAACAAGCTGAGGGCCAAGAGTCGGGAACTTGGAAAAGTAAGAAAGACAAAAAATCACGAGCAACAAAGCAGCATACGTGATTTGTTTCGTTTGACTGCTCCAAATGTCTAACTGGTGACTGTTTTTATTTGAATCTAAATGTTGAAAACTATAGTACATATGAGAAAAGAAAAAATAATGTTTAGTCTTTGGATGACTCATGATTTTTATTTCTTTCCATTTTAGGGAAAAGAAGCTGAAGAATAATCTGCAGCATCTTTGAGAGAAACAAATGAGAATCATAAAATATGATTTCTCATTTAAATACTCTCCCTAAATATTGTAGGTGTACGTTGAATAAATATGTTACAATATAACATGTTGCCAGTTGAATCTTGTCTCTGCACTACGAAAACAAAAAGCACTGACATTGTGTCGAAGGTTTATTTGACAATTTTTCTCCACAATATCTACTGCATGGTTGTATTTCAAAGCTAATGCCACTGTGCAAAACATTCACATGGGAACAATTTCAGTATGTGTGACTGTCTTTTGACAAAAAGTGTTTTCAATATTTGAGCCTAATCAGATTTTTACATCCAAAACTTTCAATCACAAGACATAAACATCTATAGTGCACAGTAAAAAAAGAGATTTGAGCCCCACATTGAGCAAAAGCTGCAGAATAGAGAACGTTTTGTTTAAATTAGACACATCTTGTTCAATTAATACATATACAAAATAAATAACTTTTAAAAAGTCAACCTTCATCTTATTATCTTATTATTCTTGTTATTTAAAGCAATGTCACCAGAATGGAACTAGAATTGGAATGAGGCCTTAGAGGAACCGTTTGACATCTTGAGAAATGTCAAATGCTGGATATTATTTAGATTTCTAGATTTATTCCCTTTCTATTTTGCATTCATTGCAAAACCAGTGATTTCATTGTGTTAAATTGTGCCTCTCTACCCTGGAACACTGGGCAGGTCAACCTGTGATGAAGCGTTCGTCCCACACATCAGTGACAACTCGGCAGTCAGAGCTCTCACGGGTCAGCTGCTGGGAGAGGCAGTCTTTTTTTTAGTACATTAATCGATATTGTGGGAGTAAAGATGAAGCATGTTTGGCTTGTTACATCACGTCCTTCCTGACAGCGGGGGACAGATAAACACACAAATAAAACCCCACAATCCTCTTGGGTGAAGCAGACGACCACTGCTACGCGTTTCCTCTTCGGGGAGCTGTTTCTTTAACTGTGACAAATGACAGCTGCCCAACACTAAACTTATCGCACCTGTTTGCTCGTGAATCTTTGGCACCGTGTGAGTGAGACATGCAATTACTACTAGAGGACTCTGCTCTGAACACACAGACAGAGACAGTTGGACAGTTAAAGTAAATAACTGTCCCCCGAACAAATGCCCCCCGCGTGGAAGTGCCTTGTTGTCTGATTTACATATTAGTCCTGTCAGCCATTAACCTGTTTACCATCCCAGTGTCACAGATTAGTCTCGAAACATACATATGCTTATTCTTCTAACTTTTGTTTGTTTCATTGCTAGATTTCTATTGTTTTTATCATTATGTTGCTTTTAACCAGGTGTTCCCTGGTTTTACTGCTTTATTTTCCCCATTGTCTTGAATTAACTTGTTGAACTGGTACTTGCAGTCTGCAAAGCACTTTGTAAACGTGTTTGTTGAAAAGTGCTGTATATTTAAAGTTTATCGTTATTATTTCACTATGAAATAGACACACAACTTTTTTTTTCTGTGCCATGCCAATGCATTTGGTCCACCCCCTCTCACAAGACACACTTTAATTTACAAACACATACATCCTCTTCTGGTATTATATATACAAAACATGTGAAAAAAGAGAAAGAAATTCACTCAATCCATCATTTTTCATTCAAATTTACAAAAATTATATCTTTTTTTAATCTTACAAAATAGAACATTACGCATTTCACAATAATAGATACAGTACAAACTAAAATGGAACTGATTATCTACATCATTTAGACAACACATTGGACAGATCCACTTCTCTTACTCTAAATTAATGTATCGTCAAGTTTGTTAAAGGGGAAATACCTGATCTCTGAGCTGAGCACACAGAGATCTTTGCTTTTTAGACAGATTATATAGGATTGTACCATGTTCAGTTTGTATCACTGTGAAATACACAGCTCTGGTTTAATCCATATATTAAAGCCTGAACAAAACCTAAAATACAGAACAATGTGCACACATCTTTAGACCAGGAGCCAGTCACTTGTTTGTCCCAGGTCTTGATGGATGGATGGATGGATGGATAGATCCTATATTATATATATATCAAATGTGTGTGTGTAACAGCTTACATAATTTAGCTCTATACATAATAGACTGTAAATTATGTATAGACTAAATTTGAGCATAATTATGTAGTAAATATTTCAATCAGAAAATACTGATGACTATTTATCAAAGGCTTTCAGAACAAATAACACACACATAACGGTTTTATACACATCACCTGATGCTGACACTACTCCAACTATCTGAAGGTAAAATTTAACCCGAAGCAGTTTTACCCAATGGGATGAGGTGATATTCTGCAGGATCGAACCTCGTCTCTCCTCACAGCTTGCCCTCTCCTCTTCACCTGTTCACTGACTCTCAGGTTCAACGAGTGAGAGACGAGCCTCTGAGCTCTGCTGGTTATACCTCACATGATGCAGGAAAATACAATTTTAAGACTTTGCCAAACTCTGACGCTCTGATATCATGGCTAAATCAGACGGTGTGTTTGACTTTAAGCCACATAGCGAGGCAGCGTGCCTGCTGGATAGAAGCTACCAGACAAGGCCTCTGACATTAGCTGGCCTGCAGCGCTGTTGCTTCATACAATGAGAGAAGCCAAAATATCCCACAACCCCTGTCCAGCACTGTTATTGAATGTGGAAGTAGCTGGCGACCTATCGTCTTTCCTCTGAAGACCGTTTGATACCCTCACTGACTGACATTGGGAGCAAATGCACATGATTCTCGACTCTTGAATTTCTTTTCTCGTCCACAGCAAGCTGCCAAAATTCATGTTTTAATCCTCAACAGCTGACAGACTGTGTCTCTGCATTGTGGGACCGCCAACTGGAATACTGGGGAGTAATGAGACCTGCAGGAGCTTCACTTAACTTCAGAAAACTGCACCACAAGCCTATAAAGCAGGACATAACTTGGAGAATCTGACCTATCTACCTTTAGATATCAAGAGAAACCTGTTCCACAAAGATCACTGTTGTTCAATGTGTGAGATTTAGGTGAGAAGTGGCAGAAATTTAAAATAACATTTCCACTAGTGTGTTTCATCTAAATTGTATGAATAGTTTGATTTACACTTTATATTGAATTAATTTATATTTACATCGGGAGTGGGTCCTCTCTACGGAGGCCGCCATGTTTTTTTTACAGTAGTCCCAACTAAACACCTTTGAGTTTTTATTACAGCTGAAGGTTTCCACAGGTTCTCGTTCATGTTTGAAAGGGGAGGGTGAGGTGAGGGCTATTCAGCTGCAACACAAAACTTCACCACTAGATGTCACTAAATTCTACATACAGAACCTTTAAGATCCTAAAAGTTATTATACTAAAATTCTTATGGTACATATTTTGTGCAGTTATTCAATAGAGACAGTGAAGACAGACAGGAAACATATGGGAATGACATGAAGCAGTCGGACCAGCTAGGAAAACCAAGACCTGCTGCCCAGAGCTCATATATGACCTTAGTATGTGCATCCTAACCATTCAGCTATCAGGTCACCAGCTAACCTAATTCATTTAAGGTCAAATAAAGCTTTAAAGAAACAGGACCTGAGCGTAGAGCATCAGCACAACTTCATTTAGACAATATCCTGCTTTTCTTTGTCTTACATAGTAAACTATTTTAGTAAGTGAAGTATTTACATGTTCCATCGCTGCTGCTTTAGATTTAGAAGGTTTATGTTTCTAACATTTATGAATTTCAGACCAATTCTTTGTTGTTACCTGAAGAGAAATTAAATCACCATGTGGTGATTTTCCTGTTGTGAGTAAATTTCATTTATTTTGTGTGAAAATATTTTCAGTCAGTCTTTGTATCTGCTAGTCACCGTTTTATTTTCATCGTTCTGAGTCACTTTTTTATTTCTTCATATTCTCTCTATTTAATTTGGAGTAAAGTGAAAGGTGTATAAAATGTGTAAGGGCTGTTACGGTGTTTGGAAGATGCAAGAAACTGCATAGAGCCGCTTTGTGTATCTTTAAGTAATAACATGATTGCTGTAGAACATCATAAATCAGTGAAGAACAATAATGATTCCAAACTGAAGTGAAAAATATCAATAGCATTTAATCACCAAAGATATAAACATTTAAATATCCATTTTGTAATGTGACTGACAAAATCATTACAAAGTTAACCTCCATCTTCTGCTGACTGCTTCACATCGTCTGTACAAAAATGAGGTGGCGCTGGAGACTGGCACAAAGAGAGGAAACTGTCCCGAGTAAATGACGACGTCGGCAAAACCAAAAGCAAAGTTACAGCGAAAAACATTAACATTCTTATCTTTTGATACTGAGTAAAGAAAAAGGACACAGACGTACAGTAAATATAGATATTTTTCTCTGTTTTACAGATTTCCTTGTAAATTGCTTATTGTGCCCACGCAAGCTTCAGTCACATTCAGCTCCTTCCTGTTAAATACAAATATTATTCACCAAAAAACAAAGCCAACAAATAAAAGAATACATGAATAAATAAAATAAGCAACAGTTAAAATCTATTTCATAAAGTTCATTAATAAAGGGGCATTCCCACACATGCCTCCGCCGTTTACACAGCCTTTAAATGCACAAACCCTTATCAGCGTTTGTATGTCACTTATAGACATTTCTCATAAATAAACAACAAAAGTTTCATCAGGCAGTTTGTTGCTCTAAACTCCGAACGTCTCTGTGCTTTTAATTCTGGCAAAACACCTAAATTGCAAACACTGACAGTTATTGTAGGCTTCACTGAAGTCAAACTTTCAGCTTTTTTCGTTTACAAGTGGCAAAGACCTTCCGAGGCCTCAACGGCGCCGCGGAAACGCCACAGAGGACGCCGTCGCTCCTCCATCCACAGTGCTGGAGAGCTGGATGAGGACAGGATATCCACCAGGCTATGTACACAAATCTGCTCAAAAATATCATGCAAATAAATACCGGTAATTTAGAACAAAACTACAACACTGACCTCAACAGTAGCAATACAGTGTAGGCTGCAAAGAGTTCAGCAAACTGTCTTTCCTTCAATGTAATATGACCTGATGTAAAGACTGCAGGTCTCGGAGTAAAAGCTTTGTGTTTACTGAGGTCTCCCAACAGTGTTGAGCTTTAACTCTGCTTCTCCAGGTCCCCGCCATGCTCGGGTCCAGCTGGGATGCACGACAGTAGGCGAACTGTACATAAACATTCACTCGCTTCAGTCAGTCCAAGTGGAAAAGTACACGTTAACCCACGGGCTTCAGATAGAGAACATACAGTGTGCAGATGGGACAAAGTAGAAATCTATGAAAATGGCCAGTGTCTGTGCTTTGATTCGGGGCTGAACCACAATGTAGAGCGACACGAAACGTAGCAGTAGGGCTGCAGGGTCTGTTCTGTCCATGAGAAGGCAGGAGAGGGGAGGCCAGCTGCTCAACACGCTTCAGTTCTGCTCTTTCAAAGTGTTTCACAAATTCACGAAGAGCATCTCTGTATGTTCGCTGGCCGACAAGTGCGTTTCGAGTTGAATCCCTGCAACCCTCGGAATCTAAGTGTCTTTCACGTGTCCTGCAGGATGAACGTCCGCAGCCAATGGATCCAAATGCTCCTGCCCATCCAAAACGAGTGCAACAAGGCACTGCAGGGTGGAACACCAGGCAGACAGGGGGGAAAACAGCATTGTACAAATATTGTCAAAAAAGCGTATTTTTTTTACCATAACGCAGTAAGTCAGTAACCAGAGTCGGGGGCTGTGAAGTCGCTGTGGGAAAGTATTTTCAGGTTTTTATCATGCGTAACGCAGATTGTGAATCGAACACTGACACACTGTGAGGTTAAAAAGTCTTCGTTGACACTTTTAAGGTTACTTAAAGTTTTCCTACGCTCAAAAATATATTTTGCTTTTTGTTACATCGCCCAGATGTTTGATTTTCTCTGTGAAGAGTAATGTTCTAGCAGCGTTTGACACTTTGACACTTTCGTTCTACATTTCAAACATCTTTTGAAGAGAGAAAATGTTTTTCTTCTTAAATCAAACTTAAAATCGTCTATGATTTGTGACATCACAACAAGTTTGGAGCAATATATATTCATATTTATATATGTGTATATACATTTTTTGTATGGTATAATAGAAATAATAAGAATTCTGGTTATATAGGGTCATAACAAAGAGTTTTAACCCTAAACAATTGTACATTAGTACATGATGCAACATCTCTAACTCAAGAAGTAACATATGAAGGACATCTCACTGTGACCAAACAAATTCTGGAGCTTCTTTATCATTTCATAAAAAGTTGAATGAGATATCGCTGTCATGTCATGACGAGGTACGCACGATAAAACGAAAATATTCTGCCACAGAGAATCTTCACCTTCAGTGAGACATCAGGGGAATCGTAACAGAGCGTCAAAAAGCATCACACACTAATAATATACTGATAACACTGAAAGCTACATTCCCCATACAGAAGCATATATAAGTGCATAAATTCAGATTTGACGAATAGTGTTGACACAAGATACAAAAACGGAGACAAAGAGCTTCCCATCAATCAAAAAACGAAGGAAATACGTTTGAAAACGTGTTGGCCACACACAGACTGTCTGCACATTCTGTGCTGTAGAACTACACAGATAACACTGCATGTAAAGTACTCTTCATTTCATCATGAACCGAAATACTACTGATAGAATAAAATGTCCAAATTCATTTGTCCAACAGCCTTATTGCACTAAACACTGTGCAGTGTTCCTAAATATAATAATCAAATGAAGATGCGCAACTTAACAAAATTAATACACGTTTGATGATTTTGGTTTTTTTTCTTTTGGTCGTCTGTTGTTTGATTTTACATCTCGTTTGACTGGAAGCACTTCAAGATCATACCGAGTATCTGTGGAAGCATTTCAACAAAACAAAGTGTGACTCGAACAATCCTCGTATCACAATGAAACGACACGTCTGTCTCATCACTGATATGTTATGAAAAGTCACAAAATCTTGCTGGAGGTCTAACACTGGTATTTCTCGTCATGCTAGCTTTCCTCATCTGTTGTCTCATGAGTCAAAGTGCTCTAGGAAAATAATTTATTAATAACGGATTTAAAGATTCAACATACTTGAGATGGCGGCAGGAAATCATTCTGGGTTGTGTCATGTATGATACAATTTAAAATACTGAGACCGTCTTGGCAAAGATCAGAGGAGGACTGAAAGACACTGAAGTGAATGTGAGGTTAAGGCCCAGATCTATTAACACGTAACCGCTACAAGTGCACGAGAAAAGACATTTACCAGGACCGAACATGCAAAAGAAAGAAAATTAATTTTAAAACCACAAAAGCAAAAGTTACAATAAGCAGCGTCTGAGCTAATTTCAGGTGTGAGTTTGAACCATGAAGCTCAACCAGCAGCTGATTCTGTATATGTATTTACATGACCATGATATAGCTGTTAATTAATGTGTAGTGTGCACAGCGTAAAACTGTAAGTTGTGTAAATGTCGAGGCTAACTTCCCCCAGGAAACTGTAACTCCACACCTACAAAAAAAATCTGTGAGGTCAGCGTGGTTCAACACAATAAACAATGAAAGATCTAAAAACTCAGATTAATAATGGATCAAAGTTGTTGCTTCACGATAACAGATCTCTGAGTGAAAGCAGATGCCTGTGCAGTGTTGTTTCTAAAAATAGACTCTGTCCATCGATCCTTCCATCCGTCCATTATAGATACACCGTTTTTTCTTTTTGGAGGGGGGGGGGCTGCTGGAGCCAATCCCAGGTGACATTGGGCGAGAGGCCAGGTCCACCCTACAGGTCAGAGGGCTGACACACAGAGAGAAAGAACCACTCACTCTCACATTCACACCTATATGGTAAATTTAGAGTCTTCAATGAATATAGCCCCAATCTGCATGTCTTTGGACTGTGAGAAGAAGCAGAAGTACCTGGAGAAAACCCACACAGACACTGGGAGAACATGCAAACTACACACTGTATCTGTATCTGGGTATAGTGTTGCAGTTGCTTTTAATTACCTTTAAATATTTCAATTTGATGCCACTTAAAGGTTCCTTGTGGAGTTTTTGACCACTTGTGGAGCTGTTGAGCAATGTTTTTACAAGGGGCTCCTTGATGTGATCCAAACTGAAGCTTTGTTTACAAGCGAACTGCTGAAAAAAAAACAAAGTACTGCACCTTTTACTTCACTGAATGAATCTGTTATAGTCAGTTAATCCTAGTTACAACTTCTCATTTTACAGTTTTAACCATGATACTGTGGATTGTTAGTTAAACTGATCAGTGAGTTACAACACTAACATGCTGTGCACATGTTAATACAGCAGTAATAACAAGATAATATAACACTGATGGGGGCATTCTGCTGTCATATGATATGTTTGATCATTCAAGTTCATTTTGTTGCCAATTCTTGAAACTTCTTCTTGAGTAAATATGAGACTGCACTTTACTAGAGTTGTTCCTACGATATAGTAAAAACTTAAGTAAAAACACATTACTAAGTCTTTAGATCTTCTGTAGAGCCATCGCTGCATTTAACATCTGTTCCTGCTGGTTGGTTTATTTTTTATTTACTGAACTGTTAAAAGTATATTTCTGCCGCCTCCCTGACTTTTTGTGAGACAGTTTATGTGGCGGAGCTGGCGTCCCAAAAAATGTCATGCATGTCCTAGTCCTATGTAGCATGCACATTCAACACATTCTTTACCTATATTTTGCACTTAAGCCCTGAAACACCAACAAATGCATATAAGCAATAAGGCAAAAAAACACAAAGAGCTGATCCAGGTTGTTTTTTTTCTTTTTACCCCTGTGCTGTTCGTAGATCAAATGAGAGTTTTGCACTTGCTGTTTGATGGGACCTTCAGTAGATCTGAGCCTTAACCCAAAGAGATGAAAGATGGCTGAGTGTTTGCACGTGTCAGAGATGAAAGAGAGGCAGGAGAAGCTGAATAAAGAGAAGGACTCCTATGGAGGACTGCAGAGAATGACCCCGTCCACACTCTGACGTGTTTTCCTGCAAAGAGAGTTCAACAATAAATCCTCTTTTTACACAAATAATGCAAATGTAAATCACTTATATGTAAAGGAAATTCTGGTGGTTGTTTGCCTCAGTCCTCAGCATGCTATGGAGTTTTTCATTTCAAGGACAGACATTATTATATCATACATTTATAGATGTTATTCTTCAGCACAGAGAGAATAGCAGGGTTTAGGATAAAGCACGACCAATCTAATTATCTAATATCATTTGCTAACTAAGCTAAGCTCATTAATATGGAGGTCATGAAAATAAGATTTATTATCTTGGCAGTGGAGCTGGAGTGACATCAGCCAACTATCTTTTATGCAATAAAATTCAGCAAAACAATTTTCTCCCTCAACCACAATCCAAAACAGCGACAACACAAACTGAACATTATAACCTTCATGAAATTAGGATTCATTGCAGGACTGTTGTAGTAGGCCTGAGTGAATATGACCTTATGTACTTACTAAGGCACTGTAGTCAAAGCAGGAAACCGGGCCTTTACGATACCGTGCATTACTCAGTACTTCACACGGATTCTCCTCCTGAACTGTTGGCTTTCAGTTAAGGGGGGGCAACACAGTGACACTGAAAACAAGATGCTTGAACTTCCTTCATTTAGCACAAATGAAAACATCACAGCGTGTGCGAGCACAGGGAGGATACACTCTGTCCTGACCTGGGTCAGTCTCTCTATCTCGCAGGAGCTGCAGGGCAGAGTCTCAGCGACGACAAACAGCAGGTTGGTGTTTTCTATCCGCTTTGCATGGAACAGACTGTAAAAGACATTGATGGATATTCAGATGAATCCATATGTACAGGACAGACACGGCGTGAACATATTCTGCTGACACTGCAGGAAAACCCACCGTGAGCAGTTTCCACAGTCCTGCAGCACGTTGTAGGAGTTGGTGGTGTTTGTAAAGTAAAACTGGCTTTGGATGGTGACACAGCTGCTTTCTCTGGTCTCGAAGCCTTCAGTGAGGATGTTGTCTAAAAGGCAAAACAACATAAATTCAGTTTTTTCATGGCATTTTAAAAATATCCCTAAATCTCAGTATCATCAGTTGTGGTAGTTGTACTTTGGTTATACTTGATTTTACACAAAATTTGTGCACAGATTCATACAGAAGTTGCTGTTTCCTAGTAAAAGAAAATCTCTCTCTCTTTCTCTCGCCCTCTCTCTCTTACACACACACACACACATTGAGATTATGCCTGACCTTGATAGAGCCAGCTGTTATAGGCCAGTCCATACAGTAGCTGCTGGAGCACAGACCTGAAAAGAGGTCGTGACATTTTATCTTGTTAAGAAAGGAAGTACATGAATAACAATCCACAAATGTCACAGCTACAGTAACACTGAGATGAAAATAGTCGAGCATCAGGGGGCAGCTGCCAAGCATGAGAGAAAAATATGGCCTTCTTTGTTTCATGAGCAGAAGTCTGGACACAGTTAAGATTGTTTTAAAGGGCACCTCACATGCTTCTGGTGTCATTTGATTTGCAGTGAACAAAGCCTCACCATGCCACAGTGGACGTCCACCAGGCCAGGCTGAGCATGTCAGCAATGGACGGCTGCAGAAACAGAATGTATTAAGAGATTAAAGCAAGCGTTAACTGTCCCATAATCCAAAACTTGTAGCTCGTCTCTTACCACAAAGATGCCTCTGGGTGCTGCACCGGTGTGGCTGCTGCTGACTGGTTCACACGCAGACTGGTAGTGAAAAGACTGACGACGGGAGAAGATTGAGTTGTTGTAGAGCGCGTGCATCAGATAAGGGTCCACGTCGCCGAAGAAAAGTCCGATCTGTGATGGAAAGAGAGATCTTGGGAACTTGATGACTTATGTGCTCAAATTAGAGTCAATAGGATTTGGAGGTGGAAGTTACATTTAAGTTACAAAAACAAATGTTAACCCTGTTCTCACAACTGGATCTGATTGGACTATGAGGATTCAATGGCATAGAGGAGTCCAGTCTGATGACTGATGCTCTGTTGCTTGACACATTGAAAACATGATTTTGAACACTGATACCTTTGTTTGGCATCAACACATAAATACGTTTTACATTTGACTTTATGTCAGAGTAAACACGTTGCTGCACACACTCGTACCTTTTTCCAGTGATCTCTCTGATTGGACATGACCAGGAACCCTCCATCATCAAGGAGATAACAGAGGAGGTCCTACAGACAACAGAACAGTTTACACACATGACATTAGTCATATCATTGAGCAGCAGCAGAACATCACAGACTAAAGGTTGACAAAAACTGAAAACTCGGTATCTTAAGACACGCTACAAAATATTTAGTAACAGGAAAGCATATAAATATTATACCCTGCAAAAAAGTAGTTTCTTGTTTTTAATTTGTTCTGAAATGAAACATTCAAAACATTCTTTACTGTGTAGCGGTGAAGTTGTGTTAATATGAGAGCTCTTACATCAGTGTTGACTTCACAGTCCATCTCGCAACTTCTGGATGGTCCACACTGTTGAACAAAATGTGGAATGAGAAAACAATGTCACTTTGTTTCTGTAAATTCTGCTTTATTTTGGTGATTATTAGTGAGCAGTGACATTGTGCTGGACCTTGTGTGAACCCTGTCGACTGTCCGACACGTTGCTGGCCAGGATCTTAAACTTGTCGACCCACGCTTCCAAGTCCAGCTTCACTCCAACCACTGAGATGCACAGAAGCAGAACAAAGGGAGTGAAAAAGATGCAGTGTTTTAATCTGAAGCAGGAAGAAAGAGCAAGGAGCGCTGAAATATATTTCTGATAATGCAGGGTATTGCACAATATTCCAGAACAAGTGAGGTTGTA
The DNA here is from genome assembly GCF_022539355.2 of Hippoglossus stenolepis. Lineage (NCBI taxonomy): Eukaryota > Metazoa > Chordata > Actinopteri > Pleuronectiformes > Pleuronectidae > Hippoglossus > Hippoglossus stenolepis. The sequence goes on from NC_061485.1 coordinate 14,301,844, forward strand.
TTTTTGTTACCTGCAGGCTTGAGCAGTTTGCCCCCTAGATTCACCTCTACTGCTGAACTAACCAGGATTCCAACCGTACTATTTTCTGCACCTAGAGGGTCGTCCACAGCTGTTCATAAACAAAACATCATGTTAACATACAGCCTGACGTCACATGTGTAAGTGTTGAATTTATCAGTTTATGTTTAATTTAAACGAACCAGTTGTGTGACAAAATACTCTAACTCAGCGTCCACTACTTTAATCAGAGCTTTCAACCACATCTCATTGTCTTCATCAGTAAATGGAACTGGCCCACATGACCAAATGGATCTTGTGTGGGCAGATTCAAATGACCGACCTCAGTTCAAAGATGAAGAACGACTTTCCACACCGAGGTCAGTTAGTGTGTGTGGTTCTATTTGTGAATGAAGACGGCAAGATGTGGTTGAAAGCTGTGAAAAACCTAATAAGTGGAGCTTGAGTAAAAACTACATCATACAAATTGTAATATATAATCATCTCAATGTCAAGAATACAGAATGCAATTGTTTAAAAATATATTTTAGCCATAACATATTAAAAAAAAGGTTTTTGAATACTTTGGCATTTTTACTTTCTTTCTTGCCTCTGTAAAATTGTAATGAGCCAACTACTAGCACCATTAAAGCTCTACTAACTAACACATCATATCCAAGAATAAAAATGTCAATTTTTCTCAGAGCTTAAATATTTCTCAGCTGGGTGCAGTGACTTCCTGCACCCAGGCGGTGGCCACCTGGTAACCTCACAATCTAACCGGCTGCTAACCTCACGGTGTCAACATTGTAACTGGCTGCTAGCTCTGCTAGCTGTAACTTCATATTTATAATAAGTATTTTCCAAAAAGTGTAATTCTTTGAAACAGCATTTGCAGTATAGTCACGATCTCAAATGATGTTCTGCAGGTACATTTTCTCAGTTACTCACAGGATCTCGGTGGAGCTCTGAACATGTATCCTCTGTTGTCCAGGCTTCGTCTGTAGTAATTGGAATTAAAAGGTTCAGGATCCTCCTCCCACATCTCAGCAGCTCTACACAAACATAACAAAAATCATTAAATGTTTCATGAAGAAAAATTAAATAAGCATATCTGTGCAGACATCAATATCACTCACATGTTGGGGAAAACCCGTGTTATTCCTCCATCTGTAGACGCAAACACCGCCAGGAAGCCGTACCTGTAAGAATTAGATTTTGCATTAATTGTCTCTTTTGTATTTTTGCCGTAGCAGATGATGTAGAAGCTGACTCACGAATTCAGGTCCTTGTTCTTCCACACACGAGAAGCCAGCTGCCCGATAATCCTAGAATCCAGAATCAGGTTGTGGATGAGGCCTTGGTCACCTGAGATGAAAAGACAAACAGATCATCTCACGGGTGTTTCCAGAGGGTGGCAGATTAACTACTACCAAAAACTGTCAAAACAAGTGGGACTGACACTCATCAGATTCTGGAGACATGTCCAACATGAGCGAAAGGAAGTTCTGCAAAAACTGGGTGTTGTTGTCAGAGATGTGCAGACGCTTGCAGTATTCCCTGCAAAGAGAGAACACAGATACATTATAACATTCCCTCTATAGGGAGACAGAGGAAGAGAGTAATGAAGATTGAGACATGTAAATCACCTCGGAGCCAGAAACACATGACCTGATAATTCAAAGGAGCTGGGCAGCAGCGACTGCATGTCTGTAACACAAAGACAAGAGGGGATGTTTTTTATAATCTCATCCAATGTATGTGTTACTTCTTTATAGCAGAATTACTGTATCATGGTTGTACGCCTTCATCAGCCAGTCAAGTTGCAGTTTACATCCATATTTTTCAAGATTCATGCAAAACCTGTAGTGAAGACTTACAATAATAACATAATAAGCTTTAATTGTACAGCACTTTACACAAGAGGATAAAACTACAACAAATTAAACTAAAAGAAAACTTAATCAAAGTCAATAAAATAAATAAAAAATTCACCCTGGTATAATTCAAGTTTAATTTAAGTTAATGATTTGTGTAGAGTGAATAATTTCCACTGCAGCCTTTTTATTTGTGATTTAAGCATATGAATAAATATGATTTGACTGAATTTTGGTTTTGTGAAATTACAATGAGAGAAAAAGAGTCATATTCCTTGTATGTGCTTGGCCAATACTGCTGATTCCAATAAAACACAAAGTTGTAGCCATGACAGCTGACAATGCTTCAAATATAGATACTGCTGCACAGAAGATCTATACAATCGCCACATTTTCAAGAGGGACACTGAAAATTCACCAATTCTGGTCACCAATTCTGTATCTGTCCAAATCTGAAATATATTTGACCAACTACAGTCGTAGTTGTAAATGTTTTTAAATGATTATGCCATAGTGAAGTTGACCTTTATCATTTTTGACATAAAATGTAATAAATGAATCCTTTTATTAGATGTATGTGTGATTTTTTGCATGATTTGAGTATGAATTGTTGAGCTATGGCCAAACCTGTGTTTTGTGAGGTCACAGTAACCTTGGCTTTTGACCCCTGAGTGCCAAATTCTAATCAGATCATCCTTGAGTCCAGGTTAATGTTAATGCCAAATTTGAAAAAAAGGTATTCTCGAAATGTAAAGAAACCCCAAGATAAAAAGCTCCGTGTCCCTGGTACTCACACTGGAGCTGCAGCATCACATCACTCAGGTCCGCCTGGATGTAATACTCGTTGTAGGTGGGTAGTACCAAACCCAGACTGCAGGTGGCGGCATCCCAAAAGAATGCAGAGACAGAGAGAGGAAGGGTCTCATGATTGAATCCACCTCTGTGTGTAGCAATACATTATAACATATAAGATTGAGGCTGCTCACCTGTAATCTGTGCCGTTGATAGGAGTCCAGGTGTAACTCCTGAACACATCATCAATGTATTGCTACAAAAAAATTAGATAGTTCAAAACGATTCAGTCAAACAAGTAAAGCACAAAAGCTACACAATGATAAATAATCAAAACAGGAGGTTAACTGAGATTTGGATTTTTATCATTATTAACTTAACACAAAGTTATTTAAAATGGTTATAAATTAGCTCTGCAGCGACTTAAATTTTGATTTAAACATTTTTATACTCATTATTGATGGGTAGTTTCAATAATTAAATTATTGAGGATTGTGACTGAGCAGCTTGTTTAATCGACCCTTTAAACACCATTGTAAGTTAATGGTTGAGTACGAGGTGTTTCCAGGTCTTTAATCTATACAATTAAGAAGATGGAATGTAATGTAAACTACATGATGGCTCCTGTCAGATTAAACAGATTAAATGTTGAGATTTACTTGCCTCGTCAATGGACTTGATAAGCGTTTTGACCTGCATTTCACCTGGTCTTCCATCAATCATTTGTCTGCGGATCTAGAGCATGAAAGACAGCATTATCAGTCAACAGGTTGTAAAAGAAACACGCTGCGTGGGCCTTCAGTTACCTGCACAAGTGGGCAGATTATCCTGAGGCAGAGAATGTTGTTCTCTGATGATAACTTTGAACACGAGCTTAACAAAAAGCAAGGAACAGAAAAAGCCTGAAACCAGGAACATTTCAGTTGCACTTGGTGCTAAGTGCTCACCTCCTCTTTATTGCTGTCCTCCACCTCTGCATCCAGGAAGTCCAGCGTCACAGGTTCAGGGAGGTTCACGAGCTGAGACGAGAGAAAATTATTTTAGGATATATGAGAAAAAGGTATTTAAAAGACAGCATCATCAAAAGTTAAAACAGGTATAACAGCATGCGGATTATCAATGTCTGTGCTCGAGACCCAACATTTAAATTGACCTGTAATGACTACTCCTCCCTGCTTCTTAAAACAAAACCCCACAGTGTAAATGTGTTAAGCTTGAATAACTATGAATCACCTTTGGCTTGAGATTAGGATGTAGGAGAAGATATCCATTTGGATCAATGGCAAATATGTATCCATTGGCTCCAAGCTGTTCAGGACACAAAAAGTGACACGATGGGTCTGTCTGTATTGTCCAATGCAAGTGCCAGGGAAGAGAATTGTGACTAAAAGTGGTGCTGATGAGATGTACATACATTGTACCGTGGTGTCAGTCGCTTTATCTCGTCAAGATGCACGTCAACTCCCATGACACCTAATATCAGCTGATTCTGCTGAGACAAACGAAGACATACATTTAAAAACTTAAAAGAACAGTTCAACATTTAGGAAACATACAGATACCACTGTCATATCTCTAAATATAGAGCAAGCCATTGTAATGTGTACAACAGAAGCTTTCTTTAAACAAACATTCATGTTAATTGAGGAGACCAACAGGTGCATTTTCAAATTCTAACTAATAATCCCAAAGAGTGATGGATTTTTCAGAGAATTAACCCAGAAACCAAATTTGCCCATCTCCATAAACGCGATAGTAAGCCCGACAAAACACGCATGGGAGCACGCAGTTCACTCCCATGCGCCACAGAGCCAGAGCGACAGATAAGGCTGAAGCCTCCCTGCCTGCTGAGAACTACATGCTCGTCATGGGAACACACACACACCTACAGCTGAAGCTATGACAAGGTCTGGCTACCTGCGAGGATGGTAAAAACTTTATGGAAGTTTTGACAGTACACTGATGTGGCAGGATTTCTGATGGAGAGAGAAGGAGGTGGGGAATGAGACGGAGATAGGGAAGAGGGAGCGGGAGAGCGAGGCAGTGCTGCACACAGTTCTACTATGAAGCAACGAGTAATTAAAGTATTACTGGGAAACACTGGTAAGATTATATAAATAATATTTCAACGTACATTTTTGGCTATGGCCAATAGGGGCTTCAGTGAGCCCCCTTAACAAACGCAAATGTGCCTTTGAGCTTAATTTAGCTTTGATAACAGTCCAGCAAAAAAATCCCCATGATGTTCAAACTGTATTTATGATTTTTGTTTTTAAGATATAAATTATAAACTGAGGTTTAGAGAAACTGGTATTTGGATTGCATTACCTTTGGACCCTGTGTAAATACCAAATTAAAATAAATGACTGTTCTTAATATTTTCTGTACATATATGATCAATCTTTTCATTAGATTTGGGAAAATATTGAAATATTCCTTTAATGGTTGTCATTAGATTCTGTGATGTAATTCAACAGTGACTGTAATCTGTAATATGTTGTTTTAAAACATTTGACCTGATTTTGTTACCTGTGAGTTTCCATCCATGGTGAGATTAAATACAGGCAAAGTCCCGGTCACTACCATGCCAAGACCCTGCAGATTCCAAAGACAAAACCCAAATCATAAAAACCAAAAGCATCCCACTGTCTATACAGTATTTTTAATGCTTTTACTAAATTTGATGGAACACAAGTAACGGTTTCATAAGCTCTCACCAATGCATCCTGATACACATTGGTCCACTGGACCTGCTTGGCTTCGCTGCCTGCCAGAACCATGGGGCGTCCCAGCACGTCCAGGTACTCCTGTCAAAAAAACAAAACAGATATACGTGAGCCGCTTCAGCTTCAAAACAACCAACAACATCAGAACACTGGGGAGAATGGATGTGCAAATAAATGGAAGTAGATGTTTCTGCAAAGCGCCACAAGGAGAACCATAACCAATGAACGGGCATCAGCTGTGTCGGAGGCACTAGACAAACCCACCTGGGTGTTAATCCTTATAGCACAGATGGAACGGATCTCAAAATAGTAGCCTGGCAAGCAGCAGAGAAAAAAAGACAAGCACAGAGAGAGAAAGAGAGAGAGAGAGCAAGAGCATGTGTGAGTGATGCTACTGGGAAAAAACACAGGAGTGGTGTTCATAAATATTCCAGATTTTACTAGATGTTACAAAACTGGTGACTCAGCCTCTTAAATCCCAAAGATAGGAAGCTGAGAGAAGAAAACCACTGAGCTTTAAAACTGAGGTCCCTGCATTTGATCTGCTGATCACTCACCAGGGTCTGCTTCATAGAAACGATGTCTATGAGAGTTGCAAAATCAGATCTACACCAGTAAAACTCTAACTTTAGTAGTTACCAGGAGGGATGGGGAAGGCTCAACTAATTATCCATACATCCATTATCCATACCGCTTATCCAAACTGACATTGGGCGAGAGGCAGAGTACACCCTGGACAGGTTGCCAGCATGTCGCAGGGCCAACATACAGACATTCACACTCAGACCTAAAGTCAATTTAGAGTCTAAGGTTAACTTAACTCCAATCTGCATGTCTCTGGACTGTGGGGGGAGTTGGAGAAAACCCACCCAGATACGGAGAGAACATGCAAACTACACACAGAAAGACCTCGGCTCAACCGGAATCTGAACCAGGAACCTTATGGCTGTGAGGCGACAGATCTTCTCAATTTAAGTTATTGAAATTTGAATGAGAAAATAGTAGCTGTCTACATTATTATTAGGAAATAAAGTATGAGTGATCTTAAGTAAATACACAACCAGTGAGATACACATCAACCTGAGTGCATAACAACTGGTTGGCAAACGAGGAGAGAAGAAAACCCTCAGTAGAAGTACCTCACCTTTATTGGTACATGCAATCCATTGTAAGGGTGTGACATCATAGTTGTGCTGACCCACAGAAAAGGTGAATACTCGAACCTGAGGGACAACAAATGAAGAAACACATTAAGATTAAGAAAAAACAACGGTTCCTGTTCAAATTCTGTATGTGAGTGAACGATGGAATTATCAGAGGAAACCAACTGTTTTGTTGGGCCAGTTGTATTGCATGAAGACGTCCTGAGCTCTGTCTTCTCCTCCATCAGTAAACAGCATGATTATTTTATTGCAGTTAGCCCTGGGGACATTTGTCTTCTGTAAAAAAAGACATTTGTAGAATACAGTAAAGAAGTGTGTGCAGATGTCGGTATTGGCATAATCTAAATCAATACCTCCCTTACGTTTAACAGCTGGTTGAAGGCAAAATGAAATCCAGACTTGTAGTCAGTGGTGCCTTTCGCCTGCATCTGCTGCACCGCGTCCTTGAAGATCTTTTTGTTGCGCACGTTAGCCTGGACTAGATGTTTGAAACAAGGAACCACAGCCTCGGCCTTCTCGTTGAACTGAGACACAGACAGGAGAAGACAAAGAAGAGGTTCAAATATAGAAAGACTGAAAAGTGAAGGAAATAATCTAAGATTGAGATTTTAGATTTAGAGACAGAGATGTAGAAGGACATAGATTTGGTTTAGCAGACACAAACCCTGGCTACGTTGACATAGTCATCATCAGACAAAGTGTCCAGCATTTCCATCACTGACGCTTTGATCAGTTTGAGCGTGAGTCCACTGACACTGCCGCTCCTGAGAAAACACACGAGTATCATCCATCATACAAAGGGATTCATTCAGGCATAAGCAAAGAGATGATATTTCATATTCATAGGTCTGGAAAAATTATACAGCTCACATGGTTGTTAATATGTGGTTACAGTGAGCCAATGGCTTGCTTAGCATGAGTATAAGGAAATTGGGGGAATGGCTACACTGACTCTATGCACCTGAAACAAAATCCACTGACCAGCACCTAATTAACATGTTATCTCCTATGTTAAATCCATACAAAAAGTGGATTGTAAAAATTACCATTTGTGATTACTGTAAAATAAACATGGCAGCCTCGTAGAGAGGACCCACTCCTGAAGTAAATATAAAGTATTTAAACATAAAGAGTCCATTCTAAGGTAACTAAAAGCAATATGTACAATTTAGATGAGACACACTAGTAAAAACATCACTTGGATTATTTTATATTCTGATCTTTTATATTTCTGCCAATAGGTCCCTAACACCTAAATCTTACACACATGACCTTTATGTTTAAATCCTCTTTAACTTAAACTTTAAAGGCTGTTTGCACATGATGAGCAGTACGAGCTGCTTTCAGCTCATTTTTGTGCACAGTCAGTGTCAGGTGCAGTGTTTACCCACGACAATAGATTCAACAGCAGTTAATTATTTAAAACTGCAACCAAAGAGAAAGTTTTGCATGTTTCTGGTTCATAGGGACTTAAACAGCAATGAAAACTTCCCCCATCTACTCTACTTTAGACAGTATATCAATGTTATTCTCAAACCCAAGCTAATTACTAAACCCAAGCGAATACAACAACGTGACTTTCTGAAACATTTTTAATTACTTACACATCAACAAGAATGACCATATCTTTTGGGGATGAGGCTCCCTGGATGTACCTGTAATGAAGAGAGTTTGCAAAATGTCAAACCTCTAAATCTAATCCACATGTAAAAGACCAATATGTAAAAACAGCCGACTGTACCAGGGCCTCCTCCTGACATCGTACAGGTCGATCTTATCAGGGGCTTTCCAAGGTGTTGCTGTAAAAGTGAAAAGATTTTTTTTCCTTCAGGCTGTTCACATAACTTTGTATATGGCTCAATCCGTTTAAAATGACTCACAAAATTCCCCCTTCACATTCCACACATACCTGGATAGTAGCGTGTGACTCCCGTCGCGCTCCCAAACGCCTGCCACAGCAACGACGGATCCTCCCGACTGTTCTCCATGAAGACTTTCTCCAGCGCCTGCGTCCAGTTCAACTCATTCAGAATGACTGGAGCTGATGGGAGAAGAGTGAGTCTGATATTATTAGAAGCTGCAGTGGAAAAGAAAAATACATAATCGATTCACTTGCCTCCTTTATAAATATCTGTGGGGATCTGAACAGCCGTGTAGGAATAGTTGACATTGTTTTTGAAGTTGGGATCATAGACAAACTCCAGCTTGATGTGGGAGGGGTTTTCCACCTCTCCTTCTCCATCCATCGAATACTATGACAACAAGAAAAACACGTGTATCCCATCACCTTATATTGCCTTTTGTCTTATATATGAATATATAATACATTTAAAACGAGTCTGGTCATTTGTCTGTTACTCACATAATCCAGCTCAGCCTTGGAATCGTAGTAAGCCATATCCAGCTCCTAGAGGAAAACAGATATGAGGACAGACCATCACCTCTACGTGTTGAAGTGTTGTTGCAGTGAAACTAACAAACCATTAGTCAACTTATACTCAAGTTAAATCATGTCCCTAACCTTCCTGACTTTATATTGGTTTAAGGGAAATAGTGATAACAAACTCTACAGCCTATTCCTCCATTTCAATAGAGTGGCTGTACAGATGAGTTTAGTCTACAGTATATAAAATGATTACAAAATAAAAATGCATGTGGAATGTAACCATGCCCACGCATCATGACCTAAAACTACAAGATATGTAATGAAACATTGTTTTGTCATCAAGAATAGTAATAACTTTTATTGCTTATTTATACAAATGTATGCAGCCAGACACACTAAGGTCTAATCATACCATCAGTTACCGGTGGTGTGAGCAGCCAGCGTTATTGTGTTTATTGTATTATTTAAATTGTTTTTATTCTAATTGGGTGAAGCAGCTAATGAATATGCAAATATCTTTTACACCAACATGTTTGTTATTGTATAGGCTACTTCACATCTGTTATCACTGTGAACCTGAAGAGTTCCAGCAAAACTCCTGGGAAATCTGTCTCACCACCTCAACGTGCTCAATATTAAAAGGGGCTGCAAAATCTAAACAGAGCATCAGCTCTATACATGTGGTGTAGGTATGAGCTTTATACTATGACACAGACAGTTGCCTGATCACAGACAGTAATCTCCGGCTGCAGGACATAAAAACATCATGATGCAAAACAGAGGAGCAGCACAAATGTTTGCTCTTGTTCTCTCGCCAGTTCTGTCACGTTATGAATCCGTGGACAGGTTGGAAGGTCTGGGCAGAGCATGGCCGACTGCTAGAATTGAGATTGAAAATAAGCGTGACATCGATTTGAAGATGGATACGTTTTTTTATTGTCTGATTAACAAATCTAATCTCCAATTAGAGCCTTAGCCAATTTTACATTTCAACTACACACAAGTTTACGTCCATCTGCTGTTCGCTGTTACTGACGCAGCTCTCCTGTTGGCAGCGGAGAGCAGCTCTGTAACTTCCAGACATTATCAGCTTGTGCTCTGCATGAGTCAGTCTGAGGAAGACACATATTTCCTCCTTCATGTCCACTTCTCCTAAGGGCTCTGCTGCTTTAGATCTGAGCCTGTGAGTTGTGCATCCCCTAAATCTTTCACCTGCTTAATATGATGAGATTAATTGTTTCTTTTCTGTAAGGAAGGTTAGGATGGAGTCATTCTTGGCCTTGGAGACAAATCAATCAATCAACCTTTTAATCGTATCACACAATCGTCCTCAGACGATGGATTTTGCTGCAGTTTTCATAGAATCGTAGATGTTATTTTCCATTTTACCCTCAGTTCTTCCAACTCAACCTCTAAGGCAACATGGACAGAAAAATCATTGAGGTAACCATGACAACTGGAAAACTTAAGCTGCAGAACAGCTACTGAATAGACTCTGTGGTGAGATTGTTTTGTCAATGTTTTTTACATTGTAATACTGTATTTTGAAAGGCTGGTAAGTGGACTTTAAATCTAAAATACTAAAATATTGTGTAGTGAACTAGAGTCCAAACATTTAATCAAACTGCTACAAAACGTCATAGATATCGAAATATGCCTGATTTTTTCCATCAAGATCCTTTAAAATGTTAAAACAAAAAATTCATCTCGTAATGTTAGTCTCAGGAGGTAGAGCAGGTCATGGAGGTCGTTGGTTTGATCCCCGGCTCCTCCAGTCCACATCCTAAAGTGTCTTTGGGCAAGACACTAACCCTAAATTGCTCCTGACGGCTGTTTGGTCAGATTGAAAAGCACAACATCAGTGCATTGAGTGGTTGTTAAGACTAGAAAAGAGCCACATAAATGAGGACCATTACCTAAAAGAGACAAATTCCCCCAAACCTTTAGATTAATAACCATATCATAGAGAAATAACGGAAAACAGCAGATTACTGGAAGGCAGGAAATCAGCCTAAAAGCTTCAGTCTTTGGTCGACAGTGTCGTGAGGTTCACACAGTTTTAATGAAAGGGATGAAACATGCAAAACCACCAGTGGCGTCTTTCAAAACAACAGGAGGATTCTGTGCCTCAGAGACAGACGTGAGAGGCCGTGTGAGAGGATGAGGTTAACCCCGTCTCATTTTGTCGGGCAAATGAAGCAGACCGAGTGGAAAAGTGGAACGCCACAGTGTGTAGGACTCAAACAGAGCCGCACACAGCTGAGTGCACTCAGTCATCTGTTTCAGCAGCTGAGTGCTGAGGGATCCACTCAGCTCACTGGTGTAAATGTTCCCTCGTTCTTAGGTCGTCCCATTTAGAGTCACGGCGCTCGAGAAGCCCATCTGGTATGAGTTTACATCAGCGGTTAAATGTGACCGCCGAATAATTTCCATTATGGGAGGAAATGTGTTCAGCTTTATTGTTTTGACTGACAAAACAATAAATAATATAACCTAAATCTTTAATCAAGATGCACTTTGGTAAAGAAATACATCTAAAATAATTAATAAAAATGATTGTGCCTGCTCAAATTGTTTTTTAATATTAGTACAAACCCAGGATACTGTTGTATATCCACAGTATATGCATCATTGACTGTAAATTGAAATATTATGATGAACAAGAAAGGGAATTTTAAGGAAACCTCTTCACAATAAATCCTCAAAATAGTGCCACAGACACAACAAATAAACCGAACTGACAGAAAAACGCTGCAACAAAAAGCCCTTAATTGTCTGGACTCAGTGATGGTTATCAGATCCGAATTCAAGGATAAGGATCTGACTGCTCTGTATCTCAGTGGCCCTCAGCACAGTTAACATTTAAATAAAGTGATGAAGAGTTTTACCTTGATTCCATCCTGCCAGGGATGCTCTCGCTGGAGTCGCTCTGCTTCCCTGGCCAACCTCTAAATGTCGGAGACAGACAAACATTAGAGGAGGAAGTTTATTGATACGACTTGTCTCTGTACAGAAGAACACTAATGGTTCCTCGGATAGAGCCGCGTGTTTGTTCTTTTTCTGTTCTGACAATAAAAGAAAAGATGTCATACAAACCTTTTAGATTGTTTTTTTATCATTATTTAGATATATATCATATGTATTATTTTAAAAAATAGATATATTTTAGATTTAGATTCTATAGTGTAATGATTGGGGGCTGGGAATGGAGTGGAGTTGTCAGAGCAGCTCATATATTTGATTTTTTTTTAAATTATGAATGCAATTTTATATTATTAATAATGCACAATAGATATATTAATATCTAACTTTAAACATTACATTTAATACTGCGCAGTTAATAGTTGAAAATATTATTATGAACTATAAGATGAAATACTCACAGAGAAGCACAGTCAGTGGCATCAATTAGGTGTTTAATTATATTTTTTCAGAAATAAGATAAACTTACATCAAGTGCTTTGCGCTTCTTAGCCAGGAGCTTCTCAATGTCCGAGGCCACCTTCTCCACAATCTTCCGCGGCTGATTCTTCACCAGACTGAATCGTCGTCTTTCTTCATTGTATATCTGTAAATGTTTAATGGACAATGTAAAAACACCTCAGAGACCATAACAGCAGCACAATCACTCTGTCAAGTCTGTTTCTGCTGAGCTAATGTCTTTCTATTGACGATTTGTACCTTTAGATTTTATTGTCCACGCTGACTCGGCACAAATCTCCATTTACGTTAATGTAGCTGATTGTTATGTGCAGTATCTCTGTAGTGTTATTTCATATGTGAAACTACTACTCTTTATTTTCAAGAGCGTATTTTGTAAAACTAATGAAACAAACATTTTAAAAAACAGATTAAAAGAAACAAGAACTTAAATCTCAACACCTCAGAGCATTCCTGAAAGAAGAAACAGTCTCACAATTCAAAGCTCATGAATTTGCAAAAGAAAATCCTTTGCTCATATTTAAACACTGACACAGGGGAACAGTCAGTTGTTGTGTTTGTGTATTCAGCCCAAATCTAAAAATGGCCCCTGTCCTGTAATCTCTCCACAAGTCTGTTGTATTTGTTTCCACTGAGGAATCAGAGTTTTCTTTGTTAGTCAGTCTCACACCACATTGCAGATGCTCTTTTAGAGAGTCTGCCTCATAACAATGTTATTTACTTCAATACTTTGAACAAAAAGAAGATATAATAATAATAATAATAACAACAACAACTATTATATAGCACTTTTCAAAACAGCCGTTGCAAAGGGCTTCACAAAAAGGACGAATAAAAACACGAATAGGAAACATCAAAGACGTAAAAAAAATACAATGTCATTTAATTAAAAAACAGCTTACACAAAATCGGAAATCAAGGACAGTGGGTAAAATATTAAAAAGTTTTGGCAAAAGAAAAGGATAAAAGAAGTAATAGCAAAAAAACAATGAAGTAAAAGCCATTCGGTAAAAACGTGTCAAGGGATGATTCAAAAACTGTCTGATTTCCTCAGGTAAAATGTTTCAGATGTCATTGCAAGATCAAAACGTGAATTTTCTCTGAAACAGCATTTTCAAATCAAGGACACATTCATTTGTGGCTGCTGCATCCATACATCCATTATCTATAACGCTTGTTCTTTGACCGTGCCGCCCCGACTGCGACATGTTTTACTGATTATCAGGTCAAATGAACACACTCATTTAATGAGGTAACATGTTTTCTGTGATCTGGAAGAACAACATTAAGTCGTAGTGAGATGACCAGATAATAATGAGGTTTGGAGCACTTTGAAAATCCTGCTGAGCTGGTCGGATAAATGTGCTAATAAAGTTTTCTAAAGCAGCGTCTGAAACTGTATCATATGAGAAACTGATTCCACCTTAGATTGAGGTTTCATTTATGATCTAATCAAAATAAAAAACTGATGACAACTTTTAGTTTTTTTGACAAACATTTTGTGAATATGTAAATTAAAAAATATGATACACTCCAGGACAATGGGGAAATGGTAAATTAACTGTATTTATATAGTAATAATCCAGACTTACTGACCATTCAAAGCTTTTATAGTAGTCACATTCACCCATTCATGCAGCACTTCTATCCGCAGCGCTGTTTCTATACCACATTCACACTCAGCTTCAGTATTTTGCCCAAGGACACTTCAGAATGCAGAGTGGAGGAGCCGGGGATCAAACCACTGGCCTTCTCATGGACGACCCTCTCTACCTCCTGAGCCACGGCCGACTACACACTCTTACTTGAGTCTGAAACTTGCTGCTAAACTGAGAGAACGCGATTCACCCAGATGATGTTAATGCTTTTTCTCCTGAGGGCCTGGACTTAAATTAGACCACACATGGCAACACATCACAGTGAACTTCAGGGGACCTGAAATATGGCCTCTCGACATCACCGCCAAGTTTCCCTTATGATTTGTTGCGCTGCAGAGCTTTATGGGTCGTCAGACAACATCTGCGAACGACAGCAGATAAACCTGATTGGAGAAAAACTCCTCCAATATTTCTTTCTCACAGACATATTGTAAAGTTTTAGAGTTTCCTTTCAAAACTCTTTATGTACTTTATTGTTTTTCCAAATTTTCGCAGTGATTCTGAGGAAAATTTAAAACAGAAAATGACTTAAGGAATCATTCAGTCGGACCATAAAATACAGACAGAAATTGCACTGATTTAAATGAAAAGACATCATAGCGACTGTTTCCCTCTTTTACTTACAATATCATGATAATTTCATATATGCCATTTTTATTATAACACTATATATCAAGCAGCTCTGATGTTTTCTCACACTCAGTGGTCTGATATTTAACCGTCCACATTTTAAGATCCAATTGAGACAACATTTAAAATCTTGCAAACACAGCAGAGGTTCACATGATGAAATGTTTGTTATTGGCTCCAAAGGAACCAGAGCAAATAGTGCAGCACATGCATGTTTTCCGTATCAGAACATGTTTTATCTTCAAGAAATTATTCATTTTAACCCTGTGTGCTCCAGAATCTAAAAAAACAAAGCCACAAATCTTCATTATTACTCCACAGAGAAACCATGGTGACTCGGAGTTCAGAGGGTTCACCATCCTCACATACACAGGGTAGGATATGAGCTGATACTTGCAGCCGCTCAGCCTCAGCTTGGTATCTTGTGGGTTTAAAGGCATCACACTCTCAACCCCATGATGACAGATGTCAGGGAGAAGATAAGGACGAGACAGGAGCGGAGACAGTGACCTTGATGAATCAATTTGGCAAAGCTACGGTACATGCACACCATGTGACAGCACTCAACCTATAAATGGACTTCACGAATTGAACTTACAGACATCCCTCAAGTTGTGCACTGACCAGATGCTTTACGAGCCCACGCCGCACAGATGGGAACATGCAGTAATGAACAGGGTGTTTGCTGTGAAATGTCTGTCTGTGAGCTACATCCTGTGTTATATTCAGGATCGAGATGTTCCAGTGAGGATGGAAATGACATCGACAAAACTGTAGTCTGTAGCCTTTAAAACAGAGAATGGTAGCAGTAGAACCAGTAGAAGCAGAAAATGTCCTCATAATGGATGGATGGATTTTTACTAGCCATGCAGCGTGGCTGTTGATCTGTCTGTCCACCACTTTGGTCCAGACCTATCTCAACTGTCAGATGGTTCGCCATAAACTGTGGTCCCTCTGTCCCTCACAGAATGGATTGTAATATCTTTTGTGAACACTCAAATTTTCTGCTAGCACAATCATCACATCAAAATTTGTCAAATTATTTGGTTTATGGCCAAATACGTGAAGAACTAAGCATGCTAGGCAATAATAACTTGGTAGAAATGGCAAAACCTTGTTGTGTTAGCATGTTAGCATTTAGCTTAAAGCATGGATGTAGACTGTGGGTACATAAAGCAACAGCTTCCTCCAAGCAACCCACAAACACATGTTTTATGGACATTTGGAAAGTGCATCTACAAAGTCGACAAACTTTTTTTTGTGGCCTTTCGTGAAGTGATCGCCTCCCAATGCGCAAATGTTGCAGCAAAACAAACAAACCCTGACACTATTTTGTCAGCTCAATATAAAGAGAGCCGACATGAGAGTTGCCCCAAATATCACGATCGCCCCCTGGTGGCTGGCCGTAAGCAGATGGGACATGAGCCTAAATAAGTCTGTACACTTAAAATATTTTTTCAAAGATGGTGTATGTTTGGTTTTAATATTTAATTGACACCGACTCACAATTGGTTGATCAGTGAAACCTCGACACTGCAGCTCCAAATCTAATTCATACTGCACAGACTCTGGCTCCCAGATGTAAAAAGCAAACGTTATTCTATAAATAAACTATGATCGCATGACTTCAACTTCACCACCCCTGAGCTTCCAACTTGAAACATGGCGCTTATTTCTTCCACTAAAGTCTCTTTGTTTTCTAAAGTTAGTAACAGTGTGGAAGATTGTGAGAATTAACACACAACAAGGCTCTAAAGACAGAGTGATGAGTAAATCAGTTTTCATGTTTGGTGGGATGATGTTGTGTCAGCTCCAGAGAATGGTCCGGCTGCACCATTATCTTTCTGCTCCAGAGGAAAAAACCCATCACTGAGCAGTCGTACAGAGTCCATCAAAATGATCCGCAAATGTAAAATCATGGCTTTTTGTTGGTTGAGGAATAGACGATGACATTTAATTTAAATCACAGGCCTTTCCTCGCCCAGAGAAGACAGCACCAATCGTTCCGGGCACAATCTCTTAACAGAACCAGCGAACCAGAGTGTTTCAGGAGCACGGGCGGATTAATGAGGATTGAATGAACAAGCGAATCTCTCATCGAGGCATTACTGCAGACAGCGGACTGACCATCTGCTCTGCTGTGACACAAACAGAGAGGACACGTGCCGCCGCTCTCTGCTGGGGGAACGCCCCCACACATCTTCCCATCGCAGCGCACGATTGCCCCCTGCAGATGATCTTCGGACCATTTTTTGGGCATTTGCCTTTTCAGGGATAACCCCTTCCTCCCATCCACCTGTTAACAGTGCGGATATAAAGTAACCTTATAACTTATGGAATAGGACAGAGAAATGGTGATATTCTAATGGATTTGGGTAAGAAATGTCTTCCCAATAATGAGAACATGCAAACAAAGGACCAGATTACTGTGATAATAACTAGAAACTTGTTCTATAAATGCATTACACCGAATGAATCTAAAACCCTTGTTTTCAGCACATTGGGTGGAAACCTAATTTCATGGTTCATCTTTTCAAACTTGTTATTTTCATTATCTATCAATCTGCCAGTTACTCAATAGTTTCCCATAGCTCAAGGTGAGGAATTCAAATCGCTTGTTTTTTCAGACGAGACACAAAAACTCAAAGCTATTAAGTTGTGTATAAAAGCGATAGACAACTATTTAATCTTCACATTAGAGAAACCTGAAGGATCAAATGTTAGATATTTTTTGTTGAAAAATATCTCAAACTATTAATATGTTAACAAAAAAGCCAAATAATTTCCAAACACTTTTCCATCAATTGACATCATAATAGATAAAGACATAATGATAATTGACAACTTTTTCCCAAGTCAATAGCTCAAGCATTTAGAAACCAGGTTAAGTGCACACAAGGCCAAATACACATATTACTGATTTAACTAACTGAATCATATTCAAACTCCTTTATCTTCTCATACAGGGTGACCGCCATCAGAAAACATATTTTCTCACTTTTATGTGTCCAGCGTTTGGGAAAAGATTTCTCCAATACAAAGTAAGTGATTTGAATTCATGAGAGCCGAGGTGTGTTGAAGAAGTAAGACACTAACTTTTCAGTTTTTTAATGAGGTTTGTCAACACTATAAAAAATGTAGAATGTCAGCAGCCTTATCCTTCAAAATAAAGTCTCTTTCTAGAAACAATATCCTGTAATAAATCAAAAACGTGTTTAAAATAGAATCCATTACCCTTTGATAAAACAGATTTATCATTAATGGATATATGACAGTTTAGAATTCAGGATACTGCCGAGCTCCGGTAATCATATTACCTTAATGCATATATAATGTAAAACGTAATGTAAAAATGCACCAGATGAGAACATGTAATCATTTATTTAATTGAGAGCTTTGTCGTGTGTATGAAAACAGAGACAAATGACCTGTTTCACTATTAACACATACAACTGACGTTATGTGATCAGCTTATGAAACTAACGACTTAATGAAGCATAATACTATATATTCTAAGTGGTGGTGGATCGTGATGGTGGATTGTGATCATGGTGGCAGCTGATCATAGACTAAGATTACAACAAGGTATACAATATGCCTACTCACATATTCTACCATTTCTGGCAATAACTCCTCCATTTTATTTGTCACTGCTGCTCCCTTCATCTCTATCAGACATTTTCTTATGTACAAATACTTTGACACCCATTTCCATTATGTTTCTGCTAATCAATGTTGTACATATTGTATTTTTGTTGATGTGCTCATCTACACAGCATCTAATGTACTTCTGTCCGTCCTGGGAGAGGGATCCCTCACATGTAGTTCTCTGAGGTTTGTGCATTTATTCCCCCTGTTAATAGTGTTTGTTTTGGTAGTTTTTCCTTACTCTTGTTGAGGGTTAAGGACAGAAGATGTAACACCTTGTTAATTCCTATGAGACAAACTGTGATTTGTGAATATGGGCTATACAAATAGTATAAGTCTAACTGCTGCAGGCATGTGCTCGGGCATTGATCATTACTGAAAACAGTAATACCAGCAAAATGTGGCTATACGATATTTAAAAAAAATGTAAGCACACGTTCTGAAAACTGTTGAATATGGAAGCTATTATAGAGAGTTTATGTCTGACCTGGGAAAACAAAAGTGTTGTGTTCGTGGCGCTTCATTGCTCTGTAGGGTGTCCCAAAAAATCATGAGAAAAACAACTGTAACTATTGTCTTGTTCTATGAAGCCATTACGCCTTACATCTACTACATCTTAATGGTATATTTGATAGTTGTGTTTATGCAACACGACCATGAGTAGGAACTGTATCCTATAAAAAAGAGAGAGCGACACACTCACCCCTTTCAACTGCTGAGCTCCGGTGATTTGTTGAAAGACTCTGTCAATCTCCTGCTCCACGCGCCTGGCCCAGTGCATTATCCTGTGGATAAACATCACATCACAACTGTCACACAACCAGAGGAGAGATACGTGTGTGTGTGTGTTGTGTGTGTGTGTGTGTGTTGTGTGTGTGTGTGTGTGTGTGTGTGTGTGTGTGTGTGTGTGTGTGTGTGTGTGTGTCTGTGTGTGGGTGGGTGGGTGTGAGGGTGGGTGTGTGGGTGGGTGTGTATTTCACAGAACTAAGCAGCAATATTTTACCCAAAATAGCTTTTACCATTGAAAATCAGTTTCATGCAACAAAAATGGAACTTAATACCACTGTTTACACCAGTTCTTTGTTGAATGACAAGAAAGACAAACAATAGAAGCTTAAACAGCTGTAGCATCCATCTCTAAATTAAGCCCTGTAATTTTAATCATAAGCTAGCTAATCAGCTTTGTTGACTCGACATCATAATTCTGCGAGAGAATACCTCCAAAGCAAAGAAAAATAACCACTCTGCTATATCATAATTACGTGTGTAAACAGCTTTTAAAATCTACTTTGACGGCCGTGATCACTTGGTGCAATTGGAATTCCTCCAATGGCCTCCACAACAGAGCAATGAACGAGCCAGAATAAACAAACCATCCCCTGTGATGAGAATGGTAAGAGGAGCGATAACAGGAGAGGAAGAGGTATAGACAATTAAATCATCTCCAGGCATTAACTCTTAAAGCTGACAATGTTAAAGATGGTTAAATATATGTAGAAAAAAGCAGCAACAGTCTGTCTGATAGAAACCGGAGGAATAATCCTCCGAGCTTATATGACGACCTTGCGTTGTTAAGCCACTCTTCATAAAATGAGCTACCGGTTAAAGGTTGTTTCTGTTTCGGTGTGTTTTCAGTTGTGAACCTAAAGGTGTGACTTTGACCCCCGATTTAATCCACCCACAACTGGCTTTGAAGATTTCATACCCTCTAATTACAGCCACATTACGGCCAAACCCTAGTGGACTCATCACACATCTGCAGAACTGAGCTTTAAATGAGAGCTGGCTTTAAATGTGCACATGCTCCGTGGGGCGCGAATGGGAGGCTGGCTTGTTTATGACCCCAATTCAAGGTCAGGTTATTTTTTGTCGCTGTGGGAGAAATATTTGCATGATATTTAACACCGTCTTGGATAATTAGAATAAAACTCAACTTTCAATCTCTCTATTTTCCAGTGGAGCACAGAAAAATGCTAATGTAGCCTAGTCTTCACCCAGCTACTGTGGACCGCAAGATGGATGATTGGACGTCGTTCAGTTTTATCCATCCTTGCCTGCTTCTCATTCTACTCATTTTGTTTATGTTGTGCAAATTGAGATGAGAGAGAGAGAGAGAAAGTTGGAGAAAATCCCCAGAGTGGGTTTCGTCAAACACTGTGGTCGTGTTGCATGCGGATATTCAACTAATGAGATTCCAATAGGATCAGTGCTCCTGCTAATCTCTTTGTGAGAAGTCAAATCAAACAACATAAATCTCATCCACCAACACTGTACCATCAGATGTGGTTCCTGCAGCGAAAGCCCTCCCAGAGCACACACCAATTATGGGCTACTGCATTCTTTGCCACTATAACATTGGGCTGTAAGTATATATATCTGCGCATTTAGAACATGAAGTAACTCTTATCTTGGGAGGCCAACTGTTTTCTTGCCAGTATCAAGAAAATAATCAAAATGTCCCAATCTGCAATATTAAAGCAGCACACAATCCTAAACACAAGCAGCATTCTGCATTATCACAACTCATTTCTCCCATATTTGGATAACGCCATGTTGAAGCCAAAAGGAGAAGAAGAGCTTAAGGTGCAAACCAATCAATAGAGATTATAATAAATACCACAGTGTTTATTGTACAGACTCCTTGTGTGCTCACCTTATCCTCAAGACACCCTGAGGATCACTTAAGATTCATAACTCCCCCTGTTCACCTGAATCCCTTCACTGCATCAACCTCCATTCATTGGCTGAACATGCAATCCTGCAGTTCAGTCTGACCGAATTACTCAAAGACGACGTTTTAGAGGTGAAACATCTAGTTGACCTTTTTAACGAAATCAGTGCGAGCGAGGAAATAAATCTTAATTCGCTGAAAATCGCCAAGGATCTTGTAAGTGCCGAGAGAGTCGATCCATCATCAGTCAAACAGCTCCCGGCAGAGTTACGAGGCAACATCACAGATTAAAGTCTTGTCTGGCTTGTTTATCGGACAAGCCACAAATCCCCACTCAACTGTCCACATCCACAGACAAGACAAAACCTTTTTTGGAAAGAGCCAAGCTTTCTTCTCCTCTGTTGATGCTGCTACTGTGAGCTGAAGCATGTGAAGTTAAATACTCTCAGATCTAATGATGAATAAAAAGCCTTTAGTACAGTGCTAGACTTGTCACACTCCTTTTTTTCAAGAGGACATTTATTTCTGGATTTCTGGAAAGAAACAACCACTAAGATAAACACCTCAAGACGATCACTCTAAATGCTCGTTCAGGATGTGATGCTTGACAAAGTGTCTTCAACAGGCACAGCGCTATGGAAAAGTGAAATTATTTTCAGCTTGAAGCAGCAACAGTGAAGGATTCTCTGAAAAAGAGCAGCAGCTGTCAATATGGCGACCAAAAAGATAAATGCAATGGACTCCATGTCTTTCTCTTCGTCTATTACCATTGTCTTCATTCAAAACAGTTTACAGGAGACATAATGCTTTTAGCCATGTAAGTGCGATGGCTTTAAGTGAACTCTGCGCTTCATCCGCTCGCCTCTCCAGCCCTGTGGGACATCTGAGAACTCTGTATCATTGCGGTGCGATGCAGTGGCTGAATAACACAGGTTACTTCCTCACTGTTACCCGCTCTACTCATACACTCCTGGGACGAGAGTGAGAGAAGCTCTACATGATGTGACCCATATTTACTTGCAGCAGCAAGAGCGAGAGGTGGAGCAGCAGAGCGCTAGGTGGAGTATAAGAGGCAGATAGAGGAGACATATACAGCTTTATGCATTTGGATAAATGTGTGTGTGTTATGTCTCTCTATGTATGTATCTATCTATCTACATATGCATGTTTCCACAACATCCTCCTAAAACTAAGTAAGTGGCATGGTTAGGGAGAGTGATGGTCCTTGGTACACACTAGAATATTTCAACAGCTACTGGACGGATTGCCACGAAGTTTTGGGGCGGCCATTCAGGGTCCTCAGAAGAAAAATTTTATTGTGGTGATCCCTTGGATTTTTCCTTTAAAGAGGTTTTAAATGAAAACTGTGGGAAGAATTTCAAGAATTGTTGCATGGGTCATTGACGTGACACCTATATTTTCTGTCCGACTGCATTTTCTTCTGTTAAAAAAAGGTTTAAATACATAAAGAAATACCATATATATGTAGTACCTGTCCCGTATATTTACACACTTTAAATTTTCAAAAACCATTAGTTATTTAAATGTTTCTGTCAAAATATCATGTGGTGCAACGTCCGGCCATGACTGCTGTTGTGAAAACTTCTTTGAAATTACTCAAAATCTATTCAAATTTATTTTCTGCCATATTTGGCATGATTTCCAAAGTCTTTTGTAATCCTGTACAAAATTGCAAAGCATTTGCATTTATATTTCCATCATAGTATACAAACAAACTTTGTCCGATGATGTCCATTTTATGAAATATCATGTGGTGCGACCACCAAGAAAGGACCAATTTGGGACTTTGATGTTGAAATCCATTCAAAGACAGGAAGTTGCATCATAAACCATTTTGCCAATGACCCATGGAAGCAGCAACAGGTTTGTAACTCTCTCTCAAATTTGGAAAAAAATTACCTTTTTCACAGCTGGTATGTAGTTGCCACATTTGGATATCGTGTGGTATGACCTCAAAAAAACTATTATAGTTATTTCTAAAAATATATATTTTGATTATAAATTTCATAGTGACCTTTTGTGCTGACCTAGTTTGTTTTCTTTAGGTGGCCAATTCTGTGGCTGTAAATTTTGACTGAACTAGAAAAACATCATGTGGTGCGACCAAATGTGGTGCGACCATTGCAGAGTGTTTTACATGATAGATATATGTCCTAGATCGGGAGTTTTGGGGCTTTTTTAAATTCAATTAATGATTTATATACATAAAGTACTTTATTTAGTGACTAGTGATTTTTGTTACTAATGACTTTATATTATTGAGAAATTGTAAAAAAAAATGTAAGCATATTAAGGAAATTAATTCATTTTAAGATAAATTACGGTCGCACCACATGACATTTTTTAAGGCCACGGACAATTCATCTAGATGAAAAAACACTAAAATCAAATAATTTGAAATTTGTATATGATTTTATGTGTACACAACATTCCTAATGTTTGAATAATTACAATAGATATTCTTTTTTTTTGTATTTTAAAATTGGCCTGTTGAAAATCCTTATACGTCATTGACCCGCATACATTCATGTCTCTCCCAGGATGAATTGGTAAGACTATTTAGTCCTAAGTACTTTTTGTGCTACAAGTTGTACTTTATATGAAGTGCTAACTGGTAAATGTTAGCACTAAACTAACATGGTTAACATGGTAAACATTTTACCTGCTTAACATAAACGTGTTAGCATTGTGACGCACACGGAAATCAGTTGTGTTGTCTTAGTCCGTTTGAGGTTGTGATTAGGTAGTGGTTCTTGGACGAGCAGTTTGCCAGTTCAGACATCATAAAGTACCGGCTGGGGCGACACAGCTATTATCAGGGTCTCCTCCATCTTGGCTCACTTTCAAAACTATGGTTAAAGACAGCCAAGAGGGGTCGACCACACAAACGTTGTTGTGTGGTGGATCAGTTGAGACAGTGCTGGCCAAAGACAACCAAAGTTGAACTCCATGTGAAGCCATGCTTTACCACAGGAAGCTAACATTTCTACCTCCTCGCCACTTCAATGTTTACGTATGTGAGTCCTAGGCTTATATCTTTCAATGAATTTTGGGCAATAAACCAATCAGGGTACCATCTTGCATTCCCTTTGAAGGCCAGCTGCACTTGATGGATTGCTATTACAAGGGTGGTTTTGCTTCTGCAAACAAAATGTTTCACTTTGCACACAAGCAGAACACCTATTTGTGCAAAAAGCAGACTGTACACTCGTTGTGCACCTGCCTATGAAGGTCGTCATGTCTATCTTGATACAGATGGGTGCTATTGCTTTTTACACAATAGGTGCTTGATGGAAAAAGTATGACTATGTCATTCTGAAACAAGCAAAGGTCACGCTTGGTGCCACTTTGCACTGGGTGTTACAAAGGGCCCTTAGTGTTTTTACTAAATAGCTGGCAACAGTCCACAACACAAACAGATGTGCTGGACTCAGCATGTGTGTGTTAACCAGGTGTTGAATTAAATTCACTTACAGCATCTCCTGCTACACAGAAATTGAACTTGAGAGCGCGACAGGCTCAGATTTTAGATTCAACTGATCTGCATTCTGCATGATGGTGAGCATCACCCGTTGTTCTTACTTTCTCTGATCGACCTCCACCCATGCTGCATTTAATAAAATATTTTTTGTAGAATACTGTAAATGCTAATACTAAACGTCTTTCAAGCATCAGAACACTCTTGTATGTTTATTGTTCCCATAGGAGTCCAATTCATCCAGCTTAATGCCCATTTCACATTTTTCTACTGATGGTCCAACACTTTTAAAACCACTGGATCTATCTATCTATCTATCTATCTATCTATCTATCTATCTATCTATCTATCTATCTATCTATCTATCTATCTAATTGCAGACGGAGACAGACAGAGTCAAGACAGAAAGGGTGGGAGTGAAAAGGGTGAAGAGAGAGAGAGGGAGAGGGGGAATAAATCCTCACTGCTGCAGTATTAATTCTTAATTGGAATGAGATGCTGTTCTTCAGCGTAGTGATTCTGCTTCATTTATCTTACATGAAGAGACCTAGGGCAGAGGGCTATGTAGTTGTTTCAGAGCACTCAGCAGAAAAATCGGGGGAGAGACGAAGGAGGAGGAGGAGGAGGAGGAGGAGGAGGAGGAGAACGCAGAAGCTATACCCTACTTGAAATAACCCAATTCATCATAAAATTCACACATACACACGCACATATACGCCGCCCAGATTTATAGACCCCCATTCCTAATTGGTAAATACAGCTCGGATCCGCCGTTGCGATTGGCCAGAAATCCCCCCGCTGTGTGCCCTGAAGATGAGTGGACCATCTGGCCATGTTTCTCCCTCCAGAGCAGCCTGATTGCAGAGCCTGGAGGTGGGCCCAGATGACTGTGGTCTCAAGTTAAGCATCAGCTGTACTTAACAGCAGCGGGTTAAAGGTTAAGAATGAAGAACCAAGAACATGATTAATTTAGAAAAAAGAAAGAGAAACTGTTCATTCCATTGCAGGAACTGAGCAGGAACAGGAACCACACCTTCATTCCTCCATGTAACACTGAGCATGCAGTGCTTCTACAGTTGAGAGCTGCTACAGTATTGTCGGTGGACTCTAAAGGTTGCTAGCTTAAGATAGGATTATCGTCAAATCTGCCTTTCACAAAAATTAAAGAAGTATTTTCACTATTCACTTGAAAGCCTGCGTGGAAAGATGTTGTTGCCTGCTGCATGAGAACAGCAAATGGTACCTTGATGTTTTGATGGTGCTCAGGACTATTTAAAGCTATAGACAACCTCAGCTATAACTTAACTGGAATTAATTTAGTCAAAGTCTCACTTCACATCCCAGCTTAGCATCAACCACATTCTTTTTCAAACTAATGATCTAACATCAAAGGCAACAAGGGGTGTAATCTTAAATTAAGTGCAGGCGGATATCCACCAGATCTAAATTATACTGGAAATTAATTACCGGAAATTAGAAATGAACTTACATGGAATATGAGTAATCGTATCTGCTATTAATTCAAACTTGGCAACTAAACATGAACTAGGTGTTCTGGTTGACTGAAGCAATAACATGCGATTTCTCATTTATCCCTGCAATGATCTGAAGATATATGCATGCATACATATATCATGCAGTCCCAGTGTGGACAACACCTCGCACAGCTTTTAACACCCTGCCTTTACATCGATGCAATCGCCAACACTGTCAAATTATATAACAGAGAGAATAAAGCAGGGGGTGGAAGGGGAGGGGGTCTGAAGTGTCTCAGTGTGGACGAGCCCGAAGTTGTCTCCCATCCACATCCTGTCACTACACGTTTCCAACCAGGGGGACGGTTACTTACGTGTACTGCTGTGGGAACGTGAGAGCCTCCGCTCCAGGCCACGATGCGCTGAATCCCGCCAGGAGGATGTGGACAGATACCAAGCAGGCGATGCTGCAACACCTTGTGCCTATCGCCATTTTCCATTAAAGAAAAATCTCGTTGCGGGTGTTTTTTTTTTTGTTTTTTTTGTTGTCTTTCTTCCGATGCGTGGATGAGGCTGTCACCGGGGGGAGCTGCGGAGGGAGGGTGGTGCTGTTGAAGGTTCGGGCTCAGTTTCCTCTCGAGTTCATGTCGCTTGTCTTTTGTCAAGTGGACGCGGAGGAGGAGGAGGAAGAAGAGGAGGAGGAGGAGGATGAAGAGGAGGATTCAGGCATGGGAGGCATCGCGGACGGTGGGAGATGCTCGAATGCAGCTGCCAAGACACTGCGGAGTCTCTGCTCCTGCTCCCACATGCACCAAGAACACCACAACACCAAGTACACCACAACACCAGCTCACAGGCCGGCGCGTCCCCGACAGCTCTCTCTCTCTCTCTCTCTCTCTCTCTCTCTCTCTCTCTCTCTCTCTCTCTTCACCAGCAGCCCGCGGATGATTCCAGGCGCGCTCACGCTCGCCAGGCAACAGAGGAGCAGCAGAAGAATCTAGTTTGGTTTTTATTTATCTCTGCAGAGCCACGTGGGATTTGTCATCCGCATACATTTGAATTTTTAATTAAAGGGATAGTTCACCCAAAAATTAAAATGCACTCATTAACTGCTCACCACTCTGCCGATGGAGGGGTGGGTGAAGGGTTCGAGTCCACAAGATACTTTGGGAGTTTCAGGGGTAAAAAGCGTTGCAGCCAAATCTAATTAAATTGAAGTAAATGGTGAACGATTCTTCAAACGTTAAAAAAACAACAGAAAAAAACACAAATGCCTCCATACTGTTCCAGTGGTGTCATCCAAGTGTTCGTAAGCCAAATGTTCAAATTCGAACTCGAAATAAGGTAATTTACACCAGGTATTAGCCTAAATGTCCGCTGTGATCCACGCATGAATGCAGCTCTGCAGGAGGATAACAGACGGCATTTAGGCTAAAAACATGGGTTGAACGCAGCTAAATTAAGAAACTGTTAAACAACAACTTCTCTTCCCCCAAGGCTGCATCACCACCCAGGCCCCAACACACAGGGGCTCTACAGGTCCCATGTTTCACCTGGGTTTGGATATTTAATCATGTTGCTCATAATTTGAAAATGATAAGCTTATGAAATACAACTCTTTTGGGGAAACCTGGACATGACATGTAAAAGGCCCCCAGTCTCCCTAATCCCAAGAAGGCAGCAGCACAGGGACAAAGAGTCTTACACAAAACAGCAGCTTTATTCATATTAAGCAATATCCAAAACAACAACAAAATGCATAAGGTGATAGTTCTAATATAATGTATAATTATATCTAGAATGTTATTTTGTTAAAGAACAATCCAGTAGTTCCCTTTTCTTATCTTTGCGGATTGATATCTGCTTGAAGTTGGTGCCCCTGCTCACATTTCAAAAGCCTCTGAGGAAAGATAGATGCCTATGAGGTTCAGCACAGGCCCAGGGGCCCAAGGGATCAACAGGGCCCTTTGTTAGGGCCCTTGTTTTAAGTGACTATTAATGATCGTTATTTGAAAGTCACAGAGGTCAATAAAATATGAGTTTCCTTAAAACTTTCTGTTCTACTTATCCAGCTTGCAATGGACCTTTTGGTTGGTTTGGTGAATTTGATGTAATTCGCACCACTAGAATGCAGTTGGCGTACCTGTGCATTAATTCTATTAACAAATGAATAACGTGATCACAGTGGAAAAGTCACAGAGTAGAGTATACGTAGTAAAACAGTATAAAGTAGACAGCATGCATCCATTTTGAGTTTGCTTTCGATGAAAACCATTCTACCGGGACGCAAAAGCACAAATAAAAGAAGCTGCACTCAAATGGGAAAATACAAATTAAATTGAGTGGTTGTGAGAGACCTCCAGAAAGGACAACAAAAAATAAAATCATAAGACACTCATTATAATTATCCTTGGTAAATTTAATTGCAGTGAGATTGGTCTACATCACATCTGATGTTGCACACATTGTTCCCATTAGTGGATTTGGGACACAGCATAGGCTGTTTGGTGTTTGGAGCGTGTGGGTGCTGATTACCCTGCACCTGGTCTAAATAAGGAAAGGGATGTGCACCGTAAATATAGTTTGGGTTAAATCATTTAAAGAGATTTACATAATTTACAGAGATAAGAAGTCACATATGTGTTTTATTTTTAAATAAGTCACGCATGGGGCTTTACAACCAGCTCTGCACCCTGATAACTTAAGTCATTGTCGGTCAAACAACAGAAAACTTCCCAGATTGGATTGTTAAAGATAAAATATTTACATATGATGACAATAATAGAAGAAATCTCCATCACCAACAACAGACTTTAATCAACAGGAACTGTCTATGACAAACATGAGACTTTTACAGCTTTAAATTTTCAGGTTATGACCTCAACTAAAGTTAATTTGCATTTGTCTTTCTGTCTGTTAGTACGATTATGCAAAAACTTGCAGACAGATTGATACAAAACTTGGTGGAAGGGTGGGGTATGGGTCACGGAATAACCCATTAAGCTTTTGTGCGGATCCAGATCAGGGGGTTGATCCAGGAGTTTTTTCAACAGTAACGTTGACTGCAGATAATGAACGGCTCTTGATGATAAAAAAAATAATAAAATCATGCACATTAAAGGGACTGATATTTATTGAGTTTGAGCAACTTGATGCAGATCCAAATAAAAATCTGGATCTAGTGAATTTAAATGAAGTCTTGTCGGGGGACCGTTGGGCTTTGGCGGCGGTTTGTGTTCTCTGAGTGCCACTCTAGTTTGTAGATACAATCAAAAATAAACAATACTGTGATCATTGAACAGTAATGTTGGACAGACTACAATTAATTTCCACTTAAACAAGAATCATGTGAAAGTTACAGGAAGTTGTGGCTCCAATCACCAATTCATCATACACTGCAGCATCAGGGGATATTAACAGTTCAAGTCCATAAAAGCATGAAAACCACAGAACTGATAAGAGATTAATAGCTCACAAGTATAAGAGGCACAACTCAATCCACTAATTGCAACATGTCAATATATGAGCTGTAACTTTGTGCACTGTATTATGATAATAATAGTCATCCTGGAGATGACAGCAGGGTGTGTGGGGTGACTGCAGGAATCAGGTTAACTGTCCCTGCATGGGCCCACCCCCCACCATAGGTGTCTTTGACTGACACTCGTATCCCCACCTCACCCTGTCTACATTCTGTCCCTGCATCTGATCCTGACCTCTGAGCAAGGGAGACAGCGTCTGAGGGAGCGACTGTCGAGGCTTTTTTATTTCCTAATAAATAACATGCCAATAAATGACTGCCCTCAATGCAGAAAGACTTGGCTGCAGTGTTCCAGTGAAGGCGCGTTGCTGTCATGTCAAGCTTTCCCGAAATAGTGGAAGAGGGATCTTTTCTCGCACAAAAATCTTTTACAGCACCAACAGTGTGTGTTTCTGCACCCAGGCGCTCAGATGCTCGACAGCTGACCCGACAGGATGACTGCACCTATCCCTGCCCCCTCTGGGAGGAAGGATGTGGGTTCTGCTTTTAGTCGCCTCTCTGACGGCCCCATGTGCTAATACTGCTGTCATGTCCTGCGGAGAGAGAAGACTAATTACTGACTGCTCAGTCTTCCTGCCAGTCCCCCTCGGAGAGCCATACACTGTTAATTGGACGACAAATCCAGAGGGAGCTGAACTGTGGATGAGGCCGACCTTTACCTCGTGTAAACAGCATTACGAATCATAAGAAGTTGTTTATTTCTCTCATTGCTCCTTCATTTCACAACATCCGTGTTCAGGGAATATTCTCCATTTTCTTTATAAGTTAAGGCGAGTTCTCATGAATAAATGTAACTTGTTGTTTAGGGGATTTTCTATGAAAACACAATTTTAGCTGAGCAGATTTTTTTCTTTGCCTTGTTCTGATGGGTTTTAAAATGATATATATGCTGAAATGCTACATATACTGTAAGACGATAAAACACAGATATGCTACCAGCTCTGTGAAATTGCACTTTTGCTTGATGATTTGTGCAAAGTAAATGGTAATGTCGACTGCTCACAATGACGATGCTAACTTAGCAGAGTTTTGAGGTATATATACAATGATGATGGTGAGAGATGAAAGGTCAGAGGACAACCACAGTGGTTACAATTCAAGATCTCACTTCAGTTTTAGAAACTCTTCCAATGGGTTTGTGGTCTGAACTTATCTTTTGTTCTTTATACAATGGCATTCTTGTAACCCCTATTTTATTTGATTCTTTTAATTTATTTTTGCATCTTGTCATAAATGTTCACTTGACATTTAAACCTTTTTTTTTAATTGCTTTTATTTATTCTGTTTTGTTAAGCATTTTTGTAACTTTATTTTGAAAAGCAATATATATAAATAGAATTTATTATTATAAGACAATGTCTATGATGACAAGCCATTCAGTCGTTTGACACTAATATTTTACTAAACCACAAACATCAGCCTCATGGTGGCGCTAAAGGAAAGTCAGGGGATCCTCAAAGCAACAAAGATTCATCCTCAGGGATCATGTATATTATCTGTATGAATATAACGACAATGCCTCCCATTGCTGTTGATATATTTCAGTCTGGAACAAAGTGATGGACTGATTGACTGTGAATGAGCAGTGTGTGGCAAAAAAACATTTTGTATTTAGCCTCATTGGTTCCTTTGGGACACTGTGTACAATATTATCTTTAATTCCATCTAGGTCACTGTTAACAGCTGAGTTGAGTTCATAATAAAACTCACTGTGGTGTGTAGGCGGGACAATGGGAACCAGATGAGGTGCACTTAATGATAAATTGAAGGCCACAGAGATGGGTAATGTGTTTTAAATGTTGAGGATATTTTTACTGATGTAGTTTTGGTAGATTTCATTACATGTGTTTGGAGCAGATGTTTGGTTCGAGGCTAAAATGTCTTTGGTGTAATGTTCCTCCACAGCTCTAATCCTCATCACACATCAGCCTGAGTCATACATATCACAATAAAGAGAATATGACAACAAGAGTGACGAACAAATATATTTATTAAATAAAATTCTATCTCTGTTGTCATCATTTTAAAATCAAGCTAAATTTAAAACGTGGCAGTTAACCAACCTTTATTCCAAGAGTGTATCAATCGAAGTTATCTTCACATTTAGTCAGCTGATGCTTTCTAATGGAAAATATGGTTCAATCGACCTGTGATATATCTTTAAGACTGCATTCACACAGGTACACTCAATCAACAACCCTGTCCAATAATGTTGATAAAAAATCCTGAGAAACAAAAAAAAACAAAAAATCATAATTAAAACAACAGTACCAAAGGCTAAGTGCTCAGTGTGGCTTAAGGATATTATTCTTTGGTAATCTCTGCAGATTCTTCAAGTTAAATATTCAGATCATGAGTGAAATGTGTTTGAGAGAAGATTAACGGACGAGGTCTCGTCTAAGCCTCGTCAGGGAATGCGGGGACGCTGGCGAGAGTTGGGATGAGCTTCTCGTAAATGCTGATGCCTTTCAGGAAGACCTGCTCGTTCAGATACTCGTTGTGATCGTGCAGCAGGATTGGCGTCCGGTTCATGGGGGAAAAGCCGATAGCAGGGATACCCACCTAGATTCAAACAACAGAGGTAGATGTCGTGATAAACAGATTAATGAAAAAGCAAATTAATTGACAATTGCAGAAGGTGCACTCTCATTGTTCCTGCTTTTAACTCATCCAGTCCTTAAACTCACCGCTCGGATGAATCTGCTATCTGTGGCAGCTGGAAATATCTCTTTTTCCAGAGTCATGTTCCTACAGAGGAGATATGAACATGAGACTTAACTAAAAACCAGGACAGACTCACTGCAGACAAATAGTAAGTTATGATTTTATCATCTGCAGCTATCTGGTTAAACCTTTCCAAAAAATATCCTTAAATTGCTACAACATACATGTGTGTAAGATACTGTATGAACAGAGAGACCTACACATTTACAGCAGGAAACATAGATGATAGAGGAAAAATTTGCTTTTCCTCAGATGCTGAGACCACTAATTGTAACCACAGTGGATAAAAAAGCTCTTTCTGAATAAGAGAAGAAGATTCTGAGAGCTGTGTGAACATTTGCAGCTAAGGTGTGAAGACTCATGGAGTGAATATATCAAAAAGGATGTGTGGGCAAAAATAGAGGGTACAAAAAATATATAAATCTTTGATGAAACACATGAAAATGATATTCTTCAGAAATCTGAGCACATCTACTCTAAACAGATGTCCAAGTTTTGTTGGTCTCATGACAAAATTACTATATAGGGCTAAAAATTAATTAAATTAAGGTGTGTCCATGTAGAATTTTCTTCCTGAGCACCATGTTTGCAGTTATTTCAGATGAGGAAAGAGCGTATGTGGCTGCATAAAACATTCCGTCTAATCTAAGAAACTGCTCTAAGTACTAGCTGAAAATAGGAACTTTAAAAAAAAAAATGCTAGTGTCGTCACCTTTGCCTATTTTCATGCATCTAATTAAATGGGGAGGGACCTGTCACCCTGGTAACCAAGAAAATGAAGGAAAAGCGTGTTCTGGTCCTTTCTGGCCATGTGTTTTTTTTCTCGAGCTGTCTATGCGAGAGAGAAAAGCCCATTCATAGGAGCAGATCTGCCACTGAATGTTGCCGGTGAGTGCTGTTCTTTTATCAGTGTACTCTTTAAAAGCATCAACACAACAATACAACTCCTCCATGGCCGTTAGTGCAGTGATGAGCTCATCTTTTTTTATATATATTTTTGGGGCATTTAACCTTTATTGACAGGACAGTGCAAGTTTGAAATGGGGAGAGAGGGTGGGGAGGACCTGCAGCAAGGTGCCGGGTCAGAACATAACCTGCGGCCGCTCCAGTAAGACTCAAGCGTCCGTATGCAGGTATCAAGGTATGTACCATCAAGTGAGCTAGTAGTATGTAAGTATGAGGGCCAACATCCCTCGGTCGGTGCTTCTGGTGAGATGAACAGTGATAAAAAGAGCAAATGGACTATGCAAGTCTATAATATAAAGATGGTGGTCATATGTTGTCAAGATATTGTTGTCATGGAAACAAAACCCACACACAGTGCTTTTCTGATGTAGTGCTCAGGTGAGGCCCTCCCCAAGAGAAACACACTACATGGACACACACACACACCTTCTGATGCAGTGGTAGATGGAAATGGGGCAAAGGTCAAGGTTAAAGTTAACACAATATTCTGAAGCTTTCTCTTTTTAATGGACTCTGTAAACAGAAAGGTATTGCATCTGAATCTGCATCCATGACATGAAAAGGGAAAGGGTGAAAACAGAAGCAGCGTATGAGTTGAGTGCACAGTGTACTCACATGGCCTTGCAGGTAGCACTGAATGTGCTCCACCAAGGATCATTCTCCTTTGTGGATGTGAGATTCTGGTTCATATGTTTCTGCAAAGAAAGGCTGCTCATTTAGTTTATTTGACAGCAGGAACAAAACAACAGAAGTTAAAACAACAGTCTCAGACCATGTGCACCAACCTGAGCAAACTTGTAAGTGACATCTTCTCCTGCTTCCTTGCACCACTGTTTGATTTGTCCTTCAAACTCCTGACAGGAGAATAATATATCAGAAGTTGGTTTAGACACTGAGCTGGAGGACATTTAAAACCATCACCTCGGGCTGTGTGACGTTATGAGCAACACAAGGTCAATCTGCACGTACACACCTGTAGATTTACTGTGGGGGGTATCCTTAGGTCAAAGCTGACGTCCATTTCAGCTGGGATGACATTGTAGGCCACGCCTCCTTTGACCATGGTCATATTAACCGTGGTGACGTCACCGAGTGTGAAACATTCACTGGTATTCAGCCTGAATTTCACACACAAAGTAGTCACAAACTTACCAACTTATAACCACTTCAATTACATTACATTTAGCACCAAATCATAACATACATTATCTCAAGGCACTTTACATAGAACCTCAAACATTTCCACAAAGTCTGATGCTGTTATTAACCAAAAACTAATAACTTTGTATATTGTATATTATTAAAACTGTGTAACACAAACCTACATAAATGTAATGTTTCACTTCATTATTAGAGTAATTTTCACAGTAAATGAGCGTAGGTGACAGATTAATGCTCCAACAGGGTATTCCATAAATCAGGGCTTCTTAGGTTCACACATTTATAGCTGAGGAACCTTATTGCAAAATTGTCTCATGAAAGCATTACTGCAGGAGGAACCCGACAATAAACAGACTCAAAAACCTTTGAAATCACCTCTCGCTCTGCTTTAGTCAGTCAAAACTCAGATTTACAGCCCTTGTGAACTGCATATTAACTATAACCACTATATGAATAGACGCAGAGAGGGACCATTCATACTGAGGCAACTGATAAAGCTGCATATGAGGGAAGAAATTAAACTCAAAAGCATGGTCATGGTGAGAAAATCTATCATGCCATATACAAGATGTAAAGTCATCCATATTACAATGTATAACACTGTATATGGTGTATATGTACTGTTTACTCACCTTTGTTTCTCTTTCTCTCTGAAGTCCAGGAAGGAGTTTATCACTTGTCGCTACAAAGACAAAGACGCGTGGACATTGGCACAGTTCTCCTCACACTTTGACAACAACGATTCAAGGGATTTTAAGTAAAGCAGCACTGTATAACTTCTGCTGAGCAGCAGCGCCCCCTGCAGCCACTTGTAGTAATTCATTCTGTTGGGCTCCAAATGTTAGTGGGTAAACGGTTTTAAGTCTTTTGCAGTGATCTATAGTTTGGCATTACTCTTGAACTGGCTGGGCCTGATTCCAGCAGTTTAAGCCAATGACTGTCAGTCAGTTAAGCACTTCTCACAGCAAATACCCACTCACTGAAGTTACATAGTGCAAGAACAGGGGTTCAGGGCACTGAGTGGGAGTAACAAACTCCCCATTAAAGGTCAGTGTACCATCAAAATAATGTTAAAGTTCTTCTGCTTCTTAGTTCGGCTTATTGGCGGGTGGCAAACAACGTCAAGGTGCATTATCGCCACCTACTGTATCTCCTATTACCCTACGTGATAAATGTGATCAGCTAGAATGTTCAAATTATTATTTTAAGGGTTAAATAACTGCATAATGTTGTTTGAATTGGTGACATGATCCTGACACTTACCAGCTTCTCAGCTGCTGTGTTCTCCACAAACCTGGACCCATGGCCTGGACTACCTGGGCAGTGGACTGTGATCCCTGGAAAGAAAAACGGACTTCATCATCCTTCACAGTTTAAACCAGAACTAGGTATACATGTCAAATCCTTGAGTTTGATCAGATGTGTACTGGATGTCTTGCATTGTGTAGATTTTATACTCACACCAGGGGTTTCTTTCGCCATAAAACACAGTGAACGCCTCGCCAGGATTAGCCAGACCTACAGAACACATGCACATTAACAAAACACACTTGAAGAGAACTCTAAAAGCACAAAGTGCGAGGAAAATGAACGATTTTCATAATGTATGATTTACAACAAAACCAGATCAGTGATCGTGAACCTAAAAAACAAAAGCTTGAATTTAGCAACAAATTTGCACTGAAAGTTTATACGACAGTGAAATTGTGGCAAAGGAAGCCACAATATGACGTGAAATAATTATAAATTTCACCTGCACTTCCCTGTATCAGGGTCACTTACCAAGACACAAAAGGGAAGCAAGGGAATACATGCTTTGAAAAGTTTATTTGTGGTCACTTAGCTGGTTATGTAGCATAAAGTACAAGTGTTGTTGCTGTGGTTACCTGTGGTTAACTGACACCAGATTCAACTTACTAAATGACTGATTGACTTTCATTGTTCAGGTTTTTAATTAGTTACTTTTGAAAAATGTTGCAGTTACTTATTTACCTTCATCGAGGGCAAAGCCAATGTTCAATTTCTTGAACTCAGGATGCTTCACGAATGTTTCCATTCCCTTGTGACCTCCAACTTCTTCATCTAAAAAACACATTTTATTTGACAATGTAATATTTCTATAACTGAACAAGTGTGAACTTTTGAAGATCTTCTTAAGCATAGTGGGGCAGTGCAGTAGAGCTTTCCTGGCAATAATGTAAAGTCACTGAACTCAATGATACAGTTACACCAAACTGGCACAGTGCTTAAAGTGGGTTTTCCCACCAACTCCAGTGGGTACAATGGAGTTCACCAGCAGCTTGTCCGCTGATAAAAGTCTAAATTGGAATAAATATATTTGTTTCACCTCTGTGTGCAGCATTACCTTTCCCAAGATGTGGGACTATTATACAGAAGCTGCACAATTCTTTTATTTATCAACCGAAGGAGGACAAAATATCTAATATCTTACCAGGAACAAACATTAAGTGGACAGTTCGCATCAGTTTGCGTCCCTCTGCCTTCAGTCTTCTGACTGCCTGGATGTATCTACAGAGAGC
The DNA here is from genome assembly GCF_022539355.2 of Hippoglossus stenolepis. Taxonomy (NCBI): domain Eukaryota; kingdom Metazoa; phylum Chordata; class Actinopteri; order Pleuronectiformes; family Pleuronectidae; genus Hippoglossus; species Hippoglossus stenolepis. The sequence goes on from NC_061485.1 coordinate 14,338,739, forward strand.
AGAAGCAGACACAGCAGAGTTGTAACAAAGATTTAAAAAAAAGAGATGTGAAGTCTGAAGTAACATTGTGCAGGTCGGGTGAGTGCATGTAAAAACTGGTGATTCACATTCAACATTATTTCAAGTGAAGATCACAAAACACACTAGAGCACAAATCCTGTTTACTAAAACAAGTTATCAAGGCAGTTAATACCCACTGTATAGTTACACATTTCATGTCCTGTGATCCCCGGGCATAAATGTTGCCCTCTGCATCTCTGAAAGCACTGAAAGCATCGTATTTCCAATGTTCCTGGAGAAGAGATTGATATCAAATCTATTTTTTGCATGTCTATTACAGGTGACAACAGGATTTCAACGCCATTAGCAGAGATGGATTTAATACCTGGAAAACAGGTACAACATCCGTGTGGGAATTCAGCAAGATGGATTTCAAGCTCGGGTTTGTCCCTTCCCATGTCATGATGCTCACGACTCTGCCTGGAAAAATCTAAAAGGGACACAGATGGAACACTTATTTCCTTTTCCTTTCATAAGACGAATTCAACATTTCCGCTCTGTACTTGAACATCTGTTTGCTTCATGGGTTAAAGTACCATCAGTGACACACACCTCAATCTTTTTCATGGGTAGCTCGAGCTCATCCGCTATTCTGTCCAGGAAACGAAGAGCAGCATCTATCAATGAAGACACAGATTAAAAAACAGTCTGTTTAAAAACCAGGTACAGAGTAAAACATCTCAGATTATTAGATAGTGATAACCCAAGTTGTTCTTCGTTGTGATGTTACCGGACTCACCAAACAAGGATAGAAAACCAAGGAATCAAAGTGTCTCCATCCATTTTTCAGCCTCTTATTTCAGTCACTGTGTGGATTATGTCGACAGAATATCTTAAATGTCCTTTTCTCAGTCACTCTTCCTATTGTTCCCATATCAACTTGGGGATGTGCCCCCAACATTTCCATGGGGCTACTGCAGGGTCCCTCCCAAGCTGATCATCATGTAGGCACAACTCTAAGAGCACATACCTCTGCCAAGGTTATCGTTCAATCTCAAGTTAAAAAGGAAATCCTGGATCTATGCCTAAATTTAATGGATTCTTCCTCAGGTCATGTCCCACCCCTCCACAAACTTTAATGGACTGAATGACAGACAGGTTGCAATGAAAACGTAGCCTCCTTGGCAGAGGAAAAAAAGCGGTCATCCAGAGAGGAAGCCTTAAATCACTATGGCTGGGGTCCTCGGAGGTCATCCTGAGTGAGGGCTGCCTTTCTGCTGACAAAACCCTCACCTCAACCACCACTTTCTGCAGACTAGTTCTTTCTGCCAGTAACGTTTACGACCACCGGCGAGGGTCAAAGGGCCACAAGGTCTTGCTCAGCAGTTTGACTTTCTTTCCTCAGATCACAGACCTGGCGCATAAACGGGAAGCACTTAATGTGTAACTGATGCAGATAAGAGGCTGGACTTTGTTTAATGTTAAGATAATGAATGATGAAACAGATCTTTGTCACAGCAGCCATTTTAACATGATATAGTAAACACAGGGTTTAGTATTATTTGTATTTATTTATTATTAATGATAAACAAATTAATGATAAACAAAACTATTTCATGTCAGAATGGCTGCTGTGCAAAAGGTCTATAGCTTTTAAGATTTGTTTGAAACTTCTCTGCACATTACATTTTTACTGCAGGGGTGTGTAAATATGATAGAACAGAACAATTCATGTAAAGTAACAGCAACACAAGAAGGACTGGGCGATAAAACCCAAACTTCCTGTTTTTCCCTGCTTAGTTTGCCAGTTTGTCTTGTTACTTTGTGTGTCAGCATTTGTCAGTCTAGTGTCTCCGCATTTGACCAGTAATATCCCCAAAATGTGCCTTTTTGCCTGTGGATTTTGATACCTCTGCCTGTTGTGTACCAATCCCTGTGTACCGAACCTTCTCCTTGTAAGACAGTGTTTTTATTTGTTGCCCGATCCTATAACCAAAAGTTATATCAAAATAAAATATTTCACGTCAGTCAATAGCAATAAAAGATAAGCAGGATAAATGTCACAGTATTGTATTTAGTACGTTTATTTTTTTGCTGAGGTGGAACAATTATGTGTTTGCAAAATGCATCAGAAACATATATACTGAACTTTTGCTGTATTGCTATTACTGGCAAATATACTGCGATCATTTTTGATATTGTTTAATTACCCTGCCCTAAAACACAGTATTTTGTATTAATTTATGTTTCTATATATTCCTTCACCCAAGTACTGCATGCTACTTATGTGATGTCTTCTGCTGCTGTAACATTGCAAATTCCCCCATTGCGGGACTAATAAAGGATTTCTTAATCTTAATCTTTATCTTAATCACATCAAGTTGAATTTTCTAAATCCGCACATGGACGCAGACATTTAAATCTCAGTGACCCAAACATCCATTTTACTGTCGGACGTGTGTCTCACCATAGTCGGGCTGTGGGTGCACAGTTTTGAGGCGGAGGTAGTCTCTGAACAGACCCACAGAAGGGTCCTCTCCCCCGGGGGACCTCCGTCCTCCTCCTCCGATACCCGGACCATCTTTGTCAGGCAGCATGGTGTGGTTTATCCGTTCCTCTGAGGACCAGGGGGGACAAAGGTGTTCAGAAAAACAACACACTGCGCCGTTATAAATAAAACAGTCAAACACACTAACACCAGCGGGACATTGTGACAAATACACAATAACGTGTTGTCTTTTAAAACCGTTGCTTTTGTTGTTATAGCGTCGTTGAAATAAAAATATTAAAAATCTTTTCAGGTGTTCAACGGTAAATCCAGCTCCTGGGGAACCGCGTCAGGCTACACCAGTAAGCTAGCGGTTTCTATCTGTGACTACGTCTTTCTGTCGTTAGCTCCTCTACAAGCTACAGCTAACGGAGCAGTGTTAGCTACAGGGAGCGAACACACAACAAACAGCAGCTTTACCTGATTTATTTCAGCCGCAGTTACTCCTAACGGTACTCACCTCGTGTGGAAGTGTCAGGTGACGGAGGAATCTGAGTCTCCGGGGTTCGAACCAGCCGCACCTCAATTTGGAGTGCGCGCGTATTCAGGCCTTTAAGGTAAAGGATGAGCGAGGACTTTGGCAAATGTAGCGTCAATGGACACTCTTCTTCTTCTTCTTGTTTAATGGCGGGTGACCACTAACGTTAAAGGTGCATTACCGCCACCTACTATGCTGGAGTGTGGGTCAGATTGTTTGGTCTGCTGAAATACATGCATTTAAAAACAAAACAAAAAAACATCAAATAAATACAATTTTAAAATCCAACCCAGTTTCTTTAAAAAAAAGTCCTTCTCCAATATTAAACAAATTCTTCAGGTTTAACTCTTCCACCTCATTCGTGTGTCTTGACTCTCTACCTCTCCTCTGGGTCACCATCTTGACAGCATCTCCACATGTGATTTTGTTTTGTACCCTGACCTGTTGAATCTCCACCTCCCTCTTCATTACCTCACACCCTCCATATGCTACACTATGGTTCCCTCCACAGTTACAACATTCTGGTTGTATCCCCTTTCCCACACTGCTCATACTCATGATCCTCACCACATCTAGCACATCTTCTTTTTCCTTTACATGTCATAGCAATGTGACCAAATCTTTGACACTTAAAGCATCTTGTTGGTTTTGGTATATATTCCCTCACTGTGTATGTCCTGTATCCCAGCACTACTCTCTCTGGAAGAGTCTCTTCCCCAAATTCCAGCAATATGCTTTCACTATCCCTCTTCACTCCTTCTCTGGAGGCCTGTAACCTCTGTGCATCCTTCAATTTCCCACCTTTCAGATTGGCTCTCATTTCATCTATGGACACCTCAACTGGTATTGCCCAAATCACTCCCTTATTCCACCTGCTTCCCTTCTCCACTCGGCATTGCACTTGTCACTTCCCCACCTCCTTCATCCTACATGCTGTTTCTCTCCGTTCTTCATTCTTGCAAATGATCAGCAATCATTTTTACTACATAAATTAAAAGTAAAAGTCAGAACATTGTAGCTTAAAAGAATCTTGTCTTTGATATTTGAGGGGCTGTAAAAAGACATTGCCCGATAATTCCAAGCAATGGCTGCTATCTCTGTCTTCAAGACAACTATGACTTCAACCATACTCAATATCAGACATGTTTACAGTACCTTGTTATGCCTGTGTGACGTTCTCTATCATGGTCCGCTGCTTTTAGCATGAACTTCACTCGAGTCAGGTTTATATGGAGCAGTTGGACTTTATTCTGCAAAACTGCAAATATTGCAGAACACACAACAGGTATTAATCTCCGCTCGAACTAAAAAAGAGTTTCATATTAATACATAAGTGTTACATACACTACATTCAACCATTAGCAACTAGCTAAACACTCCTCGAACAGAGCGACAACCTACGCACAGCGGGAGCGTTTGTTTTCTGTGACATAATCGAAGTGCGCCACACTTAAGACATCACAAACTTCCGCTGTGGGTTTTCAAAATAAAACCAATACACTAAAACTGTGATGCAGTCCCAAGTTGAACAGAATTTAACATAAACACTAGTGAATTATTTACACCTTTACACCTGGCTCAGACACTGAACATAATAATGGACACAAGCTATGTAATATTTATATACAGCCTATGGTTTCTCATTATTTATAAATTATTCACAACTCTTGATCTTTTAACTCTTACACCGTTTCTCTGCCCATAACAACAGCTGATGTCAGCAGTGCAAGAGTTGTGCTTGATGTCCTCCTTTAAGTTCTTTATCAACTGCTGAGTCAGTGGGGGAGGAAATATACAGATCAAGTACTCAAATAAATGTAGAAATAACGCAATGTAAAAACACTTCATATAGGGAAATATAGGTAAAAATATAGTACTACTGCATATTAGTTGTTTAACAAGAATACACATTTAATGAGCTGGTCTAATTTTTGTATGTAAAAGAGAAAAGAAAATAGCGGGCGACTGTAAAAATGTGAATGTGGTCCAGCAGTGTAATAACCCTCCAAATAGAAAATTACAAAATACGAAAACATACAAAACACACATTTTTTTTGTTTTTATTTTAAGCTATTACTTCAGGTTTGTTTTCTGCATGATTGTCCAGACTTATTGCAAATATATTACATGCCTCTTTGCATATTTACAATAACCTACATGTCACCTACAAAAATGGTAACTGAAGCAAACACATTCCATGTTTTTACATGCAAAGAGACACATGAAACACATGAAACTAAAAACTCACTATACAACCAACTATACAAGTCTGATGGCATTTTTAAAACAAGTTGGGCTGAACTCATCAAATGTCTTGGTTGACACTCTATGGAAAACTGAAAAACAAATAGTTTCATAATGAAAATGTTGGACTGTTAGTGTTCACTACATGATTTTACATGCCAAATTCCAAGTATGAAAAACCTATGCCCATGCTAAATGTCTTCAGTTGATGATAATATGACAATGATGCTCGTTTTTAAGTCATTTTTAGCAAAACTTGTACCACATTAAACCACCCATTAGTGTTCCTCTTTCTAATTTTCCCTTTTGTTTCCATCTTTCTACCCCATCTTCCTCTGTGGTTCCTCTCGTTTCAGTTTGCTGAGGAATTCGATCAATCCCTGGTGAAATTCTCTGGGTTTGTCCATGTAGCAGGCATGACGAGCTCCTTCTAGCTTGAGCACAAAGTGATTTGGAAGTTGTATGAGGTTCTTGTGGGACTGGGCCCCCAGATTTGTGTCCAGGGCTCCAAACACGATCAGAGTGGGAGTCTGGAAGGAGAAGCACACAGGACTGAGAAGTCTTCACATAAACATTGACTTGTATACAGCTTTCTGAAGATGCACACCCTTTTCATTACCCCTGGACAAATTGTTGTTGTCTCTTGTATAGCACTAGCATAAAAGCTACTTATACTGACATTAGATACAGATTTATGGTAAAATATTTTAAATTGACATGATTTTACAAAAATGATTTTTTTCTATCAAAAAAGTAAACATTGCATCATTGCAGGTTCCCATATATGAGGCTTTTCTGCTTTCTGATTGTTTTATGCGATAGAATCACCATTTTTAAACAAGAACTCCAGAGGAGGTCCGCAGAATTGGATCTGAACTTTCTTCAGAGGTTGCCTTTTATATATGAACAACTCAGCAGGAGATTTTCCGCAGCACAGAAATCTCTGAAGCGTTCAGGCGAGGGGAGGCGCAACATGTAGAGGCGGGACGTACATTAAATCAACAGCGGTGTCGACTCTATATCACCAAAAAGTCTCTTGACATCTTAGTTGGTGTCTTCTTACGCGCTGTAATTTCAGTGCTAAAGACTTTGATTTTGATTTGACGATTGATTTTGATTGTATCTAATGGGTATGTTGCACACACAAGGCAGAAAGATTAGAGAGACCAGTGGTTCAACCATAGACTTGATATAAAGATGGACATTCAATAAGGCCTCACAGCTAATTCATGTTCTAGAGCCCCCTAGTGGGTCGATCAGGTCATAACTGAGTGGTATGGATTCCCCATTTAAAACACAGTTGAGATATATCATGGTGTCATGAGAAACAGCTGTAAAATCTGTTTACTCAAATAAAAAAAGCTATTGGAAAGCTTTCCTTATTCCTGTTTATTTATATATATATATATATAAAAATCACCACATGATGTATTCTTTTCTCACCTCAATACTTTGGTACTGCTGCGGAGTGTAACTTCGAGTGCCAACTGGGGATATGGGGATGAAGCCATGTAGCTGAGCGCTGTTCTTCATGAAGAAGGGAATGGAGTAACGTCCACTCATGGAGGGGCTCAAAAGCACAGCCGCCCTGACACCCAACGACTCCATGAACCTTGAAAGAAGGTCCACTCGACTCTGGTCAGTCTTCAGAGCCTCTGAGTCCGGGGATTTTCCATATCCTTCAAGAGGAGGAAGAATTTGTCAATTATTTTCTTTTCTTTTTCAAAAACATTTTTTATTGATTTTTCATCAGGATTAGTGACAACAGGAATAACAGAGTCCTAAAGACATCCCTTATGGGCAGAGATAATTATTTTCAAATAAATATGACTACAAACCATGAGTGCCCAGATTTCAAGACAAATGGTGATATGTCAACTCAAAGTTGTGTACCAGTCCTCATCCATCAAGAAACACTGCATTGAGATTTTGCAGGTATATGCTTCTTTTGTTTACAACCAAATCAATGCACTCGCCAAGCAGTCTGCTAACAACACACCTGTCTTTATCAATGTTATTCTCTGTATTAAATATCTTAAATATCTGTAGTTTAGATCAATTCCCTCAGGCTGTGGAGCTGTCCGTGGTCCTTGAGTCCGTAGCAAGGTGGAATATTCAACAACGTTATCGCATGTTTTTCTAATATCGTGCAGCCCCATTTATAACTTATTAACAATCCAGTTTTATAGTAATATGGTTGCAGTCATTAGGATTAATGTTGATTATGTGTTTAAAATGTTACGGTTCTACCTGGCAGGTCCATCGCCAGGGCCTGATATCCATGCGTTGCCAGCAGAGCCATTGTGCCGAGCTCCTCCCAGGTTTTGGAAGTGAAGGCCTGGCCGTGCAGGAGGACGACTTGCAGCCTACACAAAGAAACAACATCCCTTCTTAACAACAACAAGCAGTTGGCATGTCAGAGCTGCAGGTAAGAGGCAGTGCCTGTGTTTATATGCACTCGTGTCAAAGCAGTGAGTGATTATCATGAATGGTGTTTTCTCTCTTATACAATTGGTTGGAGGTAATAATTAAAAGGACAAAGCACGTTATCAGCCAAGCAGGTCTCTGCTGCTGTCAGCTCACCTCGGTAATATCTGTCGTCCAGCGCTATCGACAGGCAAAGCCTCTCTGAAGAACAGCGGAGGGTCCCCGGGCAGCTGGCCGGTGCGAACGGACACGTTGATGGTTGGAACGGGAGGAGGAGAGGTGGCCATCAGCCCCATTCTTTGGGCTTCCAGAGACGGCTCCATGCTGCCCTGGCGAATGGACGGCAGCAGCAGGTACAGCAGTAACGTGGCCAACAGCACCAGTCCCAGAACAACGAGACGATTACGCAGGAAGTTCATTTTGTCGAGAGTAACCTCCTAGAAGAAACGGAAAACAGCAGCGACTGAGAAATACATACGAAATTTGAGTTTTAAGCCATTTTATAGACCTATGACATCGATAGATCACCAGATCCAGATGTCAGTGATGGACTTGATGGGTAAAGACGTATCACACATAAAACTAAGTGGTGGTTCATTAGGTGAACAGCATCTTTCTGAAAGAGAGAAATATTAACAGGTGAAGGCTTCACTGGGCAGTACAGCCTTTGGTAAACCAGGTTTGAAAAGGCACCTAAACCCCAGCAGCTACAGTGCCAGTGCACTATAACATTAAAAGGTTGATGATAATTAATAGTTTAAACGTGCAGGAAAACACAAAGAATCTAGAAAAGGGCCCAAACTGGAATGATTTAAAGGAAAGTTAAGCTCAAAGGATGAAAAATAAGTGACCTTGCAGTGTCGAAAAAAGTCAACTGATGAATGTCATGTAGTCAAAACATGCAAGAATACACAGGGATTAGATATAGTACAGGAAATGTTAGTGATAGAAAAGATGACTTATGTTTAGGAGTTAAATAAGTTTAATAGATAACAGGAACAATGGATTGGGTTTATAGATAAAGATCAGCTCTGAATAACACTATTAGTGTTAAGATCCTGATGAAGGTGAATTACACGACAAACTGTGATCAGTAAACGCTGGTTTCAGGTGTATTCAATAAAGGCTGAGTCCAAGAGGAGCACAGTGAGACCCGCTGGGTGTGTTGGAGGGAAACATACCGACACACTGGAGACAGGCGGACTCGATCAGTGGAAGCGGGACGAGGCTGTCTGCTTCATCCTCTTCTGCACCGCTGCTCGCCACTGGTGGGAAGTGTTGCAGGAAGGGTCGACGCTGCTGGTCGCTAGCTCCCCAAAGCGACACAGACACACAACACTGGTGCCCGGAGCGAGCTACACGTGCGACTGCTCAAGATAACAACAGCGCCCGTACATCCGGTGTTCCTCAGGCAGCGAGACTGCGGGGATGTAAACACCCTAGATGAAGTGACACACGAGAGAACCGAGGAATCTGTTGAGTGTGTCGGCTCAGTGTTTAATCTGCCACCGTCTAAACCCTCTGTTTCCCGTCGGAGCACTTTTCAAGCTGCACACCACCACAAGCAGCGTACGTCATTTCCTTCTAAAGCTGCGATGCAACAACAACAGTAACATACTGATAATAAGAAGCACAACAATAATGGTAAACAGTAATAATAATTGTGATGTTGTTATACCATGTTGCTCTCTCTCTCTCTATATATATATATATATAATACTTTAAAACAAATATTTTACCTTTACTGTTACACAAGAATCCCCCCCCCTATCTATAATAATACAATAATAATAAAGTGTTGCACGTAGATGCACTGTATGAATGTGTGTGTGAATGTAAATCTGTATTGTAAAGCACTAAGTGGTCATCAGGACTAGAACAATGCAATATAAATACAGACCATCTAGACCATTTACCAAAATGCATGATTTTTTTATATAGTCAATTTTTTTTTATATCTCAGTACAAACTAGTCTTGCACTGCATCTTGATTAATCGTCCTCAAAAATAAGTATGTTGATTACAATTGTAAATTTGTGCTATCTACTGTTGGACATAATGCAGGATTTTATACATCTTTTGTTTCTGCTAAAAATAACATTCATACCACAAGAAACAAAAAACGTTTTTCCCTCCACAGCCATAAGGTCCCTGAACTCTCTGCAACAACCACAATGAACATGCACGTTAAATACTCTGCACTGCATTGTCTAGTGTAATTGTGTCATGTCACCACGGTCTATAACGATTTTTTTAATGAGCTGTTCCATGCTGTTCACAGGAATAAAAGAAAGACAGGACAATACTTTTTCTTTTTTTTAAAACCCATTTTAATATTGAAATTCTTTGTTGTAAAAAGGATATTATTAATTGCTTGTAAGTACAAAACCCTTTGATTGGGCTCCAGTTTGGTTTCAAACAATAACATCATTGCACTTTGGCAAAATAAGGCTTTTAAGGTCATTTCCTTGCTAACAATGAGACAAAGCTGCTTCTAGAATGGAGAGGTGGATGGTACAGGATCAAGATCTGGTCCCAGGTTGAATGGGATATTAATCCCTGCAGCAAATTCAGGGTCTCCTCCCATTTGGAAACAAACAAACGAACAAAAAAAAAACAAGACGAACAAAAGGTGCCCAGGAGAAAGAGAGCAGTGACATAATTCTGAGAATCGCAAACTGGACACTCTCCTCCCTGCTGTGTCCTTAAATCCTGACCATTGATATCAAAGACAGGATTTGTGTCATGCAGCAAGTTTAGCAACCAGCACTGCACCCACAGGGTCCCTCAGGGGACACAGTCACATGCCTTCTGTCAAGTCCACAATACACATGAGGAGTAGATGATCCAAATTTGCATTGCCCCTGCTAAATCTGAGGTCAATTGGTCTGAGCCTCTCTTCAAGGACCTTGGAATAGACTTTTCAGGGGAGGCTGAGCGGTGCAATTCCCAGATACCAGTGACCTTCTCCTGAGTCTGTAGACACTGGAGTGTTCTGATACTTAAAGGTTACTCTGAAAGGCTGTCCTTTCAAAATAAAATAATCAAGAAGAACATTATAAAAAGATATTTATAAACATGTCTCCAAAAGGCCCATTCCATTTTTTTCCGTTTTAAGTCACTTACTCAACAAATGTTATATTACTTCTGACTGGAGTGCATTTAAATGTATGCATTATATAGGTAGTAGGTAGAGGAGAATACTATTTCAAATTCAAAGTTTGAAACACTATCCCAGTCAAATGGCTGGCACTATATGTTTAATGTACTAATAGTGAAAAGGCTAAAGAGCACAATAAAGTGTGGATGCTTAATGCACTTCTTCCTTTACCCTCATAGCCTGATATTAAAATGTAAAGAGGTATCCATGGCATTTCAGTCTAGAATTGCTGGGCAACATCATCAGCATTGCACATGGGTGACAAATTTCTTCTATCTTTTTACCATAAAACAGAGTTAATGTGTTAATGATCTTACACGTCATATTTAAAGATAATGACAAATTAATTATTAGATTATTTTCACACAACAGAGTTAAAGACAAACAACGGTTAAGATTCACAGCCAATACATGAAACATTAAATGGAAAAAACATCTTTATATACTGTGATGTCCTGCTTGCAGCAAAACATACATACATATTTTCACCTAATGCATTAGAATCAGTTAAAGTGCAGAATTTCAAAAGTCCAGCATACATAAACTGTTGTATTGCAATACTGGTTCTGTGTTTCTCCATTTTCCAGTTTATTTTAACAGTAAAACATATTAGTTATTTCCCACCTCCTCACAAATTTAGGTACCTTTATACTTCTTTGAGCACTGCCAAGCAGAATAAATACAAACAGCTACTGTATAAATATGAAACTGCTCTGCTAGTTTAAGTCTAGTAGAAGATGAAGATGTACCGACAGTAGTTTCCATCCACACAGCGTCACTGGCAGCAACCCAGACACAAGCTGCAATGCAAGCAAGTCAAGCTACACACTACACGCAGTAAAACTGGTTATTGTGCACTGACTCCTATCAATACTGAAGCTGATATTATATCTGATAACCACACGTTAGCCAATATTCTTTTCAGCATAAACACACTATTCTTCTTGTATTTCCTTGCTAAAGTGTTGAGGCCAAGACAAACTACTGGAGAATTAACATATTCTTGCATTTATACTGGATGCGTTAACATGATACTTGTCGTATTTGATAGACCTCCAGTCGGTCCTCAAGAAATGAAATGCCACAAAAATATTTAAAAAATTATAATAATAAGGCAAATGTTACACTACCTGGATGCTGAGCTTTTTCACAGTAACCGTCAGGGTTACCATTTTCTTCAAACAAATATCAACATTTGTTTGTATTTAATGTCCAGCCTCCCTTTTTTATGCACATTTTGCTTATTAATAAAAAAACCTAGTACGCAATATGGATATTGATATTAATTATATTAGCATAGCATTGTGCCCAAAGGGGGCTGAGATGAACATCACCGCACTAATTCACAACCCTCATTGATCACAGCATGTAAACAAAAGTAAAAGAGCATTTGGAGCCCGGTTAAGGCACATCTCTGAAAACTGAAACAGGCAGGTCCAGCCATGTTGTTTCAATGAGCCAAAGATAATCAAGAGATTTAAGACTACATTTGCCACAATTTATCACCATCATAATGTACTATTAATACGTCCATCTTTAGGCTATAGGTCACAGCACTTGATTCATCAACGGATACAAACTATTGGGCAGCAATGTGAAAAGGCAAAATACCTAAAAGTACCATTTTGTTGCACCAACAACTAATAAATACTGTATGATGATTTGTTTCCACACATTTGGTTAGGCATCATGTTGTTGTGTTCATCATAGGAAAGTACAGGTGGATTAAAAAAAGTTAAGCTGTAATTGTTTCTGCAGGGACTGTCCAATCTGGAGGTCAAGGCCAGCATGGAGCTTGGCAAAAGCCTTAATATTTGGATTTGGTTTGTGACATAATTCGATGCAAGTTCATCAGCTGCAAAACGGATTGAAGGACATAATTTCGAGGAGGTGAACCAAGACTGGAGATCTCCCAGTGCAGCGTGTTAGACAGAAATATTACTTTTAGATGGCCTGTGTGCTGGGATGAAAAGATCCTGCCATAGTGCGAGACGAGTGATGACGGGATTTAACCGTCACTTGTGCAGGGTAACCTGACACCTCTACATCACGAAGTTTGAGTTCTTTTCAGAGCTGACAGACGCAGGTTAGGGGTTTGGGCTCCTGTGTTTCCTCAGTGTAGCAGAGTGAGGAATCCTAGTGGGAGTAAAAGGCAAAGGGGCCAGGTCCCGAAGACAGAGGAGGCTCTATTCTGCCCTTTTTCTTTCAGAGCACAAGCCTCACCCCTGTACCCACGGTAGCACTGGCACTGGAAGTGTGTGTGGTAAAGTGTAAGCTCGGCTTGGCCAGGTGCTCCTGTAACCTTTAACTGGCCACCCTGACTGGTGATGCTGTGTGTTAAGGGGCTGAGGTGGAGGTACACGTCTCTGTCTGGTACTCTGCGAAGACAGCGACCGTGGGATTTACACATGACCTGGCTGCAGTGCTCTGCTGCTGTGGACACATTGAGCAGGTACTGGCCCAGGAGTCCCTGAAGATACTTATTTAGGATGGAGCAGCTCTCCTGGAGGATAAATAAAAAAAAGATACACCCAAACCTCTAATCACTAAACTGCTCAGCATCAAACAAATGCAGATATAATTGGGTATAGTGCATCAAATGCATTTATGTTTGAGCTGCACACTGTGCATTTTAAATTAATGAATATATAAAGCTGTTTTCAGACATGAACTCCGAACAATTGGGTTAGGGCTTTCTCCAGAGTTTTCCTTAGACACATTTCAACACAGAAATCTCTGGAGTGTTGAAATGAGTGGTGGCCCAGCATGCAGGAAGCAGGATGTAACTTATAAATCCCGCTGCGGGATCACATGTTTTTGTTTTGCTGCAGAGGATCTCCTGCTGCGTTCTCACAAGGGCGCGTGTGGACATTCTCCAGAGTGTTTACTAGGGCGCTGGCCAGACAAATTCGTCTCACTCTGACATTTGCGTTCTCACAGAGCCCCTGCAGATAATGCCAGTAAATGATACGGGGTTCAATGTCTGAAAGCTTTAATTAAGTATAAAAACGAATAGAGAGGGTTCACTTACCTCACTGCTTGCATAGGAGCTTTCCCCCCAGAAGATTATACCTGCGGCTCCAAGTGCAACGCTCTCACCGATGGTGGAGACCAGATCCATCTACAAAACATTTACAGACACAGTTCAGTGGTGACTCATACAATGAGCACAAAAGAACACAACAACAGATTATGAAGCCTTGTGTGCTTGATTAATTATTGCCTTGGTGAACTAACCTCACTTAGAAGTGTCATCTGATTCATATACGTAGGTCGGGTATAAACAAACACAGGATTTGCTAATCCATCCCCAACAGATGCCAGCCGCATCGCCTCCTTCACTCTGTTCCGGACAAACAGACGCCCGTAGTTTGAAGAGCGTAGTACCGAGCCCATATATATGGACGGGAAGAATGCAGTACATTCCATCCACAACCAGTTCAGTTGATTATTGCGTGCCATCTCCACTGAGGGGCAGCGGCCTGTGTAGTTTTTCAGTCCAATCCTGTAATCATGGTTGTAACAGTCTGGAAACAGGTAGAAGCCCCACAGTTGATTGGGCCTCAGATTCTTGGCAAACTTTAAAGTCTCCAGCATGAACTTACGAGCTGACGACTCAAATTCCTGCTGTGCGACTTTAGCCACTTGATCTGGGGTCCACTCAGGATTCTTTTTGGCCAGCATTTCACGAGATTTACTTCGATAAATGTCTTTAATATCCCAATTTCGGATCCACAGTGGGCGCCACTCCTCCCAGTCAATAACAGCCAAGCCTTTTGCATCTGGCTCACGGATGTACTTCTGCACACCTCCGGGCATCTTTTCGTAGTGCTGAGCGAGGCTGGCGAGCTGTGGAAGACCTCCATTCACTGCAGTGCCATCGCGCTTGTAATAAGGATACAAGCCGAGGCGCTCCTTGTAGAAGATTGTGAGATTCTGCCGGACAAAGCCCTCATTGGGAGACGCCACAATGTCGAACTGCTCCAGAGACAGAGTTACACGATGTCGCGGAGCACACTCCTGTGTTGGGGCATTCCAGGCAAGAAGAAATGGCTTGTGGGAATATAATGGCCATCTTGTCTGCTTCACGTCGGCTGAACATAAGACTGTCCATAATGCAAACAGAGTCAGAAGCAGCCAAGGCAGTTGGCCAGCTGCAGCGAAGGGAGAGTGGAATACAGCCTCCATGGTGACTTCTCTCCTTCTCTAGTCTTTCTCTAGAAAAAGAAGGCAGTTTTGTTAAATTCAGCCTAAATTAAAAACCACAAATTGTTCCAAATATATTTACAGATGATGCAGGGATACAGCACTTTTTCTAATGATGTCACAATTGTTAAATATATGAAACATAACATCTGTAGGTGGACGTTCAGGTAATATTTACTGACTTTCAGGCAAAGTATTTCAACAATGGGGGAATTGATAGGGTACTTAATACATATTGTTGGGATATCATTACTGTGTAAACCTATAGTATGACTAAGAACTCTTAAATCAAATACAGAGACTACTAGACACCATCGAAGTTGCATAGAACCACATCCACAATTTGAGCCAGGCCCTGCTGTGGTCTGGAGATCCCCCAAGGTCGAGGAGTTTTGGTTTGCAGAAAAAAAAAAAGATTATTAACTCAAGTATCCCCTTTCTCCCCCGGTCTATATATTTGGGGGGATCCCTCCACATTTACTAACTTAAGTTCACCACTCGCCAATTGGACCCAGACTGACCTTTTCTATTATAACCCTTAATTATATGAAATAATTATCTGATATGCATCCACTTGTGAGATGTATTTTTTTAAAGGTCTCCTGTTATTTCAGTTTAAACTTCTTGACATTAAATGCAACAGTTTTTATTATATATATATATATATATATATAGCCACATTAATATATATATTACTCATGTTTATGTTTTTATGTTTATGGTCTTCCTTGATTGTTTTTTATTTCTTCACCAGGTCCTTGTGACAAACATTGGTGAGGATTTTGTCTGTTGAGATAAAATAATAAAATGCACTAATCATTGAAAAGATGATAAGAGCTGATCGTTACCAGTATTACCACGTATGCTTTAGTCATCAGCTTCCTGTTTGACACAAGTTCAATAATTCATTTTGCTTCTGGAATCAGTTTGGGGAAGTAACTGTTGATTCGAGAAATAGCGGAAATGAAAGCGGAAAGAGGGTCAAATAAAAACAGCAAGCTCTTCGCTGCAGACTGCTTTTCTTCCAGACTGTGTGAAACTAACTTGGTCACGTTGGCTGTTAACAGATTCATTGAAAGTGAACGGTCTGCGTTAGCTAGCGGCTCGCCTCTGCTTCCTGCTCCAGTCTGACCTGTTCCGATGAGGAGGGCGACGCGTGCTAGTTCCACTTCCGCGCATGTAACCGTCGGATCGTTGACTTTTCCACGGCCCTGCCATGTGAAAGGTACCGGCCGCGGTTCAGCTCGAATCCATGTCGGTGGGAGACGGAGCTGACAGACGGAGCTGACATCGAGGATCACACTGAGCAGACCCACGGAGGGTTGAGCAACAAAGGCTCAGTCACCCACTCAGTCACCGTGACGACACACATCACTTACTTGTTTTGGGGCTTTTAAAAAAAAAAAACATAAATCGAGGTTATCTGTAACATTCACACAATTTAGATAGTTAAGATATCACAACCCCATTTTTAAATGTAGTCTTTCTATCTTGAAATGTGTGTGGGGGGGTAAATAGTGCAACTCGACCCCCCCCTCAAATAAAGGCCAAAGTAGACTGTTCCGCACACACACACACTCCTGTTACGTCACGCATGTAACCAGAGCTGCGGTTTTTAAAGTGACTTCCTGTTTTTAATCCAGCAAACTTTTTCTACAGATATAAGTAGGACGTTGATGTGTTTTGCTCTTTTTGTGGTTGCAGAAGATGTCCATCACTTATTCTGGTCTGGTCCCCACTCATTTAACCATGCGAATTTTTGATGTCTTAGTTTAATTTATTTTATGTCATACTTTGTATTTTTTTCTTTATTTGTTGTTTTTACTGCTTGTTTTCTAATTTTTTTATATATTTGTATCATCTTAACGTTCCTTTATTGTTGTTTGTTCTAATATCGATCGCTTTTGTATGTATTAGTTTCTAGTTACTGACATTTTTACTCATTTTAATTCATTGTCAACACCCTATGTTTTGTCAAACACCTGAAAAGCCCTTTGAATTGCTTTTGATTTATATGAAAGGTGGTTATATAACTTATAACGTTTGATTGATAAAGTCTTAATGTAAAAAGATCATATAAAAGAATGAATAGAGCACTAGACTTTACATTATGAGGGTGAATGATATGATATGACATTTATTTTTAAGACTCAGGGTCCACATAAAAGACAACACAATTACATAAGGGATTGAATTTGGATTGTTTGAATCTCATGTGTAAGTAAGATTTTACTGTAGTTGGTCCAGGCAGTTCCAATTTTAACGATTCAATACTGAAAAATCTGTATAAATCTATCCATATCTCAAGAAAACATTTGTTACAGAAACAGAGAATCTCCAGATCACCTACATCTTTCTTTTTTTGAGGAAGCTCATAATAGGAGTATTTAAAAAGAGGAGAGTCACTTCGTCTTGCAAGTTGCTTGCAGCATTTTTATTTGAGCTTGAGTAAGAGTTAACAATGCGTTTCATGAGTCAACAGTATAATTCCTAATAATGTGACTTTCCTTTTAAATCTGATGTTCCCAAATAATGTATCTTACCAGCAACCTCGTGCTCTCCTCTCTCCGGGTGAAATCCGATGAATTGGGCTGTTCCAGTTGATCGAGATCAGGATGTGGTCAGGTAAAGCTTTTTCTTCTGCTACATTATCGTATCTGTTCATCAGAGGAGAGCAACAGAGTTGTTCGTGCTGTGTTGAAATCCACCACTGACCAGTGCTTTAAATATCCAGCAGACTCCACCTCTGTTTGAACTCGACTTTACAAACCTCTCATTTTCAACAGAGAGAGTGGCTGTTGCTTCTCTGACATCATCAGAAATATTTAAAACATATACTGTTTAAAGTAGATTGCTTTAATGTAACTAACAGGGCACACAAAACCAAAGTATTTGTATTTCAAGGCTTTTTTGCAGTTTATTAGTTATTTCAGATTAAGACTGTGGAAGCACCAAAGACAGCACAGTAAATAGTTCATGATATTTTATGACTGAAACCACAAACTTAAAATCATGTAAGATACAGGAAATCTGGCATCGAATACACGAGAATTGTTTTAGAATTCAAATAATTAATGTATTTAAAAGTTAAATTTTGCTTGGTATCATAACTTTTTCTTACTGTGACAGCAACACACGTCAATGCTGCTTTATTCCTATTGCACACTGGGTCTAAACACAGGTTTAATTGAAACCTATGTGAAGTTACGTAATTCTTAGATAATTGGTTATGACTCATGCAATCACAAATATACAGTTTTCAAGAGCTGAGAAATTAAATATAGCTTATTTATAAACGTAAGTTAAACTAAATGGGATCATCAATCCTTTGTGAGTTAATGAATGACTTTGAAAAGACATTTTGTGAGATCTCTGTTTGAACATATGACAAATAAAACACATTTAATTACTTTTATTGACAAATCATATATTTTAAAACCATTTCTTAAATTACATGATTACTAACCCTAACCCATGATTAATTTGTGGATTTCTCTGCTGAAGACTATGTTGGTATATCAACAGTTCCTCTTGATTTCACTGCTGTTGTTTAGACATGGCAGGTTTCTACAAAGAATTTAAAATAATAAACACATTCTTGCTAGTAAGATAAAAGATTACAGTGGTCTTTGTGAGTATCTCAAAACCTGCCCAGACTTTAGTCAGAAAAGCCAAACCATGGGCAGTTTGCTGAGTCAGATCTTTTCATTTAACCCTAATGCCACAATTCACCTCATGGCCTTGCATAATATTACAGTTTTGTGAAAGTAAACAACAAAAAGTAATTGTATCGCCATGTCTCCCCCAGACACAACTGATAGAAGAATTCAGCCAGAGGACTTGTGCAGAGTAAATTAATATCATGGAAGCAATAAAGTGGAGTGGATTTTGGCACAGTCCTGTTTATCCTCTGAGGAGAACAATATCAGAGACGGCTTTACAGAAACCACTTTCTCATGGAGACATGGAAATTGATGGCCTTCACTTCTCTCCACCTCATCCATTCTTCATTAGCACACACAAATACACGCACATTGCCAATCAGTGTTTCGCCTTCGCAATTTCCTCTGCAGGTGGTTAATGTCATCGCAGGTGGAGGTCGGGAGCATTATTTCCACAACATTGGCGTCAGTTCATTTTAGTGTTTACAACGTCTGACAAAAAGCTGAATTATCTGCCATTACAAAAGACTCTTATAGCCATATTAAATAATTCTGATACAAAGACTAACCACATTAAATTCTGATGAATCGGTTTCCTCACACTCCCTGCATTTCACTTAGTATTAAAAATGACTTGCTGTCACTTGAACAAAACTGAAGATGGGAGGTTGTTTATTCATTACAGCCTACAGAATAAAAAGTATTTGAATAGTCCTGATGTGATTAAATAAATACAATTATTTTACATAATAATTATTAAACAGTAAAATATGATTTATATTTTACAAATAGTGGTCTCCAGTCGTTTAAAAGTAACTTACTAGTTTATCTATCTTTCACACCTAAATCCTTCAATACAAGGAAGAGGCTTTAGTCAAATGATGAATGGTGTTGATGCACTATATGTATATGATGAAAGAGAGCCTGGAAAAATTTGTCAAACAAGTGTGTATATTTGCTGAAATCTGCCAATTGAATTTGTACTTGTTTCAGTTGTGGTATGTGAACTCTCTGCTGGTTGCTTATAATGCTCTAATTCCCTTGAAAATTCCCACGACCTTTGTGTCCTGAGGCATTTACAGCCAGACGTGTGTAGTAACTATAATCTGCACCGGTACAAATAAAGTCATTATAGGCCATTAATATGTAAAGTACATCCTTAGATTTTATCCCCCTGATCTTGATGATTTGCAAACTAAATGCACTCTACTGCTGTTCAGTGATAATGTATGGATATAAAAAAAAAAGGACCATGACACAATTCAGCATTTTAAATTGTAATTAAAAAAGTTATAATAAATTAAAAGTGAAACATAATATGCGGAAGCAGCAAAGAAAACGACAGGATCTCTTGCTGCTGCTGTGTACATGTGAGGCTCGGAGGTCACTGAAGCCAGTCCATCCATGACGTTAATCCACTTCAGATTTCTTGGGCAGCTGATTGTCAACTCCCTCGGATGTTACCGATAAGCTGATCCTGTTCCATGCATGATAAATCGAGTCATGAGGGTGTCAATAATCTAAAGTGTGCAGCTAAAAGTTCCTGCTCTATATATACTGTGACAGGAGAGAGAACTGGTTACATTCTCCTTGAACTCCTAGAGTTCAGTGAATCATACCAGAAAAACTATCTGCAGCGACAACTCCAGGACTGTCACGATTACCTGTGTCTGCACACACATTCACACATACATGCACACAAACCATGATCTGTAAACTGAGTAGGTTTTGCCAACTTGGCACCCTTCAACGTCCCCACCGGTGACCTATTCTGTGTCTGAACACAAGCCAAAAGATCACATGCAGAGGCTCAGCAACATTGCATCTGCCTGTCCACATAAGAGCATCAAATATATCAAGAGATCATGTGTTTTTTAAAAGGTGGTTCAGGCTTCCAGCTGAAGGGAAAACCACGGGACGGAGTTGACACAGTGGCTCGTCTGAGACAATCCTCAGACATTGTCATGCTTCACAGAGGACAACTGGGAAATCTACATGGATGCATGGGTGGTCCAGCTTTATAATTCCCTGAAACAAAACAAGAGATTCAAATTATCTGGACTAATAATACAAAGAACTGGTGAATACAGTCCTAGTTTAGATTCCTAATTCCCTTACCTGAGGTGTTAGATTTTTTTGAATCCTTTTCAGTTTGGCCCTTTTTCGTCCATTTTTCGTCACAATTGTTTCTTCATAGAACTCGTGGGCCAAGTCGCCGTCTTCATCAAAGAACAAAGAGCTGCAGCAGAGAAGAAAACATTATTATACATCTAAATAATGTGCCCGAGTGAATTCAAAACTCTGCACAGCCAAGGCTTGGCAATACAACAAGACCGAATCATTTTACATAATCGGAAAAAAACATTTGTGCACATTCTGCATTTGCTCTCAACGCGAGAGCCAGTATGCACAACCACAACAAAAATAAAATGTGGTGTTTGGATGTCAAGCCCACAAACCCATGAGCAAAGAAAAAAACAACAACCAGCTGCTTAGTTTGCTGAAGCCTCAGCTCTGTTGGACTGTCAGCTGTTTTCTTGTGGGTAAAGTGCTGTTTTTTGAAAGGTCAGGGTGAACGGTAAGCTAACAGGTCAGCTATGAGTGTGGAAATACCCCTTGGTTAACAGAGGTGTATGAGGGGAGAGCTAAGACCACTACTGCAACACCACGTCTGCAGGAACCAAACAATGCTATCACGTCAAAATTTAACGAGTTTTCTCTGGAATATTTTGGACGCTAAGGGGACAGGAGGCTACAAACTAATCTCAAAATGATAACACTCAAAATTAGTAACCTAATACTGTTTTCACTTTGTAGAAATGTCAATATAAGCATTCATCTTGTGAGGCATCGTGATAATAAGAACATCACGTTTTAACAGTCCGCTATAATCGTTGTGATATGTTCGATGGTCCCACGTGATCCCGAGGCCGCTAATTACCTTCGTCTCGTAAACACCCAAGGCGTTGCGCCTCGGAAACTTCGAACTCTGGCCAGGGGCTGCTCATTTCCATCTTTGGTTGGGTCTTCCACACTAACTGAGCCAGAAAAAGGCCAAAATCCTTTGGATCTGGAGCCGCTGCCACCCATCTTCAGCTGCAGCACATTATTTTCTTGGGTCACAGAACTGGCAGTGGTGCTACAGCGTCACTGTATCAGATGAGAGGTGACCTTCAGGATAAAACACAGGAAAAGAACACATGAAAGGTTCATTTCTTCCAATATATTATGAAAACAGGCAAAATTATTTTTATATTAAAAAAATAAGAAAAACCCCAAGTTGGAGATCCTGGTTTTGTGAGGCCAGTATTAATGGTACCATAAGAAAACAAATGCACAGCACCTACAGCCAATGCAAAACCTACAGTAGATGCAGTGATTACACATCAATGTTCGGCTAAGTTTACTTTTCTTGTGGCTGACATAACAGAAGAGACACCGGAAACAAAGCCAAGTCTGTTGACGAGTCCAGCTGGTTTCTAATTCACATGTCCTGAGGGTCTGAATGTAGCAGGCCGGTGACATGACAGTACAATCTCACATGAACACAGCCCTGCCACAGACACACGGAGGACCACCGCACTGTGTCATGATGTGTGAATCCATGTCGGACATTTAGAAAAGCCCAGAACACATAGGTCAGCTGTGCTCGTGTCCAGAGGGCTCGTTAACATTCGGCTACCTGGAGAGGGAAAGCTAACGTTGCTAACCCGAAGCAACAACATGCCGTATCAGCCCCTACACGTGTGTTACTCGCTGTCATGTCACTTTACGCCCTGGCTGCTAACGTTAGCTTCAGAGAAAGGCAATTAGCTCCCCGTTGCTAGCATTAGCCAGGTCGACATGTTCCCATCTGCTCTTGTAGGGCAACGTTCACTGACGAAATGCCAAACGCTACCATTAGCTGCGTTGCTAACCGGCGTCTGTCGCTTCCGTTGAGCTGAAAACGTACCTAAAGCGGCCCGTTCGCTGGGGAGAGGGTCGCTTGTGGGATGATACAGCTGCACAAGCTCGGAGCTTATAACACACACACACACACACATACACTCACACACACGGCTGAACTAGCTGTTTATGCTAACGTAACACGTTGTTCTTCCTGGCTTCTTTTTACTGTCGACTGCAGAAGGGACGCGAGCAGGTGTCGCCGCGGCGTGGACGGGAGGGACAGAGAAGAAGAAACCTCCTGTCGTCTGTTCATGGCACATGTGCGATATCCACATAACCCCACCAATGAAGAAGAAACTACACGTACAATACATTTTAAACTATATACGGCTGTGATGTTTTTTATTTGTAAAAGACATTTAAAAAAAAAAAAGTTATAAATGTATTTTTTGACAGGTCTGATTTGCAAAGGAGAAGCACTTCCCTAGTTACATGGCAACAAAATGCTTAATTGTCAGCCCTGGCTTCTGATTGGTTAAATGGTTTAATACAACTACTCCTTGACCATGTTTATGTTCCTATGCACGGTTTTGTATTTGAAGAAGACATTTTTACAGTTAACATTTCAGCCGGACTTCTGAGTTTTGTTGAAACCCCACAGTCCACGAGGACTCTACCGTGTGCATTTTTCAAGAAATAGACAAAGCCAAACTCACAGTACTCTTGTTTTTATTTTTCCTCTTTGTAACTTTGTAACAGCTGTTTTGAATTGTGCTATATAAATAGAGTTATTATTCATATTATTAAAATCATGTGGCCAGCAAATACTGTTATCTACCTGGGGCTGTTATTCATAGTTTGGGTTTAGCATTAGTTGCAAATAATGAAACTCCTAATTCCGCAACATGCAATGACTTTCGAGACAATAAGGTGCTTCCGCATACATAGAAACAGCTGGCACGAAGCTAAATCCATATCCAGCTTCAGCTTAGCTTTACCACCTTTAGGATGAGTCTGAACACACACTGTAAAACCAGACCTTAACATCTAACACCAGAGGCTGATCACACTTAATCTGGGGCCATCTGAAAGTAAATTACTGCAGCCAGGTTCCAAATACCTTGTGGAAAAGCCGGCTCTGAAGAGTGCACACTGTTATTACATTTTTAGAAAATAGGAAAAGATCCCTTGAATGTTTCAAAGTCTTACACTAACTGACAGCAGATATCAGGGATCATCAGCAGATGTTAGTGACCACCAGCAAACGTTAGGGACTTATTATGAGTTGTGTACCTCTGTAGACACCCTCTTCTAAGGCAGATACTGATCAGACCTGGGTGTGTGTCCCTAACATCCTGGGGCCCAAAATATAAATGACCATGTACAATTTAAAATCACTGCAACAACAACATTAGTTGACCTATCATTTACTATCATCAGTTTATTTGATAATTAGAATTGAAACTTTTAACTTATCCAGATCCATTTCACAGGTTTATTAAAGTGCCAAAATTTAAAAAATAGTCTCAAAAACAGTTAACAACAGTGGTTAAACTCGCACAATCAGTGGCAGTGTCTTTAGGTGGTTCTCACTAAATGTAACAGCAGCATCCCTTCTTCTTAAACAACCCTTTTTCTACACAATGTCATTGTCGGAGGTCTTCCCCTCACTTTTCCATTGCTTGAAATATTCGTATTGATCCCCGATACTGATCCATGATGGTAGCAGAAGGCTCTTTTCAAGCGGGAGTAGTAATCCTCGCCATCGCCTGCTTCGTCCTTTCTCTCGCGAGAGCGTAACGCTTCACAATCTGCCGGACATGCTCTTCTTCTTCTCGTTTCAGGATCCGCAGAAAGTTGCACAACTCAGGAAAGCTGAACGCATCCCACTGTGGAGGAGGGCAAGTTCACAGTAAAATCACACGGTAACTGTCAGGATATTTTGACGTCTCATCATATGACCAAATGGAAACTTACATTGACTTCCCCAGTCTCATTTTCTTTCAAAACCAGACACAGGATTTTCTCACTGGGTCCGGCAACCAAGCGTAGGTAGAGTGGACAAACATCATCAGAAAGTTTACGCGTGTACACTAAGTAGAATGGGGAAAAAATTAAGAAAATGTAATACTTGATAACACA
The DNA here is from genome assembly GCF_022539355.2 of Hippoglossus stenolepis. Lineage (NCBI taxonomy): Eukaryota > Metazoa > Chordata > Actinopteri > Pleuronectiformes > Pleuronectidae > Hippoglossus > Hippoglossus stenolepis. The sequence goes on from NC_061485.1 coordinate 14,363,494, forward strand.
GTTCTGTTTTACTTAAACACACAATATTAAGAACACTACCTTGACTTTGTCTCTCAGTGCGTTCGAACAGGGCAAACTTGGCCGGGTTGTCCACCACAGTGAACTTGTTGAGCAGCGCCTCGATCACTTCCCGTACCCGTGTTTGGGAGCTTATGTGCAGGTGTTTCGCAGTATCTTTGGGGAGGTAGAAGGATGTCCGCCTTTTCATCCGCCTGTCCTGCTGATCTCCATCTTCTGTCGAGCACATCGGGCTCTGAGGAGGAGGGAGGGAGATCGGCCGAAGCAACTGAAAGTGGACCTTGATGAAACCAGTGTAGAACCCGTCTTTATTCTGCGAGGTGGACAGATGGACAGGATTAGATGGGGAGTGAAATTGTTTCAGTATATACTGTAAGTTCAGAAAACAGGTTAATGTGTCACTCACCACCATCATGGAGAGGTTACTGTTGATCTGAGCGTTATACTCCTTAACCTTCTGCTGAATCTCCCCGACACTTAAACCCTGTTTACCCAAATCGATCTTTTCATCCTGAATTGTAAAGAGCAGAAAACACATGGCGTCAGCAGAAAGCTTGACTTCACACATGAGCTTTAAGGATGAAGAGAAAGTGATGAAGCAGAAGTAACAGTAAAATAAATAAGCTTTTACTCTATCATCTCAAATGAAGCAATGCATGAATGAATATCACTAAAAACAGAAAGTGAAACCTGCTTTGTGCCTCAGGAATAATCAGCTTTTCCACCGCATCCCCATTGACCCTCTGACCTTTTGAAAGAAAGATGTATATGCAGTAAAATATAGCTCCGGCTCCGAGCCACTGTCCTCTGCAGTATTTCCTCGGGTCATTTTCTCCAAGGTTCAATTTTCTCCAAGGTTCAGATGAGCGGGACTTTGGATGATTTAGTATTTCTGTCATCCACACTATCTTAAATTATCTCCAGATCTGTGCATCCAAAATGTCTCTGCTGTCCTTTGTCTGTCTGGAGAAAACTGGTCCCACTAACAGCTCCACAACCCCAGCTTTCACATCAGCTCCTCCCTGACAATAAAACTTCACAAAGATATCTAAAAGGGGCCGGACCACTCCCACTAAGATCTGCTAAAATGACCCCGAGGTAAAAATATTTTCCTCATGTTATTGTTCATGTGTGTGAAAAGAGTGTAAAAATGCTTTATAATACATTAAGGATAGGAAAGGTTTGCCCAATGCTCATTATTGTCCATATCAGCTGTAGCTTCCCTGAGGGCTGAGCAGGAATGTAAGTATTTAGACCTTCAAACTAAAGACACATTTACTAATAGACTTACGAAAAGAGGCTTCTGGACATTTTATCCAGTTTTTGTGCTTTTTAAAATAATATCAGTAAAACAAAAACAAAAAAGTGTGATCTTTTGTCTGACTGGCTTTTCAATTTTTACACTGAGATTCTCCCTGATTTTTGATGTGTTTAAAATCAGTGAAATACTGCAGCAAAGTAGTTAGTTTATGAAAATGACAGCTGTGAGGTTGATCCGTGCATGATAAGACAAAAATATTAAATATTGATGACAAAATAATCACAACTCGAGCCAAAGCACACTCAGTTTGGGTTGATACATAGTAAAAAAACGACTTTAAATCTGGTAAGTGGTGGTTTGTTGATCACAGTAGTGCTAATATTTTGCGGTTCTGTAATAAGGACATCTGTCTTATTTGTAAGTTGTTATGTTGTCCCCTCTCCTCAGCTCTCTCCTCAATTACTTTCTGTATAGAAGCCTCAACAAAGAAGAGGTAATAAATCCAGTATCTTTGAGGACATGTGGCACAATAAAACAAAGCAGACAGCAGTGGGCAATCTGGTTGACTCCATCTGCTTTGACCTGCCCACCCACACAACATGTTTTAAATTCTAAAACAATCATTTCGGCTTGGTTTCTTATTTCAATCATTTTCTATCTTTGAAAATTGATTAAATCAATCCCTATAGGACCACAATGCTTTCTGTACAAGTGTGTAACTGCAGCTTCATTCCTCACCACATTAGTGTCTGTCTCGATGGCATCGACAGACAAATCTCCCTGGTCTGTTAACAAACTTCCATCTATGCTGCAGTCCAGCTGGATGAATGGTCGACAGCGGTAGTGACAAGTGTAACTGCATTCTGAGAGAGAGAGAGAGAGAGAGAGAGAGAGAGAGAGAGAGAGAGAGAGAGAGAGAGAGAGAAGAGAGAGAGAGAGAGAGAGAGAGCATTAAAGGGGGCACGGTCTCAGCTATGCTTTGGCGACTCGTCAACTCGTGTTTGTGCTGAAAAGAATCACCCAAAATCACACTAACCTAGATATATAATCTATGTTACATAAGCAATATACCAATGGTTTTGTATATACAAAATAAAAAATAGCTAATGTTAGATATTTAGAGCCTATTTTCATTGCAGTTTGTCTGACTTTTAGTAGGATTATGCAAAACATACAGAATTGTTTTTTTTAGGTGGATAGGGTTTAGGCCAAGGAAGAACCCATCAACTTTTGGTGTTGATTCGATCAGGGAGGCTAAGCCAGGATTTTAGTTTTTGCTTTCTTTAACTTTATAATATAATAATGCAGAGATCTTGTGATCCTGTGTGCAGTTTGGTGCAGCTTGATTTTGGTGCAGCTTGATTTAGTAAATGTTGACAGTTGGGCCTCGGTGGAGGTATGTGCTCTATTCTAGTTTTTTCTAATTGCTACATCGCTTCTTATCTTTTGTTGAACTGGGCTCTCAACATGTCTCAGAAACGCCTGAAGTCAAACGATACGGAGAAACAAAGACATTCCCAGGTAGTGTCCGAACCAACATCCAGTTAAAACATGATGTGTACCAGACCATTCCTACCAGATCGGGACAAACCCTGATAAAGATTCTCATGACTTGGAAAACACAACATGAGCATCCTGCATCTGGTGATACTGGAAGCTGGAAAGGGAGGATTTTATGAATAGATGAACATGGAGTGACACAGTTGATTCACTCTTTAATGTTAAGATTTTTAGCCATTTTTTACAGTAAGGTTAAATTACAGAGAAGTTTATCATTAAGTTTAATACTGATTTTCTTTAGAAAGGAAGCAATGGTTCACAATGTCTATTATTAATCCTATTGGCAGGAACAGCCTGACATGCAGATTTAGTGGCTGGTTGCCTGTTTTTGTAGGTCAATGCCTACAGTCAAAAACATGTTTTGCTTGTAAACACCAACCATTAAGCTGGTTTTATACCATATTTTTCTTCTTGACATGGAAAAAAGGGGCAAACGCCTTCAATGTGTTAGTCTTTCTCTGGCTTTTTTCAGACCAATTGTGGCTCAAAACACCAACTCCATTTAAGACAAGTCTTTAAAAAATGTTTATCCAATATGCAGCATACATTTATTAAAAAGAACACAAATAAAAAATCGGTCAATATAATTACAGCCACAAATGTTACTCTCTGGGTAAATGTTGTAAATGTTGGGGACTATTCCGCTGTAGATTTTGTGTGCAAGTTATAATTTGCTGCAGCAGGACAGTGTTTGTTGGTCTGACTAAATAATAAGTTATATATCTACCAGTGAAGGTCATTGCAGGCCACAGTGATGGTGTCACTGGTGTGTTTTTAATAGTTTTGGATGGTGATGGAGCTGTACGGCACAGATTAATGATCTACATCAGACTTGGACTATAAAGAAAATACTTTACAGTCTATTGTTTTGGTCTTTTCATGGTATTTGTTGACAATAGGATTAATATATAATATCACCTAAACTATAAAATCTCAAGGATCTCTTATCCTTTCAACACATTAAATTAGATTCATGTACAGAAGTTACTCACTGGTGCAGCATAAACCCTGCTTGTAGAGCCCCCAGATGAATTCTCCACACAGGTCACACCAGGTGAGGTGAGCGTGACTGTAGATCTGGAAGTCATGACCCATCTCTCCTGTCCGACGCCCGGGTGCCTCGATGCTGACGCTGTCTCCAACCAGTCGGACAACGCTGAAGGAGCAGGGCTGACCCGATGGGGTGGCGCGGGCCGCAGGAGCAGCCAGCTCGATAGGATCATTCAGACTGAGGTCCTGCAGCTCGATCAGCTCACATTTAGACATCCTGTCCTCGATACAGACACTGACATGTCAGTGGCATACGGCTCTGAGAGGAGACAGCATCAATATGAGCACTTGTACATCTGTATTGAAGACGTGGTGGATGCTGTGAGTGGTGAAGTGTACACAAGCACCACGTCAGTTTGTTCCATCCACTTCCAGCTTAGTTTGTTGTGTAGAACAATCAGCTGTCAAATCCTTAGGATCTGCAAGACAGATGACACTTTTAATACATGCATGGCTTAGTGTAACATACAAAAACCATGCAATACACATGAATGATGCTGCATTATGCTATAGGATTTAACATTGGGAAAAAAAGATTAACCTCTGTTATCTGATGCCATGATTCATATGATTATGTTCAAATATGGGACAGGATGTCGAGTATAATCCTGTGCAACCCTGGGACAACACATCCTGTTTTTCTGCACCTGACAGTGAAACAAAACCTAACTGATCAATATCATTTCTTTCATTAAATTCAGCACAGGACAAACCTAAAATGTAACATTTCAAATATCAACATACTATACCGTTTATTCTTTTTATTTATAGTTATTTATTCAAAAGAAATCAACTCTTTTTTAAAAATATATTGGCCAATATTTCCGTATCAGATTTTTTGACTCCTAAATATGGGTACCGGCATCGGCCTGCAAAAATCTGTACTGATTGGGCTCCATTATAGCCAATTTCATAGCTATGCAATCGTTTTTCAGATAAAGGTTATAAATATAAACATGTGACTATCTTATCCACTTAAAATAATTTTAAACTAATTAACCCAGAGGCCATTTAATGCTCTTTAAATGTTCACCAATTTATATAAGTAGCCATGACAATGACAGGTGTCATTGATTCAACTGAATAATCCTTTTTGCTGATACCTCCACTTGAGAAAGTTAGTGTGTCCTAGATTTTGTAATAAAGTATTTAGCTATTACAGAGTGAAGTAAAATCTTGTTCCCACCGCTGGTGACAGAATAATCACAGACAGGGAATCACACGCTATCACCTCCTGCAGATAAAAACAGAGCTGGCCTGTTTAACAAGTTCGCAGACAGGTGCATGTTTAAGTTAGTGTGACTCGTTTCACTGTGGAGCTGCATATTGTGACTAGAATGTGAACAACCCGGGATGTTTCTGCCAAGTGGGTCACCACCACCTCCACCACCAGCAGCAGCAGTACACGGTGCACTATTCCCACAGGCCAACAAGAATACACTGTGACCGGGATCATTCTGCTGCTTCTGTTAATGACATGTGAAACTATGCTCGTATGGTAAAAAAACAAACTTGGTATTTCATCTGCCATTTGTTGCAAGAAGCATTTGCAGTCTGTCCCGGGACAGCCCGGTTTCACGCTGAGGTCTGAAACGGAGCAACAGTCTCATCTGACAGCGACACACATGACACAATGAAGCGTTAAATAAACGATCTTACCTCTTTCACTTCTCCATCATGAGCTCAGAGGAAATCTGTGGTAGTCGCAGAATTAGAGCAGAACCTCTCTCCAGCCTCACGCACTTGTGTTTGCGCATGAGTGCGGATTACCGTCTAATCCCGTGTGCGCATTAACCCGTCCCGACAGGAGGACACTATGAGGAGCCACAAGGGACAAACCTCACTACATGCACACGGACATGTTACCACATACATACTCACATGCATGTGCATACACACAGTGGTGGGATGTAACAAAGTACATTTAGTTAGTTGTTGTAGTTAAGCACATTTTTTATGTATCTGTACTTTACTTAAGTACATTTATCACTTTATCTGTACTTTCTACTCCACATACAGTGTGTTACATGTTCACATTGATTTTTTAGTTTAGTTTTAAAAGTAATCAATAATTTGAGGAGGGTTGTTTCAATGATCCAATCAGAGCAGATAGGTAACAATAGACCCCGCCTCCTGCAGCAGCATCACTAGTGAATAAGAAATAATCTGAAATGGATCCAGAGGAGACCAAACCTCGGCTATGATGACCTAGCAGACTGTTGCATTAGTGTTCTTAGTGTTCAATAGTGTCTTGGCTAGTTTAAATATATTGTTCGAACTTCATTTAAAAGAAAGTACATACTTACTTTTATTATTTAGTACTTCCCTACTTCCTTCACCACTGCACACTGGTTTCTGAATTCTTGAACTGATCTTTGCCAGGGAGGTTATGTGGTCGCCCTGTGTGTTTGTTGGTTTGTTTGAAAACACAATTACGCAAAAACTATTCAACCAAATTCGACCAAACCTGGTGATGAGAAGGGGCCTGGACCTGGGAAGAACCCATTGCATTTTGATACAAATACACATTACTTCAGGACCCCCCGCTTTATTTAACAATGCATTGTAGGACATTTGTCAACACTTTTTAAAAATTGTCTGGGAATAATGCACATATGTATTTTCCTACTTTAGGACTATATTATATGTCCCCGTGAACACAGGAAATGAATGAAGAATCTAACAATGGCAGTGGATGCAATGATGGGAGGAAAAGATAGAGAGAGAGAGAGAGACGTCCTGAATGAGCATGTTTGTTTTCTGTGTAGCCAATGTGTGGTGACCATGCAGAGTCACAAGATTGTTAGAGAGTAATTGGAGCACAATAACCAGTTGACAGCTGACAGTGAGTATTCAGTTATGAAATGAGTGGTGTTAGCCTAAGAATCACACACACACACAAACACAGCACAAAAACACACACACACATGCATACATACACACACACACACACACACACACACACACACACACACACACACACACACACACACACACACACACTCACACACGCACACACTCACATACATACATACATTCATACTAACCTACTCACATACATACATACATACATAAATATCCTCAGTTTGCCTGCATGGGAATATGATTGTGAACTATAATTATTATTATTCATAATAAAACATTCAACAATTGAAACAAGTTGTTTTTCTTCTTTGAGAGTTACGTGTATTTACACTAACTGTGCAGCTCCAGCTCCAGTTATGACTGAACCATATTGACCATTTCTCCAGAAACTTTCCACGTCAGCCTGGACAAGGTTCGTCAAATTCCACGATAATAATAAAACAAACTAGAAGACTTCCGGAAATCGCAGTTTCACAATAAAGGCGTGAGAAGGATGTGTGCTGCATGTACAAACTCTACATAGAGCATTCATTTGAATTTAAATGGACCATTCAGTGTAAGAAATGTACATATTTTCCTCACAGTAACCTATATATGGTATAGTTGTATTCTGGAGAGGTGGTAGATTGATACAACGCTTTACACTGAAAAATCAAAGCGGAAGTGTGGCTTCTTTTTCTATTCAAAACAGCACATGAGGGACTGAACTTTTGAGAAGATATAATCCTGATTCTTTAAGACACGCTTATGTGACAGCAGGTTGGTTATGAAAGATCATTTTCTAATTTAAGCTTCGGCGTGTGAATGAAGCCGGACTCGGGCCGGAGGAGTTCACACTTTACATCCAGCATCAGTTCCGCGTTTGACTGTAGCAGAGTTCACGTTGGGTAACAGCACAGTGACCGCGGGTTAGCAGCGTCCATATTTATATCTTTATAAAACACGTATTTACCTAAACATGGCTGTAAACAACATAGAGACCGAGTCTGAGCTCCGGATCTACGGGTTTACCAGGAGAGCTTCAGCTGTGTTGACCCACGTCATCTGCATCGTTTTCAGCCTCTTCATCGCTCTGATGTCCCGACCTGGCTCCAGTAAGTGATGCTAATCACACACACACACACACACACACACACACACACACACACACACACACACACACACACGTTCATCTTGTTTCGTCCCTGTGTTCATTTGACTGCATTTGACTTAATTTGACTTCCTTCATGTTATTCCAGGTTTGTTTTCCTGGCATCCTTTCCTCATGACACTGGCTGTAAGTTGGAGCTTTCTAAAATGAATGTACTCAGCTGTAATCACGTGAAAAAAATCAATGCATATAAAGACTTTGTGGATGGATTGGTTCAGGGCTGCAACATAACTGTCCAAAACTTATTGTCACATATGACACTGAAGGTACACACTCATATCATTTTAGGCGCTGGAAACAGATATTTTTTGTTATTTTTGCTTGAAAATTAGTTTTAAAAAAGTCTCGTGAAAATAAGATTTATTTTGTCCCAATATGGGGAAACATGCTGTGTTACAGCACTATAGGGGGTAGTAATAATAGACACATAACTAAAAGTAAGACATAAGTAAAGATACTATATAAACATGAGGAAACAGCTGTAAACAGGATCACATATATGAAATTGAACGAGCAAATAATTATTGCACTATAGAATTGGTAAATAATTTTTGCAAAATCAGTTAAAAACATGATTAAAATATATTAGTTGCATTAAAATGTAAAAAAAAAATGTAGATTTGTATTTTGAAACAGAAAGATGTCCACAATTTTATGCGATCAACTGATTTATTAATCAAACACATGTTGCAGCTCTAAATTGGTTGATCAATAGAAAACTTCTTGGCAGTTATTTCACATGAAGTAATTTTTAAGTGATGATCAAATGTAATCATCAGTTGACATATTTTCTTTTTTCCCCCCTTCAGTTCTCCTTCTTCATGACAGAAGCCATACTCATCTTCTCCCCCCACGGCTCCCCCATCAAAGGTTTCCCACACAAGATCAAAGGTCGTGTTCACTGGATCCTGCAGTGCCTGTGCGTGTCCTGTGCGGTCCTGGGTGTGGCAGCCATCTTTTACAACAAACACCTGAACAGTAAACCCCACTTCACCTCATGGCACGGTCTGCTGGGCCTGCTCACGGTGTGCGTGGTCGGGCTGCAGTCTTTGGTGGCTTTGCCTCTCATCTACCATTCCCTGGCCAAAGGCTGGTCCCTGGCCAAACTCAAGCGCTATCACGCGGCGTCCGGGCTCATCACGTACCTGCTCGGCAGCATGAGTCTGCTGCTCGGCCTCTGCTCGGCCTGGTTCACCGCCTCTGTCAACGAATACACCTGGTACCTGTCAGCACTGTGCCCGGCCGTCAGCGCTCTCATGATAATGAACCAAGTCACCAGTGCGTACATGGCCAAGAAACGTCTGCAGTCCTGACAGAGGAGACGTTATCGGACTTTAACAACACTGTCGCTTAAAACCTGTGCAATGTTTACCAGAGACTTCCTTTCTTTCAGTCTCGTACTACTACTATGATTTCTGCAGCTACAGACTCGTTATTCTCACAAGAAATATGTGTGGATAATGAAATCATTTTCTTTTATTCATTTCATTGCCTGTGGCTGAAATAGAGGACACTGAGTCTACGCGTCTCTGTATTTTGGGTTTTTAGGAACGGCTCAATGACCTGAGGAGTTTTCATTTGACAGTTACGCACCCATGTTGAGCTTCTTTGGTTTGTTTGTAGCTTCTGATGTTTTAAGCCATACTAGCTTTAACTATAACCATGGACTGTATATAAAGATGGAGGAAGCTTCTCCACTTCCTCCCACTATCCAGACAAGAAGCCAATACATCCTGGATATGAAGGCTGAACCACAAAATTTAGTTTGTCCCATGTCACATTTACTAACATGGAGGCAGAATTTATGAACTATACTGCAGCCAGTAACTAGGTGGCTATCTTTATAAACAGTGTATGATTATGACCAAATACCTGCAAAATGATGTCCCGTAACATTACCTGCTAAACACCAGTATTCTAGCAATAGCATTTTGCAAAGCATTGTTTCCTCTACATTCTCAGAGCTGCTAGCGTTGCTGTAGACTCAATATCGTTTTTAAACTTAAAAGCTTCAAATGTGACAGGTTTGAGCAAAAGAAGTCAGTTAGTGAAATAAAAAATGGTTTCAATGTTCTCTTCAGACTGAACAGTGTGAGGTTGGTTTTGACACAAGATTATAAGACATCACCAAAACTTTTTGTAGGTCGTCAGAAAACCCAGTGTTTTTTGAGTCATGACCTCATTAAATACTGCCTTGAATGTCCTTGAATATTTGTTGATCTCAGGTTGAAATTTTGTATCTTGTGTTGCGTATTATCCGTCCTCCTGGTTACTGACTTGGCCATGTCTGATGATGTCATACCAAAGGTATATCCACATTAAAAGCACATGTCAATGATTCACACTGCAGTATGTGTTTTATTGTTAAAATAACATTGATAACACAGTCTTTTTCTGCTTTCGATCTAGGCTGCATGTACGAAATTCTTACTGGATCAACCGTCAATGGGTCAAAGTGAACAAATGTTTAAAAAAGTAATAGCAAAACAAAAACAAACCCAGTATATTTTACATAAATAAATAAACTTCAGACTTACACCGAAATACAGGAGACAACTGTCAGGTGAACGAACACCGATAATTAAAGTTATAAAAAACAGTTTTTAAAAAATGAAATGTTCCCTTGAAACATGAAAAATGCACACAATTGACAAGAATGGGGTAAGAAGGGGATTTCTTTTACGTACTGATAATTTCTATGATCCATATGTGTAGTGTTTCCAACAGATAGAGAAGACTGAAAATAAAGGTCAGTATAATGTACCAGAAATGATCCTTTTTTCAAAGTGCCAGCTCCACCTTCACATTTGAAACAAAGCAAATCACAAGTTTCTAAGACATGTTGAAGAAAAGTGGAGACGTCTGATGATAAGAAATGAAGCATCCATGACGGAAGGGAAGGAGCCGGTACGAAGTAAAACTAAAGGTGAACAGTACTCAGACTGTGGAGGCAGAGGGGCCCCACGAGAAAACGTCTCTACAAACATGAGCCTTCGTAGGGAATAATCTGTTGTCTCAGGTTATCCAGTGTTTTCTAAAGGCTTCCACACTGCATCTAACCTATTTAATTAACGGAGGAGAGGGACCTTCCTACATCTAAATACCTCAAGGTGTCATCACAACACAGAAACAAGGCTACAGAGAACAGCAAAGACTTAGACTCCCTAAAGCACCGCAGATCAACACTGACCGAAACTACTGACGCTACGTACACTGCACTGCATTTAGGCGAAACGCTACCAAATCAATGGCAATGTCAGTTTGGTAAGGCCGCCACACCACCCAACACCGTTCTTACAACGTCACTGGTGGTTGTGATGAAATCTTATTTATGATGGATTCGATGGTTGGTGGATACATTGATTTAAGGTTTTATACACTCAGGCTGTACAAATGCAACAGTTTCTACAGTTTAGGTAACGTGTTCTCAAGAGTTTGTTAAAGTGATCTGTGGTAAAAGTCATTGTGAAAAATACACGTAGCATGTAGGTTGACTCAGCGATAATCATCTTATACCGAGGACACACTGGGTTGGTTTGTGCTCCTTTTGGCTTCCACACTTGGTGCTTTTAGTCATAATGCTGAATCTGCCACAGAATTGTGTTTTGAGTTTGTCACCGACTTGTCTAAATGCTCAGTAGATCTTCCTCTGTGATGCTAAAGACCCCTTTGTGTTATTTAAGGCTAAAAATGAAAGAACACAGTCTGAATCCATGTCCCAGCCCCTGTGTTATCAAAGGCTGATATGAAGGTACATTCATTTTGGTAAAAATAAAAAAGAAGAAAATTACAAAGTTGAACATAAATTTGTTTGCCCAGCACTTGTGTGAAGGCGTGTTTATCATCATGATAGTCGTAATAATAAGCCTTCTCCCTATGACCAAAATCTACACACTGCACAGTATCGACTTGCAATATAAACAATGATAATGACTGATATTTACAAAGTATCCACATGTTCAGTTATTGTTTCACACATAACATCATTTCGACAGGGGATGCCACAATGTCTATCAAATTGCTAAAGACTAAAATATGCTCTGAAAGCCTATAGTTTCTGTGTCAAAGGTAAATTCTGAAGGATTTTCTCTTGATATATTAACTGGATTTTCACAGATAATAACACCATGGTCTTTAGCCTCTGTGACCCATTTATTTTACAGCTTTCCCACTTTTCTTTTACTTAAAAAACTGAAATAAGTAAATCAGTGTTCAGCAGGTGAGTTTGGCTGACAAATCTGAAAGTACTTGTTTCCCAGCAAAATATATGATGAGAAAATCCAACAGTGTTAAATAACGTTATTCCATCTGAATTCAGAAGAAATAAAACTAACGGCACAGCGAGGCCTTGCTTACAAATGTAGAAGGAGGGGCTGTGCTTAGAAAGACACCCAAAGCTTCAGCTGGTCCCCAATTGACAGAACGTCTGTTCCCACTGCTCTGATGCTCCAGGTGAAGTCTGGGATATTCAGCATTAGGATTTGTTACTGTGACTTTGTAAAGTCACGAAGGTTCACGTTGATTCTCTCTCAGGTAAAAGTCCATGTGTGTGTGAGAGAAGTTCAATGAGACCATAGAAATGGGAATTTTATTTCCTTGACAATAAGGTGATTTATGCGTTGTCAAATTTCACTACTGATAATTATTTTCATTCACTTTTACTTTTTTTTTTTTCTCACTTTCATTTTGATTTGCTCAAACATTCAAAATATAACAATACCTCTGGCCATCATTAACCAGTTCATGAGTTAGGGTAGATACTGTGAAATAATTAATTTAGTTATGTAAACATGTAATTATTCCCATCCCGTATGTACTTAACAAGATTGTGTGTGAAACTGCCTCTCCGTGACTTCACAGGTCGCTACTGTCCCATCACCTCTATAACATCGTCATCCGAACTACTGCCGCCATTCTCTGTGATCTGGTGTCTGTCCGGTTGGGTCAGAGCTGCCCCCAACAGGCTGGAGGTGGGATTGTAATGAGAGAGGAAGCTGGACGTAGAAGAACTGGAGTTAGGCACAGGGTACCCCCCTGACCCAGAAAGAAGAGAGTTGGGGAACATCCTCTGCTCGGACAGCAGCGACTGACTGTAGTCGAGGGGGAAGCCTGATGAAAGCAGGCCAGCCATGCTGGGGTTCATCAAGTATGGGGGCAGAGAACCTGATGCCATGGAGGAAGAAGTTGCTGCTGAGGGTGTCGATGACATGGGGATGGTGGTGGAAGCAGAGGAGTAAACAGTGGACAGGGAGGAAGAGGAGGGGGTGGGCAGGTGTCCATTCCCTGGGGCAGACTGTCTCAAGAGGTCTGAGCCTGCAGAGGGGAACATAGTCTGTAGGTCGGCCAGTGTTTGTCCTGGTGTCTGAAGGAATGATGATCCACCGCTGCCACCCATTAGAAGTGGGTGACTCATGTGCCCTAGGTTACCCAGAAGGGAGGAAGAGTTCAAACCCATGGGAGGAAAACTGAGCCCACTGGAGCCCATGGACAGTCCAGGGAAACGAGCTGCAGAAGAGGTGCGTTTGCCTCCTAATTGTGTGCTTCCCGGGCTTTCAGTACTTTTGCGTTTGGTGCCACGCAACTCTAATGCCGAGCTCATGAGGTTGTCACTGCGCTGCCTGCCGAGATCACCAGTCGGACTGTTTTGAGAATCGTCACCATCCCCTGCTGGTACGGCCGACACATCTGGGGGCGACGGCAATTCGTTCCCCATGCCGGTGGCTTCGTCGCCTGTAGATGAAGTGTAGCGGCTGAGTTCTCTGAGAATCTCAGCGCTCAGAGGGGAGGAACACTGTTCCCCATTGGGGGAGCGCTGCTGCTGATCAAAAGGGGATGAACAGCCGTTACTCACTGAATGGATCAGGGAACCTTGGGTATCTGTGGAGGGGACAGAAAAATACAGTCATGAAAGGTTCAGAGATACAAAAACTCCACCTACAAAGTTACAGGAGCTGTTTCGATGGCTGTAAGGCAAAACTATGGAGGAGGAAGCTTTAATATATGAATTTGTACCTCTTGAAGCAGCAGAGCCTCCAACCGCTGGTCTACTGATCTTTCCTGAACGAATAGCAAAAATCCTTCCATCATTTGTCCTGATGTAGGTGCCTGTGTTGGAGGAAACATGAAGTGTGAGAAGCATTTACTAAAATGATTCATAAGCAGAGACAAATTGTTGTGTTGCTGCAAATACCTTTAGATCCTCTGATGACATGGATGCTCTCTCCTGCACTAATGCGAGCTTGAACATCCGTTGTGCTGTTGGCTCCTGGGATTACTATATCTGTAGATCCAAACAAAAGGGCTGATGTTAATGTCTGGTCATTACATTTCACAAGACAAAATTCACTTTGCTTCTGTTGAAAGATGAAATGGTTCAGGCGAATTAAACTATAACATAATGGGTTTTATTTGGTATTTTCAGTGATACAAGATTTAAAAAATACTGCACATTACCGGTTGTGGTTACAATCCTCTGCACGTAGACTCCAGCTTTCTGCAGGAAGTTGACAGGCAGGCTGCCGGCTGAGCTAGAGCCGGCCATGCCCATGCCGACCTGGCGAGGCATCATGGGTATTGGGGTTGACTGGATGGGCCTGACACTTGCTACAGGCTTGTCATCTGGCCTTGCCATGGGACGCCTGGAAATATGAGCCCTGAACTCATGAGATGAACTCTCACACACACATATACTCAAGCAGCAGCAACAAATATGTACAGCTAGAACCTCAATCAAACAATCAAATGAATTGTATATTTAGTTTTCAGTGTTTGCCAGTAAGCAAGGCAGAGTAATTTCTAGATTTTTAAGGGGATTGTGACTTTTGATAATGCAAGGCTGAGTCCAGGGTGATTTAGATGTTTAATTAATGTTTTAATCAGGCAAACTCTAAAAGCAAGATTGTAGTTGAGGATATGAGTTGGTAAAGAACAGAGCTAAACTGTTAGTTAACGACTAAATGAAAGGAGGGCAAGATAAAATATTGAGTCTGAAACTCACCAGCCCCGTTGGTTAAATGCTGGTATGTTCGCGAGCACCTGATCACTGGTTGGATAATAGGTTGCATACGAAGGGCGAGAGTACGGCACAGAAGCTCGTTTCTCATCCTCGTAGCTCTTCTTGGCCGCTCTTTTCTCCGCTTTGGTCAGTTTCGACTCCTTCCGGTCCGTCAGCAGAGACTCGTGATGGAAAGGTTGCTATATGTGGAAAAAGTGAAAATTATTCCAAGCAAGATGCAGTTTGATCCCTGCTGAGCCATTAACGTCCTTTCTTTCAGAGTCCTGGTAACTGTACCTTGGTGATGAAGTGTGGGTACCGCTGACAGGCTTGGTATATCACTTCCTCAAAGTCGTCCGAGGATCCCAGAGGGTTTTTATCGGCACCATGCTCTTCCTCTACAAAGTGCAGCAATGACTCCACTTCCTTACGAGTAAAGTTCAGCACTGGGTTCAGGTCATCAACTACACGGTCTATATTTACACACACAGACAAGATACATTCATATAAGTATTAGTAATCAGCGACATAAGATCAGGTTACACATGTGTTAAAAGAGACTGGGTGAGGGTTTACAGTTTACAGGGATCTAGAGTGACTCAGGCCTTACTGGACTTTACAGAGTTTTAAGATAAAAAATTAAGTATTTTACTTTCTTACCAGACATGCCCTGTTTGGAGACCTGTCTGTCATAGATTTTCTTCTCCAGGGTGTAATCACAAACAAGGCGGTAAATGTGGCATGGTTTCCTTTGACCATACCGGTACACTCTACACACTGCCTGGGCGTCATGACAAGGGTTCCAGGAGGCATCGAACACAACAACGCGGTTGGCCCCGATTAGATTTACTCCCAAGCAGCCAGCTCTGGAAGGAACACAGAAAACCAAAGACAAACTTCCCACCAGTGTGTGGAGGATGTGTGAGAAACGATAAAAGAATAGAGTAGAGACACAGACCTGGTGGAGAGGAGGAAGAGCCATGCTGCGATGTTCTCTGGGTCATTGAACTGATTGATCAGTCGTTCTCTTTCTGTGGCAGACGTACTGCCATCCAGTCCTGCAGACACAGACATGCATCAGCTCTTCACAACACAACATTTGAATACACTTTACATTAGAGCAAAATGAAATAGAGTGAATCAGGGTGATATTTTTCACTGAATAGCAAAGATAAGAGATTGTGCACTGGACTTCATTTTCAGAGTGCGTCTCTCAAACGCTCGTTGTTGCTAGGTAACAGAAACCGTCCTCTAGCGCTTGTACATCCCTTCAATGTTAGATTGTGAATAAACTAGTCAGTGACAGCTGGGATCAATTTCTCCTCCGCCATTGTTGACAGTGTCTCACTCCCTTCTTGCTTTTGACTGGTCAGTGATAGAAAAGTGACATTGACAAGTTTGCCAGTGTTCCTAACGTTTCAACTGAAAATGTCATGAGGAGAAAATACATCTTTTTGGGCCGAGGACGTTTGACCTTTGAGCACCAAAATCTAATCAGTTCATCCTTGAGTCCAAGTGAATGTTTGAATCAAATTAGAGGAAATTCCCTCAAGGCATTCTTGAGATATCGCGTTCACGGGATTGGGACGGATGGACAGGCAACCTGAAAACATAATGCCTCGGGCCACTGGAAGTCACTGGTGCGGAGGCATAAAAATGTTGGATAGGTTTAGCTTGTGTTTTCTTTTTAATGTTGTTGCAACCATTTTCAATGCAGAGCATATCAGCTCACTTTTGCTGAATATGCAAAATGCTTTTTTTAATTTGCACAGAAAATGTTTTAAGATGTTTTCAAGAGGAATAAAATAACTTTTATAGGAATCCCAATTTTAAATGTTTGATTTTTAAGTCTATTAGATTACCAGATAACATTAAATTATTGGTAATTTTTAGTCCAATGTATTATGTAAGGGATTAAAAAGTCTTTTAATTTAAATTTAGTAGCTGACTACATTGCAAACAATCTGAACGAACCCAGTTCATATAAAACGATTTAAATGGAGTATATATAATATGCAGAGTAAATCATATTTGTCGAATTGCAATTACATTGCTCCTGATTATGCTCGTTTCCAGAGCACAGAGCCAACGTGCTGACAACCAGAGCTGTGAGGTTTCAGAGTTGAAACCCACAGAGGCGAGAACAGATTGGATGACTCACTGTAGTAATTGAGGTTGCGAATCCAGTTTTGGTTTTGGGTGGCTGAGGAGGTGACGTCTGTTGGCACCGGTCTCTTTGATAAGAAGTCCTCAATGACAGACAGCGTGGACAAGCTTTGACTAGTGGCAACACAACAGACACAGATAAGAACGGGTAAGAAAAGTAAGTAAGTATGTTTTAGTATTAAAGAAATAATTGTGAAATCCAATAAACCGATGTGTTTAATAGTCACAGACTGCAAACAACCATCAATATTGTTTTACTAAACGCCATAATTGTGGTAAAGTGTAATATTCCTGTTTATAAAAAGGAAAATAAGCTATAGGAGGATTACAATTTTTTTTTTTTCAAACAGTCTATTAAAAGCTCTGAAAACTCCAAAAGTCTGATTCATCCGCCAAACGGCCTGGTCATTCTACCTGCTCTCTAAGCTGCTTAATTGTTGGATTTGTGTATAATGAGATGTACGCTGGAAAGAGATCTTACCTAAACACCAACATCTTATCTCCTTTTCTCACACTCTCATCAATCAAATGAAAGAGCAGAGCCATCTTGGCAGAGTTTTGGAGAACTCCTGTTTGGTAGTTTGCCATTATGTTCTTAGCCTGAAACAAATAAATGGAAAAACAGCAGTTAAATAAAGTTAGTTGTAAAAAATCGTATGCATTAAAAGTGGATATTTAGTTTACTGGAGTTATAATGGTGTCCTGACATACCCATTCATATGTAATGACTTGATTGGCCTTTTCTTGTGAATGGTTGAGTGGTGGCAGGGTGATGTTAACTTTGCTGTTGCTTGAGTCGGCTACTTTGGCTTTGAGGCCAGCACCGGGTGCAGGGCAGCGCGAAGTGATGTCATCCAGGTCTAGGTCCTGCTCATTGGCCTGAGTCTCCTTCTGCAGGGATTCGTATAGGACGTCAGGGTGATTCCAGATCTGGAGGAATGAAGAAAGGTGTGGAATTAGCAACCCAAAAATGACAACAAGATTTTAAGATAAAAAACAAAAAAGCAGTCTCACCTTGCAGCACACACAGAAGGCTTTGAGTGGGTTAAGACCGAGCCAGCCATTGTTTCCTGCTTCTCTGAAGCGTTTCATAAACTCAGTGTACAGTGCCCTCTGAACGGGAGAAAGTCGTACTAAGATGACATGCTCCTGTTTGGAGGGAAGCTGGTCCTGCAGCACATCATGACCCCGTCTGTAAACCAGAAAATCACCAAAAATTAAGTACTGTCCATGGGAGTCTTATGTTCTAACTTCCAACAGAGAACTCACCTCTGCACAAAACCCTCCAGCAAGCTGTGCAGCACATGGCTGCGGTAGCGCATGAGGCGGACATCTTGAGGTGTGCTGTCCACGCACTGCCCGTTCAGAATAGGCCGCTCAAACATATTGCTGAACTCCTGCCTTGTTCCTAAAAAGTCAGGTCTGACGAAGTCCACCATGCACCAGTACTCAATGAGGTTGTTCTGCAATGGGTATCCTGTCAGAACTACTCGACGCCGGGAGCGGATGTTCTTCAGCGCCTGTGATGTGCTGGCATGGTAGTTCTTAATGCGGTGACCCTCATCACAGATCACCACATCTGGACCAGGCCGCGCAATGGACTGTTCAATTCCTGAAAAGACAAAGAAATGAGTGAAGACTGTGTGAAGTGAGACTGTAAATATATATATATATCACAGAATAAATTTAAGTTTGCTTGTATCTCATATCCTTATATAAATGTTTATGGTGCATAGACAACTTCACTGCTTCTCTTAAACTTTTAAATGACCTTTCATGAGTTCCTGCTGTCTGTCCTCTTCATCCAGGTCAATGATGATTGGTCCTACGGGCTTCTTTGATTTCCTCTTCTTGCCCATAACAAAACTCTTCTTCATGGACAGCAGACGGTACATCTCATAACCCATGAGCAACACGCCTCCATCTCTAGACCAGTCCTCCACAACCTTGGCCCTAGCCGGTGTTGTTCTGCAGGTCACACGGTCAGAATGATTAGAAGCTCAGTTTAACAACAAAGACCAAACTTTGCACACAAACACACAACGTTGCATGTTACATACTTGTGCTCATCGTTGAGAATGTGAACTTTGAATATGCGGCCAGCGAGAAGCGTAGGGTCAGTGTCAGGGGAGAGGGCTTCTTGAGGTGGAAGCCAAAGGTTAAACTCTGTCAGCCAGTTCTGAAGTGTGTTCACCTTGTGCGGAGGAAACAAACATTTTGGTTGTTAGTTTAAACTAAATAAAGTTTATACTTGAGGGTAAATGAATGAATACTCTATTGACTACATTGCTTTCTTTTTAACACAGTTCACACTTCATGTACTCACTGGGACAATGGTCAGCACAGTGTGAGCCTCAGTGTTCCTCAGTAGGATGTCAATGAAGGAAATGACCTGCAGTGTCTTGCCCAACCCCATGCTGTGAGCAAGGATGCAGCCAAATCCACTGCTGGTCTTATAACGCTCCAAAGACTCAATGAGGTTATCATAGAGAAACCGGATCCCCCCGACCTACGAGATGAAAAGGAGAGTATTTGTAAGAAAACAAGCTTGACTCTGGGTGTCTGTAACAGAGTTTATATTTCGAGAGTACAAGAGAGAATGAGAATGCTGTGTTTACCTGGTGGGGTTTGACAGCCTTGGCCAGCTGTGGAGCAAGATAAATGTCTTTCTCCTCTGCAGGGTGATTGATGTTAACCAGCACTTGACCCTGGGCGTCAGGCAGGTTCAGAGCATCGTTGATATGCGCCCCACTACTCTCTTCTGAGCCGGTGGTGCCATCAGCGTCCTCATCAGCCGACTCGCTGCTTATCTGCAGGGCATCCTCATCCCCAGAGCTGAGCTCAATTATATCTGGGTGATGATTGGTGAAATAAACACTATGTGAGAACTTGCTTGATTCTCAAAATGTTGAATGATTTGGAAATTCCCCTCTCTTACCATCTCTGATGGCAAGTGCAGGCAAGTCGGGCTCCATTGTTTCATCTTCATCACCGCTGCTGTCCAGACAGATCACGTCCTGCTTGATCAGGTGAGCCGGGACCAGGTGGGATACTTCTCCTAAAATCGAAGCAGTGTCCACTGTTGGAAAGATGGGAGGGGAGTGGGGACATTTAATACAGAAATGATTGTCTAACAGAAATATGACTGGATGCAAAAACATCCAGGGTTCACTGAGCAAAAGACAGTCACCTAGTTGAGAGTCTGGGACAACTGGGGCTGGTGTGGGAAAGTCCTTCCTCTGCTGCTCCAGACGTTTCAGCCTCTCCATCTCTTCCTGTTGAGCAGCCTTGGTCCCAGCCTCCAGCTGATCCTCTTTTAGCAGCTTTCTGTAAGCACAGGAGAAAAAAGGTCATGTTACAGTATAGTGTAATATTTGATAGGCATAGAAGTTTCTTATTAATTTGACCTAATGGGAAAGATCAATGTACCTGATATTTTTCCTCATGTGTACAGGTTTTAATGGCTTGGAGGTTTTCGAGCCTTTTGAAGACTTGGAGGATTTGGTTAATTTAGAGGCTTTTTGTTTCTTGGTTTTGCTGGAAGGTGATTTGCTCTTTGCGCTTTTGGGGCTGTTTGGAGGCTGAGAGCCGGAGGGAGGTCTTGACGGAGATCTGGAGGGCGCCCCGGAGGACGGGTGCGATGCAGGCCGAGATGGAGGCTCAGAGGAAGGCTCTCCGGAGGTAGCTGAGGCGGAGTCCCTGCCATCCTGGGCACTGGTGGGCCGATCTTAAGAAAGAAGAGACAGCATTTCACTTGAAGTCTTAAAAGACAACTTATCAAGCACCAACTGCTAATACATACTCTACAAACATATTATCAATTAGACAACACTTCTTCCCTCTGTTTTCAGCTTTTCATTAGAGTGATAAAAGGCACAAAAAAAGAATTTCATTTATCACTCACCAACACTGTCATCTTCATCGTCTCCATCATTGTCATCCTCATCATCATCCACGTCTTCCTCTTCTTCCTCCTCATCATCATCCAAATACTCCTCTTCACTGTTAAGGCTGGGCTCCAGGTCACTTTCCGAATTTGCCTCTTCAGACATGGCGTCTTGCAGGGCTCTTAAAGTATTACCTACACACCTTCATCAGGAGCCCTAACGTGACAAAACACATCACATCTTTAATTTACAGTGGTATAACTACTTGCTATAACTACAATGATATTTTTTATGATACTGTTTCACTATTAAATTATCATGACTGTTGTCAAAAATGTATTTTCTATCCACTAAATGATTAACAGACTAATTATTTAGCTACTAGTCTATCATGTTAGACCCAGTTCAAGTTATGTTTTAGTTGGCGAGCACAGTCTCACACAGGAAAAAGCACTAATAGCATAACAATGTGATACAATAAGAAACAATCTACCCCCTAATACAAAAAAAACTAAATACATAAACACAAATCTATCAATGATAAGTGAGGGGGAACAAAACTAAAACATCAAGTTCTATGGCTGGATTTTGCACGTACTTTTTAAATTTAAAGGGGAAAACTGATCAATGACCTGGAAAATCTCTTGGGCTGTTACACTCAAAGAATGTCAAATATACAGTTTATTTTGATCCAAATCATTGAAGTAAACCTTTAAAAAACAGGTAGTCAGAGGAGATGTTTGCTCAATGGAGAGCCTGGTTTTCTTTTGGCACTTCATAAAATGTGGACAGCATTTCAATAACCAAGGCAAGAATGGTACTCATTCGAGCATATATCTCCATCAAGGGCCAACAGTTCCCTTAAATTCAATCCACTCTCGCAGTGTTAAAGAAGGTGATAAAAGACATTTCTGGATCCACACCAAAGTCTAATGGGGTACTTGCTCTTCCCTGACCCATATTCTTTCACCAAGTTTCGTAGTAATCTGTCCAGCAGTTTTTGCATTCTGTGTAAAATCTAACAAACAAACAAATGGACAGGGGTGAAAAACAAACCTTCTAGGCAGAAAAAGTTTCTAAATATCATAGTAACAGCATTGAGATCTATTTCTACATTGGTTGAAAGTTTCATCGTAACTTTAATGCGAGTTCGTGTTTCTAACCCCAACCTAAAGCTGGTTTTAAGAGTTTGAGGACATACTGTACGTTGTGTTTTAACTCACTGGATCGTTTGGTGGTTCCATCCACATTAGGTTATTATTATTAGACTCACACTGTTTACATTAGTGTGTATCCCCCACTGATTACCAGACATATATGCGCACGGATGAAGGACGTAAGTATCGACCAGAGGTGGATGCTTTAAAAATTGCAAATAATACGACCCCTGGGAATAATTCCCCCCCCCCAATGGCCGAGGATGGAGGCAGCTAGCAAGCAGCACAAAGCTCCCTCTGCAGCCAGTGGCTTGTGTTGTTGTTATTGTAAGTGAGCACGAACCACAAGCAGCAGTCGTCAGTTACCGGGCTTCCTGACTGGATGCATATGAATACTATTGTTTTCCAAAGCTGAGTCAGCGCACCAAATATGCTAGCTACTTACACAATAAACGCAATTTCAAACGTCCAAAACCACGTACGCGCCTGTGTCCATCAGTGGCAGTAAAACAGGGCGAGCTGGTTGCAACTGAGGCGGTGAGGGGGGGAAAAAGCCGCTTTCCGCCCACGAAGCGGTGGTTCAGTCGACGCTCGCAGCGAGATAACAACCCCAATACTGTGGAAGTGTAGCGAGCACTTTGCTAACGCTAGCCGAAATGAGGGCTAGCTCGGACGCGTTCAACACAAACACCGGTGTGTGGCTGCAGCTCACCGTGTACGATGCGCTGTTTCTCTTCAACGGACCCGGGTTTTTTTTTTACCTCGAACAACGACCAGTCAGTTCATATCCACCGTGTGTTTATGCAAATGATCTGATAAACGTTGCTAATTTCCAATTATTCTTTCTTTTTCTTTTTTTTTTTTTCCAGCGTGACCATAAATAGCGTCCCCGAGGTTTCTTCAAGTAAGGTTCCGGGGATGAAAAAGCCCGTCAACCAAGAAAACTTCAAGAAATAGAATAAAATAAAAAATACTAATAAAAGAATCGCATACAGATGATTACTTACAGAATTAAATTACCGATAATATCTGATGATAATAACACAACTCTAATCCATCACCGTTTTTATAATTGTGTAAAAAATTGTATCGATAGCCAATGTGGTCAGAAATTATTGATTGCAAAATGTACATTCAATATATGGATGTTGTCTCTCAAAAATAGAGCCATACTATGCAAAATATAAACTGTACACTATATGTAATACACTGTACGTGCAAATTTATCTGAATGTCAAATGTGCAGTTAAGTAGCAGTGGAAATAAGGTGTTTTGACTTTATTCTGTGTTGTCTTTGTTCTTCTTATGCTACATGTTCCACGATGTGTTGAATTAGTCTTGTATCTCTCTTTTTTTCTCTTTTGAATCTTTGGATAAATGTGATAAAACCAAACCCTTGTGTTAAACAAGATTCACCCTCAAACCCCTTTGCTTCATATTCAGTATTCCCTTTAATCCTGAACATGACCATCAACTGAGTTAAAACAGGTGATAATCATTGTCATTGGCTTTCATAAGAATATGATAGGCTAATGTTGATGTAGTAGTTTGAACAGCTAAGCAGTAAATATGCAGTTACATGCAGTACACAGTATCTTCAGGAAATAAAACTGTGGCGCTGTTTTAGAGCAATTAGGAAATCAGGCAATTACATTTTTCATAATTTGAAATCATATGCTATGAATTTTAAAGGTTTCAGATCATTTTATTCTCTTAACACTCAACAAAAGTCCTGTGTGTGTGTGTGTTAGTTTTTATTCTGTATATTTATGTCTAATGTTTCATCTTTACATTATACACACATTTTTCTGGCAGCAGCTTGTATGATAGCTCTCACTGTCCATGATATTTGCAATATGAATAAAGTTTCGCTCACTTGTTTACATAACGTAACACTTTACCTGGTTATCATTCATTGTTTTATTTGGAAAAAAAATCCTTTGTATTAATTTACATTTACGTTTTTACACCCAATGAACAAAATGTGTATCAATTAATTAATTGAATCATTTCTTCCTGTTTAGCGGTGTGTTTTTATTAGCCGTGTTCTGACAACCGGAAGTTACAGCTAATGAGCCGGACGCTCGTCGCGTCTTGATGACGCCGCTTTGAACGCGGCCAGTTCTGTCTATTGTGTTTATGTTGAGCTCTGCACAGTTTTCTTGTGAATGGACGCAGCGTCACGGTTAAAGTTTGTTATCTCTCCTGACGACATGGACTGGAAAACCTCTTAAATAGCGATCATCTGTGCTCACATGCAAACATGAACAAAGGCTGGCTGGAGCTCGAGAGCGACCCGGGTGAGAAATGTCGACACATACACACAACACAGAGCTAACTAACGTTAGCTTACACATCAAAGCACACAGAGGGACAGCTAAGCTTCTTTAGCACTTTGATTTATTACACCCGGAAAGCAAGTTTAGTCCACTATGAGATTAAAACATGTATAAAAAGAATGTCAACGTGTATTGTGTTGTACAAGTTGATAGTAGTATACAAAGGGCGAATTATGAGGAGTAAAATTAGCTCTGTACAATAATACAATGGTCTGTAATTTCTTTCAGTGAGTTTTATGTTGTTTATTGTGTCCTAAATAAAATGCTGTATACTTTCAGGGCTGTTCACTCTGCTGGTGGAAGATTTTGGTAAGTAGCTCATTCACAGCAGCTAAACCTCTTGCTATGCTGCAGTGTAAAAAGCCGACACACAGATTTTGAGTATGTGGATGAATAAAACTAAGTGTTTCTTTGCATGTGTATATATTTTGTAGGTGTGAAAGGTGTCCAGGTAGAGGAAATCTATGATCTTCAAAGCAAATGTCCAAGGTATGTTACTTTGTGCCAGTAATGGGTCGTTCTGTATCAAATCAACACACTGCAGTTTTTGGGAGCTCATCAACAAAGTGCTGAATTGTTATTTTGCACGTACCTGATCACAAAATGCTGCTCAACAACCTGGTAAGGAATTAGTGAAGTGATGCCACTTCAGATTAATAATGATGTTCCAGCAACAAATCAAAAAGCAAAGACCAAACTGTCTGCAAGTCTTTATGACATTGTAAGCTAACTTTGGTGAAAATCTGACAGATTAAAATTTTTTATAAAATTTTAATAAAATTTCTGTCTTAATCACTCATAATGCCGTTATATTTATATTGGGGATAGCTTACTGTTTAGATAGTGAAAAGACTGTTAAGTTGATATAAGAAGCATTTCATCTCTGACCTATATTAAGGGAGATATGGTTAGTCAAATTCCCCCTCCAAAAGTTCAAACTTCGTTAGCCCATATCTCCCTCAGTTGCACAATCTCAGTGATACAAAATTTTGGTTCCATAGTTTTCTCATATGACCAAACCAGCACATCAAATATTAATAATATCTGTAACGATGTGACCCAAAAGTGTGATGATTTGACACAGGATGACCGTAATGTGTAGTAAAGTCTCTTGGCGATAACGCATGAATCAAGTCAGTTGACATTCAAGCTCATGTCTGTGATTAAACAACTCCCTCTTTCTCACATCTTGCTTACTTATTTTAGCAACAATATAAAATCTTTGTCATAACTTTATTTTTCAGTCCTGTGTATGGGTTCATCTTCCTGTTCAAGTGGATCGAGGAACGTCGATCCAGGAGGAAAGTCAACACTCTGGTGGATGAGACCTCTGTCATCGATGAGGAAATTGTAAATGATATGTTCTTTGCTCATCAGGTAAGTGTTCTGATCGTAGTAGTCAATAATCATTGTCGTTATTGCCATGATAATTTGTTTTGGTGGTTGGCAATTATAGAACAAATTATTTTTTATCACAGTTATAAAATCCGTAGTAGATTTTTTATTAGCTGCCATGTGAAAATGTCATTCGTCAGATGAAGTGGTTGATGGTAAAATAAATATATATATATTCAACACCATTGGTTGGTAATGTAAGAACATATCATTACTGTAACAATAAGAAATTGCTTATTCTAGCCCTCCAGTGTCCTTACCTGTGTGTTCATGTCTTACAATAATGCAAAAAAAGTTTAATTAACGAACTCTAAATTTGACTTTTTTGGTTTCTGTGCTGTAATTTTTGTATCTAGCTGATACCGAATTCATGTGCCACCCACGCCTTGTTGAGTGTGCTTCTGAACTGCAGTGGTGTCGAGCTTGGCACCACTCTGAGTCGCATGAAGGCTTTCACTAAAGGCTTTAGTCCAGAGGTGAGTTGTTTGTTGTACTTGTTCACAAAGTTCTGTTATTTTATTTTATTTTATTTATCTTGTAACGTATTCAGAAAGTTGAGAAAAATAATAATGACACTCTTGGTGGAAATGAGAATTTAGATAATTGAAATGTAAGGTTCTCATGCCAATAACCAATAGTAAATTACCCAAAAAATTTTAAAAAATCCTGCAGAGCTTCCCGGGCTTATTCAAACACATATTGGACCTCGACCATAATTTAAAGTCAGGATATTTCTTCATTTCATCATCAACCATCCCCTTCTTGGTCTCAGCTGCTCACTTTAAATGCCATCTTTCCCTTTCTCTTTTACTCTCTCTCTCCATTTTTCCTCACTCTCATGTTTTAATGTTACTTTCAGAGTAAAGGTTACGCAATAGGAAATGCCCCAGAGCTTGCCAGAGCACACAACAGCCATGCCAGGTATGATACAACGAGTGGTTCAGTTTTTAAATGTACTCGTTCTCTCTGATCCTGTGGGGTTAAAAAAAAAAGCGAGGTGGCAGGCTTTGTACATTCATCAGTTTTCTAAGCTTTCTTTCCTTGTTTCTATGGAGACCGGAGCCCAGGCACCTGCCGGAGAAACAGAATGGAATCAGTGCAGTGCGAACCATGGAAGCATTCCATTTTGTTAGCTATGTGCCCATCAAAGACCGTCTCTTTGAGCTCGATGGACTCAAGGCTTACCCCATTGACCATGGTATGACTCATAATGACATATAAACACTGTGTTATGTCCTGGTTTCGTCTGTCTGTGACACGGTGCTGTTCAATCAATGCATCTGTACAAAGTTGCCACTTAAATACATTATATTGTAGGGCCTTGGGGAGAGGAGGAGGAATGGACTGATAAAGCTCGGCGAGTTATCATGGAGAGGATTGGACTGGCCACTGCTGGGTAAGTCCTCAACCAGTTGGCTCAGTTCACCTTCTACACACACCCTCAACGCTCTGTTCTAATGCTGCTGCTCTGCTATTTTACAGTGAGCCCTACCATGATATCCGCTTCAACCTGATGGCGGTGGTGCCTGACCGCAGAGTTAAGTATGAGTCCAAACTGGAGATTCTGAAGAGGAATCGACAGACTGTTCTCGAGGGTCTACAGAAGGTAACGAAGTGCCAGAGGCTTCATCACAGGCAAATCTAAATATTCCATGGTTCTTGGTGGCAGAATAGGGGGCAAAGTTTCAGAGATGTTAAGGTGTTAAGATGACAGAGCAAAGTTAATTTCTTTTATAATAAAAATCCTCATTTCTAATACTCATAATAATCATATGAGCATATACAATTTTTATGTTGTGTGACTAAGTGGAAATCTCCTTCGTCATAAAAACTGTTATAGATATAGTAGTGTGGAATATCTTCAGTATGTTTTTATGTCTCCCCACCTCTGAAAGTCATGGCTTGAAAGAATTATATTTTTGGGTTGTCGTCTGTCCGCCTGTGTGTCTATCTCATGAACGTCATATCACAGAAAACCATCAGTGTCTTCAAATTTGGCCAAAACACTCAAGAATGAATTAAATAGATTTTGGTCAAGCTCATTGTAAAGTCACAAAATGCAAATTAAAAAGCCAATTCTGAGAAATGTTCAGGATAAAATGATTAAGGTGAGTTGTGACTTTTAGTTAACACCCTAATTTAGTAGCAGGGGGGGTGTGTGACCATATTACCTGTAACTTGATCGGTTGGCAGAGGCATATAAATGTGAGGTGGTAATTCTAATTTGAAGGGGCAATTAAAAGACTTTGTCATGATTTCAGATGATCCGGCTCACCCAGCCGGAGCTGGTACATGACAAGAAGCAGCAGGACTCCTCCTCACCTGATGACAGCACCACACTGATCAAGAAAGAGACAGCTGTGGAGCCAGTTACATCCAAGGGGGCTGATAAGGCATCTCCAGGTATTGTGTTTGGATTTCTTCCCACTGTGTTTCTTTGAATTTTATCCTGTAAACTGTGTAGATCTAATGCATATAAACACATGGACTTTTGTGGATGATTCAGTGGATCAGTCTAAGAGCGCTCCGAGCCCTTCAGGAAAAACTAAGGTCATGGGCAAACCAACAGTCCCCTCTGGAGGAGGTACTCCGCATGTCACCAGTTCCAACCCAATTGTTCAACGTCTGCCTGCTTTCCTGGACAACCACAACTACGCCAAGCCTCCGATGCAGGTAAGTGTTTTTGCTTACAGAAAGATTTTCGATGTTTTATAAGTTATAAAATGTGCTCAGGACCTATAGTAGCACTTTTAAAACATTTATTTTATTTGTTTCAGAAGAAATACATTTGATCTTTGTAAGACAGGAAGTTAAACATTACTAAATACTCTCACTTTCTACTGTAAGATTTTCTTTTTCTTCTCAGTTCCTGTCTTTAGAGTCAGCCCAATATAAAATGATTTTGTGGAGTTTTATTGAAGTTTCTAATTGACAGGAGGAGGAGGATCTCGCTGTTGGAGTGGGTCGCTCTCGGATATTGGGGCCTCCCAAACCACCATACTCCGATGATGAAGATGACTATGAGGATGATGAGGAAGAAGTAACTGGTTCTGCAAGCACTTCAAACAGGTTAGTGGTGAGATGTGTGTATAGGTGTAATTTCATCATGTTAACTATTGTGATCTGACAAAGACTTGCTTCACTTGTTTTTAAACGTCTAGTTCATACACCTTTCTATGATATATCCTAATGTTTGATTTTGTGTAGGTTTAGGCGGAAAGCAAGTCTGCGTTCACGACCAGGACGGGCTGTGGCTGGAATGGAAAGCCAGATTGCTTTGACTGTCTTGGCTGAGAAACTGAAGAAAGAGGCCCAGAAGAAAGATGCCCTAAATACACCTCTCTCCGTACGCACAGAGGGCCGCACGGGGGGCATTTGTATCACATCTGCTTCACAGCCCTCCCCCACACCCAGCAACGAAAGCACCGACACAGCCTCCGAGATCGGCAGTGCCTTCAACTCCCCGCTGCGCTCGCCTGCACGCTCCCAGGCTGCGACGCGGCCGTCCAGTCCGGTTGCATCCCATCTGTCCCGTGTGCTGTTTGGGGAAGATGAAATGCTCAGGCTGGACTCTAGACATAACCGTGCTGTGAGAGAACTGGGTCCCTCTGTCAGCGTAGCCATGTTACACCTTCAGGAGGATGGAATCATCTATACTCTGCCTCCATCTGGTGAGTACATATAATTGTTACTGTCGTCCATGTCAGTGCCTCTGCTGAAGTAAGCATTTGATCACATGATATTACACTCAAAGCATTTTAATCAAGACAGTAGAGTTAAACGGTTTGGACTGGCCCATAATGAGCATAGCGTACACTACTTTTAATAGTGGATTGTTGCTTTTTTTCCCCATCTGTACAGTAGATTGTGCTGCTGAGGGTACAAAGCAGCCTGAGAAGATAAAAGAGGAAGAGCAAGCAGGAGTGGTAGCAGGAGAGAAGGAGGGAGAGAAGCAGGGACCATCTGTGAAGGTGAAAGAAGAGGAGAGCAAAGATGGAGCAGAGGTGAAACCCAGCAATGAAAAACTCCCTGCTACGGATACTGCTGCAGGCAGCAAGCCCGCTGGGGATAAGTATTCACCAAAAGTAAGTCCAGAAAAATCCACTGTGTTATAATGTACTGTTATATGTACCCTCAAATACTCATCAGCCTGCCTCAATTTCTTTTTGTGTCACTCTACCCTCACTTTTCTTGCTTGTTCTGCCAATTAGGGAGCTCATTTCTGAAGCTGTGTCCTAAAAATATGCAGCAAACAAACACACAGCAGTTCATCTTATTGTGTCTCTTGCAGGAGCTGCTTGCACTGCTTAAGTGTGTAGAAGCTGATATCGCAAATTATGAGGTGTATCTAAAGGAAGAAGTGGAAAAGAGAAAGAAATACAAAGTAGGTTTTGTTTACCTGTTATCAGTCCAATATCCTCGGTGTGATGTTGTAATTGTTTTTAATCGGAATGGTTTGTTTTCATTTCTTCAGATAGACGATCAGAGGAGGACACACAATTATGATGAGTTCATCTGCACCTTTATTTCAATGCTGGCCCAAGAAGGTAAATCGAATCACCGCTTTATCTACGTGTCTAATGAATATATTTTGTGTTATCTTTCCCAATTCCATCAGAATTAAATTAAACCTCTTTAGAAGTTGCATTTAAATTCCTGGTTCCCAGTTGTGGATAATTTGTTTCCAAATGTTTTAACTTCTCTTTATTCACATCAGACCATATTCTTGGATAGTATTAGAATAAAACCCTGAACGAAACCATGGAGTCACTTAAGGACCTGTTCAGATCTAGTTATAACATCTGTCCTGAGAGATCCGACCACACGTGGTCTGCTTCATATTAATCTCATCACACCTGGCATTAAAACGTGACCTGAATTTGTCTCCTGTGACCACTTGGGATTGGATCTCACATCCCTGCTCTGTATTTAAATAAAAACGCAGGTCATTTATGTTTGCAAAGACCAAATGATGTAGTTTTACCCAGTTTGTTGATACAGATGATTGTGTGCGTGTCGGTATGTCAGCCTGAGTAAGAGAAATAGATAACGAACAAGGGGAGTTAGGAGGGCGGAGTGGATCAATGAGCTACACACAAATCTACTATGAATAAGAATATCACCCATTTGAAACAAGTATCAATCATGTGGTGGTCAGTGTTGATGTTTTCGCCACAAATAAATCAACGTAAATAAATAATGTGAGAACGCAGTGGTTCAGAGGACGTCAGCTGAGTAGTTGGTCCTTTATAAGTGGCCAATGATGCATTTGCGTTCACACATCAAAAAGAATGTGGTCTGAGTGATCGGGTCTCAGAATGCATTGAGGACACATTTAGGTGCGTTTAGACCATTTGTGTTTGGATCAGTCAAGACTGATGTGAATACCAGGTCTGAATGGGGTCTGAGATTCTTGACAATATGGGGAAGAAAAGAGAAAATAATTAGCCTTACTGCTCCCTGAAGGAGAATATGTTACACACAGACAATTAAGGAACCAGTTAACATTTATACAGTTAAATATATCCTTTCAAGTAGGAATACATAGAAACACATTTCTGCTTTTCCACCTTAACAAAACACAGCAGTTATGACATTACTGCACATACTTTCATTACCTAACCATCATTCAAGAGAAGAAGGAAGAAAATTATGCTGAACAAATACCTAGTAATTTGCTAAAAATGTGTTGTTTTTTTACATTTTTATTTCATGATTAACTCATTCCTTCATTCGGTATCGTCTTACAGGAATGTTGGCGAGCCTTGTCGAGCAAAATATTTCCGTGCGCCGTCGCCAGGGAGTAAGTATTGGCCGCTTGCACAAACAGAGGAAGCCGGATCGCAGGAAACGCTCTCGACCTTACAAAGCCAAACGCCAGTAATCACAAACAATCATAACGCCTGTCAGTAACAGAGAAAAATAAGCTGCTGCACTCCTGAAGTTCTCATTCAGACGGATTACTGTTGCATTTTACTCTCAGCCTCGTCTTGTTCATGACATCCACCATGTATTTGATCAGTTCTTTTATCCCATGTGTAAATATGTACCTCCATTTTAGACTCATTGTAAATTTTCTTCCCGTGCCAATGCTATCTACAGTTTGTAAATATGAAAAAATGGCATGTCCCCAACAATGCACCTGGATGCTTTTTATTGAAACTTCTTCCCTAGAGTCATGTGGTCAATACAATACAGTGGATTTCTCTTAAACACCTCTGTAAATCACACACTTTGGTGACCATTAGTCAGAATCTCTTCAGCTGTGTCCATCTCTGGTGATTTCACGGTGCCAATGAAGTATTGAATGTTTTGACGGAAAAGGTCACATTTTATTCATCCACAGCATTTCAGCCTCACTTGACTTAGTGTAGGTAATTCACTGTATAACATGAAAGAAAGCCTATTTTAATCACATTCTTCATAGGTGCTTTTAATATCAAGAAGAAGTCATGATGCATCAGGTTTATTTTTTCTTTTCATTGGAATGTCCAGTCCACTGAGAGTCTGTATGTATTTCTCTCGAGGTCCTGCGAATGAAAATCAAGCTCTTGTGTTATTTTTCTACCTGAACTGGATCTCAGAGTGAGTGAATATAAAATTGGTCGTGTGCAGTTGTGTGTTTTGTACATATGTATCTGTTAATGGCTCACTTGTACAATGAGTTCAGTCATTCTTTGTGCTTGCCAATTCATATTATAAATAAAGTCAGTGAAAATACCTCGCTATAATAAGTGTGTTTGGGTTTTTTGCAAAAGTCCCCTGACTGTAGCGGTGGATCCATGATGATATGATTGTAAGTTTTCAGCGATTGGCTTACAAATGTTGGTGATCAAATTAATATTTATTAGATTAGGCTTATGAAAATGTACATTTGTTAAAATACATTTCATTGTAGTGACCGTTGGTGTACACTAGGGTGAGCAATCATTCAAAGAGGAAGGGGGTCACTTCAGATCCGTCTCTCGGACAAAGCTGTGAGGAAATACCATTCACAATAAAATGAACCATGGGTTTGCTACAGTAGTATTGTTTTGTGTCACCATGACTTTGGTGCACATGTATATACAGATGCATACGTTTTTTTTTCCAATTTATGTTCTGTTTCAGAACATTCTCAGTTTTCATCAGTTTTTCTTTTTAAATTTGATTTGTAGCAAATACTGTTCAGTTAAAGTTTTGATGCTTAACTTAAAAATCCACTTTTTGTTAGAAGTTGAAGTAAACAGTCTTTTGCAACACAATTTACTCCTGGATATTCTCACCTTTTTGACAAAACCATCACTCTTAAACTGTTCTTTTGATCCCATCTGGATTTTGAGTTTTCTTTCTTTTTCATTGCACACTATCAGTCTTACCTTTTAGATGTGTCTGAGTATTGGCATGATGATTTTATAATAATCACACTTTCTCTCTGGCAGAGCAGTAAAGTATTCACAGTGGCCTGTGTGGGAGTCGGAGCTAAAAGAAAACACCCCTCAGCCACACATCTTCAGCGGAGCAGATGTTTGAGTTAAATAAATCCATTCTGTACTGTTATGTCACCACTGTTTTCCTGTAATTTGTTTGGCTGGCTTCATCATGATGAACCCAAGCTAACATTGTCACATTTCTTACTTTTAAACCCCAAACTTGTCCACTTTCATTCCCATGAGTCAAAAATAAAATGCAGCTGAGAAGCTGAAGCCAATACATGTGTGTCATCTTAGCTTTGACAGTAACAGCTTAATGGATTTTCAGAATAGTGAGTGATTCATCAATCAATGAATTGACTAATCGTTTCAGCTCTATCGTGATTCATCAATGATTTAACTGCTATTGTAGGCAAGAGGTGACATTTTAGTAACATCCATAGATTACTATTTCTGATGAGAAAAACTATTATAGTCTGTTAGGACAATAATAGCAGTAAATGTCTGACAGAGCCGGTAAACTGTAAAAACTGTTATAAGGTATGAAAAGACCCAAGAACACTGTAAGCGGAGTAATTGATCACTATAAACAAATTATTTTGACAGCATTTGTATAGCAACAATTCTTTGATCCATATAAACTGTTGATCATTATATCTGTGATCAAAATAAACTGTTTCCACTGTACAATAATGTGATGTTCATTTGATCTTATTGAAGTAAAATGATGAATATTATCAAGATAATATGAGATTTTTCTATTGATCTGCCTATTATTTTTAGACAATCTTTTATTTTATAATAGTCTATTATAGGATATGTCAAAAAATTGTCCAAAAGATGACGTGAAATCCAACACTTTTCAGACATTAACACCCTACTCATAAAGGTAAATCTTTAAATATTATCACAAATACAGTTCCACTGAAGTCCTTGAATAGCTGGGCACTGTAGTTTAAAAAAGACATTACTTAGAATAGATCAAATAATAATTAATAAAGATCCCTTTCACCCAAATCTTACCCACTGAATCTTTAATCAACCATGTCAGGTTAAACATGTAACATGAATGTTCCTTTGTGTCTCTGGAAGGAGTCAGTGTTCATGTCACAAGGGTGTGGGGGGGGCGTCCCAGTCCCAAAGGTCCCCAGTCATGAGGTGTGTGTGTGCGTGGTAGTGACTCGATATAAGGAGAGCAGCGAGAGCGCGCACGCACCGGCCTCTCGAGTTCCCACCCATTGCGTCAGCGCGCTCCCTTCCCTCCGTCAGCGCGCGTGCTCCGTGCAGGATGCTGAATTGTAGGTGATGATGGCGGAAGAGGAGCAGCGCTGAGTTCCATCCGAGTTTCCACCACAGCTGTAGCAGCACCTTCGACACCGTCTCTCCGCGTCGACACCCCGCTCCCGAGGCGATGGGGAACGAGGCCAGCATGGAAGGGGAGGGACAGGCGGGACAGGCCGGCCCCGGCGTCCCCGCGGCGGGGGCTCCGGCTTCCATTTCAGCACCAGCGGACTCTGGACAGCTCATCAAGCCCAGCAATGGAGCGCCCGCCGGAGGAAGCGGGGCTGGACCCGGCCCGGGGATTAACAGGTAGCCGCGATAGCTAGGAGTGCTGCGGGGCGGAAATCAGGGCGGACACACGGCGTGTAGGGGGGCTTCCGTGCATCTGTGCAGATATAGGAGCAGCCGAGTGCGTGGAGGTAGACCTGAATGGGCGCTTAATTATTTATTTCTATATCCTTGTCAACACAATTCACCACCAGCCCCCTTTTTTCCCCCAGACCCGTTCTCCTCTGTGACCGGCAGCACCGCCCTGTTAGTGAGTTTGGGTCCAAGTCAAATGTGAAAAAGCTTTCGATGTAGATGAGACAACGTAGATATGCTGTGTTTCTGCATATATATATCCAGACGATTCAATGGGGATTTCTACGCCCGTTTTCACGCATCCGTAGTTCATGAAAGATCGTATTAAGGCAAGTTCGTAGTAATCCTTACAAATAGATCTTATAGATACAAATGTCCCTTATAGCTGCAGGTGATAAATAAATTAGAAATGCATACATGTGCACTGGATCTGACGCTGAGAGATCCAGTGGCTTCCATCGCAGGAACGACTCCCTGAACATGCCTCGACGTGGAAACCAGTAAATACACAGACTCATTGTGAGAAATCACCTTTGAGCAGACGTCTGTATAGACTGATGACAGCGGTGTGTAGGGTGACAGGGCTGCCATCAGGCGTCATTGTGAGCACAGGACCGTAACGCAATATGTGCCTCATTTATCAGATCTCCATTCATATCAACATGGAAATTGTTTTTCACTACCGCCAGCAGCACAGACGAGGCTCGTTCCTTCTGGAGGAGTGGTGTTGCATGTCTCTAGAAGAAATCCAGCCTGAACCCAGACACTCCCAACAACGCTACACACATTTTTATGGCACTTACATATATGCAAAACATCGCCATTGTTGGCTTATATCAGACAATGTAGGCTGATAAAAGATTTGCCTTCCCCCCCCCATGAAGCAGCTCGGGATACGTGTGCGTAACTGCATAGTAGCCTGTAGGTCTGTATTTTCTGTGTGGGTGTGTGAAAGGGATTACCCCTCCAACAAGATCTGATATTGCCTTAATTACACAGTTCAACAGTTGTAGACCTGAATAGGCACATGCGGAGGCAACAGCTGCATCTTGGATTCGCTGCAGCTGCTCACAGTTTCTCTCTGTGTGCATTTGTAACTGTCATCCTATGTAGATCCATAGATCCCTTCATATGTTGTTCATCACAGACAGATTGCTTGATTATGTAAGTGATTGGGAGGTGTAACAGTGAGCTACGTGGATGCAGAGTCCACCACATGCTTCTAATAATGTTTAACCCTGTCCAGGTTTCTGTTTGGGAAAAAAAAGCCCTTGCTCTTTATTATGTATTTCCGCTGTCGGGCAGGTTTAAAGGGCCGTAGCTCCCACGTAACCTCATGATTCTTTTATGTCTTGATTTCTCTCTGGTATATTAAGGTGCCTCATAAATGTGACTGTGAGAGCCGAATGTGCCGAGAGACACAGTGAGAGATGGCAGGGAGCGAGAGAGTATATCATGTGGCTGATTGAAGTGTCGTTCTTCAGATCATGGCACGTTCAGTCTGGACGTTTCCCATTCACGGAAAAAGAACCTGTGAGAGTGTGAAGAACAAATGAAACGGTGGCTGGGTGCGAGACTGAAGATAGGAGACTTTCATCTTAATTAGACTGAGCTGCAGCGTTTTATGAGTTTGCCTATTAATATGAATGGGGCATAATATGCTACATGTATAAAACCTCATGCAGAATTGACGTCCATATATGCGTTTAGCTAAATTTAAGATCATTTAATATTGTATTCATTGCAATCCAAGACCATAGAAGACCTTTAAGCTAAGGGAGTCACCCTATTCTTCTTTTACTGTAATCATGCAGCATTTTATGAAACACTGCCTTGTGTTGAAAAAAACAAAACAAGCCACAGATATTTCCTATGTTTACAACAATGTGCTCATTAAGATGAGCCATGGCTCAAGTGGTAGAGCAGGTTGGCTGCTATTCCCCGGGTTGGCGGTTTGACCCCCACAAACCCAGGTTGTGTCAGGAAGGGCGTCTGGCATAAACAACTGACGCCAAATCAAACAAGTGGAAGGTGATCCGCTGAGGTGACCCCCTCATGGGAGCAGCCAGAAGGCAACAACACAACAATATTGTCGGCCTATAGTTTTCTGTTTAGCAAATGAGTTTGTGACTACCAGTACTTGCTCCATCAGGCAATATCGTATTTTATCGAATGCTCATAGAGATGCTGCATTCAGTGTCTGGAACACATGGCACTGATGTTACGTCAAGTCATGTAAATCAAAAAACTATGGTCCATTTAAAAACCAATGAAAAATAATGGATGTAGTAATGGTTTTAGACTAAGTGTACAGACAGTAGGCTTCATAATTAATTCACCTCAGCAATGAAAGCATTGTACAATATGTAGGCTACATAAACCAAATCACAGCTCATACAAATATAGCATACGCTGTTCTCAGTGTTCATGACACTATGACAGCTGCACGACACAGGGAATTAATGTCTATTTCTGAGAAACTGGCAGTGAAGCATTGTTGTCCAGATGTCCAAACACAGAAGCTACACTTCAGTTTAAAATGTATCAAACAACAAAGCTTATGAAAAGCATAATTATTACACTTTTGGAAATTTGAGCTCTGTATGATCCCTTTTCCTTTTGCATGATCGCAGCACAGAGTAGTGTTCTGCTGGATTTCTGAAATCTAGCAATCATGCATTTGTCACCAGTTTTGACAAAAATGACGTACATCAAATCTACAATACTCCTCTATAACCCTGGTAAAGGGAGCAAAGCTCGTGATTCACAAACAGATGCCCGGCAGGACACAGCATGAAAAAATAAATCTGTCCTGAAGTCGAGCAATTTAAGTCAAAAGTGTTTCTTCTTCTTCAAAAAACCTTCTTTTCAGCATTTTACCAAAAATGCATTGTATGGATTTTTTTGATTTACGCCACCTGATGCCTATAAAATGTATTTGGCCCAAAGCTGTACATTTGAACATGTGTAAGTCTGATGCATCTTCTAGTTTCCTGCTTTGACCTTTAAATATTACTAAAGGGTCACCACCAGATAGATTTTCCCTCAGTTTCCCAGTTTCATTTCCAATGGACAGAGGTATAAATCAATAAGAAACATGTAGTATCTCCATTATAGGGATACTGATACTGACATGATATACTGTATACCTGGCTAAAATTAAGCACATGTCTATCAGATCTTTTCCCCTACACCAAGGAACATTCATAACCAGTTGCAGACAGAATGGTGAAAGTGAGACTTCTGGAGAACCAACATAAATGTTGATGGTGTCAGTATTCTGCTGCGTTAACTTTATCTTTAACTTTAATCAGAAGAATTTACACAATGTATTTGTAAAGTGACAGTTTATTGTTTGTTACTTATTTATTTGCAAAACATTTTATTGTTCAGCAAAGCCTCTAAAAATCACTTTATACCAGCTATTACTTTCATCCACTCAGAATTGGCGTTTTCAGTTAAGGCATCATCTGGGCGCAGCATCGCCTGAAGAGAGAAATTGGTAAACTTGGCTTTGATTTTGAAGTGATAATTGTTAAGTGAGACAACTCTCTATCTCGTGAGGATAGTGAATACACTTAGCCTTAAGTTGTCTGCCCACTTTGTCAATGGTCTGTGGCTTTATTGGTGTCCTGAAAAGTCCAGTTAAGCCTCAAACAAAGTGAGAGCGGTGGCTAGCCCGGCGTCAGAGTTGTGTTGAATTCCAAGTGGAGCCGTGCAGCGATGGTTTGAAAAGTACAGGATTTTCCTGATGGGCTCACCTCCGTGCTCACAGGACTCCAGTGTGCTGAACTTGTGTGCACTGAGGTTAGAGTTGTGCAGCAGCTCAAGTCATCAGCAGTGACTCACAGTTGCTCACATGCTCTGTTTTAATTCCTTTATTTCCATCTCTCTCTCAGTGCGGATGCAGGTCTGAGGATGATGGCAACGGCAATTACAAGATCTAAGTTGTTATGACGGTGGAAATCCAACATTCCGCTTTAACTATTGACAATAATGTCTGAGAGCCATCGTGATGAGTAGGGAAACCAAAAGTTGACTGTACTGTTGTCTGATGCCAGAACAGCTTCAGAGTGAAAACAAGCCACAAGGAGCACTTCACAGAACGTTAGAGAGGCTGTATAAAATATTTAGCATCGGCCTCTCTGTTGGCCAATGTTTGAGTAGTCTGATATTTCCCATCGTGAACAACAATAAAATATTTTAATGGTGTGTGGATCTTACAGCTGAACGATTCCAAAATATACCACTCGAGAAGAAGTACTGCTGCTTCTCCAGACAAAGTTACTGGTATTAAAAAAAACAACGTAAAAATCATTAAATGCAGCTAATTTAGAATATATACTTAAAAAGAAATAAGCCACATTTTAAATTTATTCGCATCACTAAAATGTTACAAGATCTATAAACTAGGCTGCTTCAATAACAAACAAAGCTCTGTGCCTGTGCCACATAAATTGTCTTCCTCAGTCACTAACTCCACCTTTCCCTTGCTCACTGTTATACGCCAACATTCTTCTCTTATCAGCTCCCTCACTAATATTGAGCAAATATGAATTATGTTATTTCTATGAAATATAGTTTAGTATATATAGAATATAGTAAGCTTTACATTTTTCAGGATTCTGCCCCTGTGGTGAACTTTTGAGGGGCTTTTAATTTGTCTTAGTGGGACTTTGTGTTAATTTATATAGACTTAATTGACTTTTTGTATAATTGGATGTTTAGACTTGTTTAGTATTTATAGATTTTAGCCTTTTTATTTACTTGCGTTTCGATTTAAATCTCAGTTTTATGCACTTTGAGTTTATTAGCTCCCGTTTTACTTTTTAGCTTCTTTCCTTGTGCATCTCCCTCTTGCTTTACTCCCTGTCTTTGTCCAGTTTCCCTCCTCTGTGGTCGTGTGTTGCCTCCTGTTGTGTGTTGCCTCCTGTTGTTTGCTGTTTTGTTAATTTGCTTTTTGGAGCTTTTGTGTTTGGATGTTTGGTTCTCCTGCCACAGGGTAGCTGAATATTAATTTCACGCATTATACCTGCATTGCCATTTGTTCTGCTTTTTGGGTCCTCAAAGCACAAAACCTGACAAGCTCTTGACTCATAGATCGGATTGTTTCAATGTAGGAACCACTGTGGGCTGAGGGCATTGGCGTCATTTGGCGTCAGACATTTTGTAAAATTTGTTTGTATAAGAATTAAGAAGGTTCAAGGATTTTAAAAGTTTTCTTTGTCTCACACATGTCGAATTTAGTGTGGAGAACTGAGCTAAAAAGCCTAAAGATGACAGAACAAGAAATTCTAAACCTATGTAAAATTTTATAAGTGGAGCTTAAGATGAGATCAGTTATGATACTATATCATAGTCAAATTAACTGTATTTAAAAAATATATATATTTTAAAACAGTCAAACGTCTTACGAGCTGTCTTGTAGGCCAAGGTCTTGTATTAACCACCTAGTGTGTTGTCTTTATCATCTCTGTTAGACCACCGCCATCAGACCCAGGACCTAAAGCAGGAGTCCAGAGTGGTCACGGGACAGGGGACAGGCTAGCCTCCCACGACACCCCTCAGAATGCCGGACATCCATCAGAGCAGGGCCAGGGTCATGTGGCCAGGAGGAATCTGCAGGTGGACGTGGGCGGCAGCAGGACTGGGAGGTCCCCTTCTGTGTCCCCAGACCGAGGCAGCGTCCCCACCTCTCCTTACTCTGTGCCTCAGATTGCGCCCATGCCCAGCAGCAAACTGTGCCCCGTCTGCAAAACAACCGACCTGACGGGCGCCGGGGACGACAACGTCAACACCTGCACACAGTGCCGCTCCATGGTGTGCAACCAGTGTGGCTTCAACCCCAACCCTCACCTCACAGAGGTAGGTGGTGCTGCTCAACTTCCCGTGGAACTCTTTATTTAGTTTTCACATTTTTACAGAGATTCCTTGATATAGGACCGCCTTCCTAGAAAATGTATAATAATGAACACAATTCACCTTTGTGGCTAAAAATGTCCATTTTCATTTGTAAACTGACACTCGTTTCTTCCATTACGTAAACTCTTTTAAGTCTCAGTTCTGAGTTATGGTTGGTGGTTTTACTTTAGCTCTAGTCTCATAGTATTTTACTCAAACACCAACCAAAAAAGATTGGTCTGAATCTCTGATCCATATAAGCAGAATCTTTGAGTTATGAACACTTACTATCTGCCATGATGCATTCAGATGGAAAACAAAAACATCTAAAACCCTGTGAAAAATATCTGTTGTGCGATCGACCGCACAAACAGGCTCAGAAGGAACTCAGGCATATGTTTTTACAAAGTGGCCAAAGGCTGAAGAGAATAGAAGTGATAGGGTGGTGCTTGTGTAATCAAGCACGTGTTTTCCTAAACGAAATAATAATATTAAAATGTAAATAATTTACATAGCTGTCTGTAGACAACCAGGATATCTTTCAAAGTCCCTGTGATGTCAATCAGACTGACAAACAGGAACAGGGATCTTTGAGCCTCCAGGCTTTGTTTGATGTAACACGTATTTCCCCAGTGTGCAGCTCTAAACATAAACATATATGAGTCATGTCTGGTGCGTCACGCAGACTGATGTTGAATTGTGACAGCCTTTCAATTTACAAGATATGCATTTGCTTTCCTGCCAGCTGTGTCACAGCTCGGCCCACAGCATCCAGAGCAGGTAAAAGAAAAACACGATATCAGTGAATACAGGACTTAACATCTGCAGAGCTTTAATGGAATATGTTAACAGGAATTCACAGACTCCTACAGTGAGTGTGCATTTTTAAGTTTTTAATCAAAGTGGGTGATTCAGGTGCTACATTTGCACTGAGGTTAATATTTCTCATTGACATTTTTGAGTAATGCTGGTGATGACTATTATTTCTGCCTTGGCTGGGACTGGCTCTCAGGCTGAACTGCCTCAGAGCCAGTCACTCTCAGGATGTGAATTAGTCGCATGCATGTCGAGAGTTGTGAACTTCTAGTTTTCGCCTTTTGTTCACCCGGACTGATGGGAGTGTTTAATGATCTTTCATCCCCAAAGACCTGGTTATCACTCTTATTCTTTGCCGAAGTGCTCGCTAATGTATTGGTCACTTCCTGTTTGCTGTCATGAATCTCAGGCCCCTTATCTAGAGCTGGTGCTGTTCCTTTATAGCAGCACAGTGAGGAATCACTGTATGTCCCTCCTCTCTGACGGGAACAACCGGCCAGAACTGCTGCTCCCAAACAAAAGCTTTTTATAACACCGCAACACATCTCCACATCATTCACAATCTAAACACTCATTACTGTTAACAGGTAGCTGAGGAAGCCTATTGCTATTCATCCTAAAATAAATCACATGCCTAATTTGAATTAGGCTATGCTTCACTGTTACTGTGAGTCAAGTGTGGCTGTGTCATCCGTCATAAAGTTTCACATCAACTCCAGTGAGTCATGTTGCAAAGTGCAACCAAGATGGGATCCCAGCTGACCTACAGGTTATCAGAGTAACTGCAGGCCCGGGCAAACTCAAGTATGTAGGGGTACGTGCTTGGTTTCTTACCTAGATGCAAAGATAGACTAATGAGTTTGCATAAGCTTGTGCACCTGTGTTCATGAATGCAGGAGAGGCACAGCGAGTTGGAAAGAGGAAGCTTTAGGAAATGGAAGGACTAGAAGGAAAAGTGTGGAAACAGAGTAAAGAACAGATCATGGCAGCGAGCGAAGGAGAACTTGGCAGTAAAAAGAACAGTGGAGGAGGATGTTGTGGGTATATTTTAGCTCAGCCTTGGTGAGCTTGTCAGATGTTGACAGGGAGAGAGAGACGGAGACACGGAGGGAAAAAACGCTCAGCCTCTGGAGACCTGAAGATTTACCCCCCTAACCTACTTAGCATGGATTGGGCCTTCTGCCTCACTGCAGCGTATCTAACGCAGCCTTATCACTCCCTCTGAAATTGATGATGACCACGCTGTTGCAGATCAAGGTGATGATAACGCCGATGATGACTGGAATTCCGATTACAGTGATGGCGAGGACGGAGCAGGAAAGACAGACAGCTGTGGCAAGAAAGTTGAAATGGAAAGTTTCTCCCAAGTGGAAACCGGGGTGATGATTTAAAGATATATAAGTTTAAACCAAGATCTTAGTCTTTCATCTAATTACAAAAAATATGTTTTTAATATTTTATATTGAGGTGGTCACAGACTTACTGGAATACAGGATTGTGATTGTTGTAATTGTGCTAGTTATTGTATTTTTTCTCATAGGGACAGTCTCTGATTCATTGCAGTTCCAGTGTTCCTCTCTGTTTACAATTC
Organism: Hippoglossus stenolepis; assembly: GCF_022539355.2. Lineage (NCBI taxonomy): Eukaryota > Metazoa > Chordata > Actinopteri > Pleuronectiformes > Pleuronectidae > Hippoglossus > Hippoglossus stenolepis. Next base: position 14,406,700 of record NC_061485.1, read on the forward strand.
ATTTACACACACTGATTGATCTGACCCAGATTACAGGGATAATATGAGCAAAACCTGTTATTGAAGAGGATTTCCACACAAATTACAGAGACAAGTCAGTGCTGATGAAAGTGTTTATAACCGGGAGCGAATCCATATTTTGATCCATCTTCTAATTACAGAAATCTCTGAATAATTCTCACATATCTTAAGAACTCTTTATCGTATTGGCCTCACAGTTGGTATTTGCACTGTTAAGAGCCACTGGAAGTGCAGTGTTGAATTTGGTGGGATTTGGAAATGTGACACATTCAATATTTATAAAATTTGAATAAACAGGCGACCAGTGCTCTTTAGCAGCGGCGGTTGGGATTCATCAACGTAACCGACGGGCAACAACGGCCACGGCAACTGATTCTGCCATTCGAGGTTCTGCGTACTGAGTTGTGCTTCACCCGACTTTGAATAAACAAGTGACCAGCTCTTTGTGCAGCAGCGGTGGCTTCAGGGTTCTGTGGACTGCAGTCGGTCTTTACTTGCTGCGTCTCAATTACTGCAGGTCACTTTTACAGTTTCAGGAAGAAAAGCTGCCACCAGCATCTCCACAGGCCAAATGAACAGCCCATTCCAAACAGGCAGGTGCATTCCAGTCAGCTCGGATGTCGGATAGTCCGACTTTAAATTTCCGAGTTCCGACTTCCAAGCGTTCCAATGCAGGGTGATGGCGCGACGTCAAACGTAAACAAACATGGCTGACCGTGAGAAGCTGATGTTTATTTGGCTCGTGACTGTGACCAGTGCAGCCTTCGTTCATACATAAACAAAGCAGAGAAGAGGAAACGACGCATAAGCCAACAAACACCATTATACATTTTATTTTACAGCACTTTTATACTTGGACACACATTTTACAATAAGAGGGAGAGAACACACGCACCATCACTCAATTTTAGAAAGAAGTAAACAATATTCCAACAGAGGGTAGACGGGCCTCAGTGCTACAAGTTCTTTGTCTCCATGATGTCGCCCTTGTGGTGTGATGTCAGACAACTGCTTCTCTGTGATGTCGGGTTAGATAGCAATTTCTCAGAGTTCACAAGTCGGAACTTGAGGGGCGTTCCATTGCACTTCTTAAAGTAGAAAGTGGGAAAATGCCAACATCCGAGTTGTCTGGAACGCAGCATTAGAACAGGCACTGCAATAGTAGTTTTTTTTCTTTAACAAAAAAATAATATTAATAGTTAAATTTCTCATTAAGAAAACTACTGCTCATGTAGGATTGTTTGAGAGATGATACATTTTTGTGTCAAACAATCTGGTGATGGGACAGCAATTTAGAGAGATGTAAACAGCGAGCAGCAAATGGGAGTTGAATGCCACAGTCTGTTACAGGGCTGTCAATCAAGCGGAGAAGACGAGGATTATTCCGAGATGCAGGTTAAGAATAGAGACGTGTTTGAGGCAATTATACATGTGCGCACATTCAAAATGTCACGGTTTCATAACCGTAATAATTGTAGAAACGACGATATCTAACTATGGTGTCCTGCATCTCGCGAGTCACGTAATTTGAATGTGCGCTGTATCGTGAAATTCCCTCTTGTGAGTCACGTCTTGTGTGTGCGCTTGTTTGTGTGCGAGAGACACTTAACTGAAACGTTAGTTGAGAAGAGGGAACTGACGTAACAGCCTTATTTCCACCAACGCTGACCATAAAACTCCATCGGAGGAGTTCACAGCGAGAGGAGGAATCCTTTTTGCTTCTGTAGTATCGATAATCATGAAAACCGTGAAACCGTGATCTTTCCTCTGACAATAACGGTGGCAGCAAAGTTTCATATCGTGACATCCCTAGTTGTGACGTTTGTAAAACCAAGATAAGAAAGTACCGCTTGGTGTTTGGATAAGAAGCAATAAAGGATGTGTTTGATTTAAAAATGTTGTGATGACAAGAGTCAGAGAAACGAGACAGAGGGGAAGACGGAGACTAAAACACAGACACCGCCACATCTATGCCCCCTCCGACACTTCTCCCACCATCATACATTGGAACATCTGCTTTATAATTGGTCCAATTTCTATTTATAGATCCTACCCTCCTTCTGTCTGCAGTGATGGCCCGGTCCTGAGGAGCCACAGCTAAGCGAGAGAAAGAAAGAGAGGGAGGAGAAGGAGATGTGTGGTTGCAGGGGGAGACAGAAAAAAGTAGAGAGGAGCAGAGAAAAAAAGCATCATCATAAATTAACCATGATAGTGAGAGTGTTCACTCTGACGCTCTGCAACACTGCATTGATTCAGGGCCGCAGTACACATGCGGCTCGGTGCGCTTCTCCCGTAATGAAGGCATCAGCCAAAACACTCAGGAGATGGGTTTAAAATGTTCTTTGAGGAAGTTGTAAAATGATTACTTTTTATTGCTTTTGAGTTCTTTGGAATTATTTCTTTTAAAGGTTATGTAGATGATATTCAATATATTTCCTCTAGATATCGGACCCCAAAAAAACGCTTCGTTGCTCATACATCTGGCCTCCGCAGGCTGCAGGTCACTTATACAGTCTCTGGATGTTTTGCGAAGCCCAGTGAAAGCAGCAGCTAAACGCATAACCATGAAACCATGAACCATGTGAACAGGAGCGCAAAAAACTAAACAAAACAAAAAAAAACAATAGTCACGCTAGCTGCTGTGAAGAATGGTTAAACAGATGTGTCACGTCTTACTCACGTCTTACTCACGTCTTACTGTTTTTTCTGTAAGTGTCTGATCCTCTGAGTGAGCTGCTTTGCTTGGTTAATGTGTGTTTCTAAAGCGTGAAGAAATGAAGTCAGAATATCTCGGATATGAACACTGCCATGTTGCGCCGAGGACGTGATGTTGAGCCAGACGCTGCGCAGTAGCCGCGGTAGCAAAGATCATGCCGATACATTTGCTAAACCAATCACGAGCCAGTTTCTGTTTCTGTCAATCATGATGTTTCACACAGTTTTTACAGCATCAAATCCCATCCAGTAACATCGAGGAGGTGGGGTGTACGACCTAGCTACCAGGAGGCGATCAAGATGCTTTAGCTACACTGTGGGGGAGCTGTTACATCATCCATCTTAATGCAGTCTATGTGTGTAACCCATGGACTATATATAAATAAGGTGCTGTCTCTGGTTTAAGTTGATAGGTGTGTTTAAACAGGGTGTGTGCTCTGAAAAATGTCACACTGCAGAAAAGGGGCAGATATTAGCTTGTCCACCTGGCCTCCAATACAAAGAACAGAGAAGCTCAGATCACGGACAAACACACAGGGAGTGTGACCTCGTCTGCCCAGGGCGCCATTTACTCCACTACATCTTTTAGATGTAGAAAATAGTTGTTGGCTGCTATATCAATATTTGAAATCTCTTTTATATAACCTTTAACCAACAATCCCACAAGCTTAGGAAAACTGAGGAGCACTTTTAACAGATGGCTCCCACACAAAAGACTGTGAAGAAGCACTCCATTAATCTCCTCCTACCCATCCAAAATAAATCAAGTAGGTGGCCACAGCTGACAAGTGCACTAGATAGATTTAGCAAACAAACCAAGAACAGCGATATCTATTTTTGCATCATTTTACATTTGGAAATTTACAGCTGAGATTTGACAAAATAGTGTTTCATTAGTGTGGATACTTTTATTTATAGTTTTATTAGAAATAGATGAAAGTTGCCACCTCTGATAGTTGTATTGTCACTCATCTCACAGTTCCTCTCAGCTTTACAAGGTATTTTACCATCTTTCATGTGAGGGGATCACAGAGACTAACTACACAAGGAAGGCAAGGATGATTGGTGCAGGGCAGGCGACCACAATGGCAGGAGACAGAGGAAGGAAGTAAAGTAACAGACACATAATTTAGGTCATTTCAAAATAAAATGGGGGCAAAAACTGCATTGCATACGTTACATCAGGTGTAGACAGCAGATATCCGAGCCAAGACAACACGAGTTGAACGTTTCGATGCATTTTGGTCAATTTGTTCCCCCTTTAAGGATAAATGTAGAACTTTGAGTGTAACTTCCAGAAATAGTTTTCCACCTACTGGTACTTTCTTCTGTGACTAGTAGCTGGAATGAGTCACTCTGATGTCCAGTCAGTTGAATAATGTATCAGCCCCCTCCTCGTGTAGAAACTGCACATGCACAGCTGTGGAATACACAGTTATGGTAAAACACCATCCTCCATATTGGGGCTTTACTGTTTTCTAATCCCAAGGCCCAAGCTGCTACAATAACAATAACCTGGGAGAACAAGCTGTCCACGGTGTCAGGTGTGGAAACGTTCTGTCACTTTGTCGAAGTGCATTTAAAGGCAGCTTTGTAGGTTGTGAATGTCTCATGTAGGCTACACTAATGATGGGGTTTGGACTTTAACATGTGATCTTCAGCGGTTTACTGACACTGAGAGCTCCTTGATTTCTTCCCATATTCATATTATATGTCTGTTTTTTTTTTTATCTGAAGGATAAATATTAGCTAAATAAAAAATAAATAAAATATAAGCCAAACTGTTGCAACCATATTAGTGAGGGATAAGTCCATTATACCTCAAGGGAAGCCAGAGCCTACTTCCTAATCCTCTCAAATTAATTCAAATATTTAGCATCACACATCCCTAATCCCCGTCTAACTTTGCAACATTTGGCTCAAGAGATTCAGTGGCATTCAGATCCTGGGAAGTGACAGTGTTTTATTTTTTTATGGATCCCTCTCTCATACTGACTTTAGCGTCGTGTGCTCCATGCGAAGGTCCACGTGAGCAGAGAATGACGTCCATCCAACACGGGCGATCTTGTAAAACTTTAAGTAGTGAGTCAGGATGTGATTTCGTGATTTCTCCCTCGTGTTGAGGGAGTGAACGTTTTCTTTAATATTTCACATTCTAGTTCAGACCCCTTGAGGTGGAAAATTTGGGAAAGTCATGCTAACTTTTCCTCTCAACTTTTGTTTTCAGATATTTTTAGAAAACTGAATTGGATCTGCTCTTTAGAGGCTGAGGTGTTTGTCTGTCTAGTGGGTACTGGAATACTGTGAAGAAAATGAATAAATTAAAAACTTATCCTTATTTTGTTTTTGAGACCAAGTGACGGGGTTTAGAGAAAAGGCAGCTTAAGTTTCCGTAAGGACAAAGGGAGCCATAGTTCCTTGGCTGCTCATCAACCACATTTGGTGAGTTCGCAACTGAGGCTGTTCCACTGAAGACGTAATGCCTTATAAGATACAATATTGTACCTATTGTAAATAATTGTTATATGATTGTGATCTCCTGTTGGTATGACATAGATATATGTATTTATATCTATATTATAGAATTTAGAGTAGAAGGGTAAAAGATTTGATAATTTAAACTCTGAAAACATGCACACGCACAGTCTTGTCAATGCCAGAGGTCTGACTTCTTAGATGACACCTAATGATTTGGAGATGATCGGACTCGGTATGAAAGATACCAGTGTGTGGCTGACAGTGTTTTACACAGTGCACTAAACTGTATTCACACACAGGGACTTTAAGGACAAACAGTCTGAACTGGGTCAGAAATCCAGCTGAGACACTACGGCTGAATGTTGCATATACCAAAATATTTTTGCAGTGAGGACTGCCAGAAACTAAATCTGGGACACCGGTTTAATTATTGCCCCATAAATCACCGCATTTAAAGTCTCAGCTCACTATAGAGGGCTGAGCTCTCCTGCAAAGAATCGTAAGAATCATCACATTTTGTCTCTGCCAAACTATAGGCCCACATGTTCATCTTTACTCCATTTATCTAACTTAGCTTCTGCAAGACAGACATTAAAAGCTCACACTGCAACAATATGGTGATTTTGACATTTATTTTGTATGCAAGTCAAGTTAACCTAACTGTATATAGCTCACATTGTTTGTCAGCATCATTATTACACTCTGGCATTGTCTCAAATTGCATAAGTCAGTAAACTCACTACTGTTGTCGCCTGTCACAAAATAATTTCAGACAGAGGAGGGTTGTACCAACTCAAACAAGGCCACTGTGCACTCACCAGAAATGATGATATAACATCTACTGGCTGCTTTTCTGAGCTGACATGAAAAATGTACATTTTAGTTTCTTGTATGTGCATCCTTTGTCATCCAACATGGAAATGACTTTGCCTTTCACTGGCTACTATTTCTCACATTTGAAAATACGTTGTTGGTCCACGGAGGCTGAACAGGAACAAGACAGACCCTTTTTTTAAAAAAAAGGGTTTTTAAGCCATTCTGTTGAAGTGATGCGTGATACTCAAGCATTGGATGTCTTGTCGCTTGCCGGCGCCATTACCATAACGGTTCGTCACCAGGGCGCAATGATTCCTGGGATAGGCTGGGCAGGGAAGGATCCATCCGTTGGAGCCTTTGTTTCTCAGGAATGAAAGGACGCATATGTTGGCCGCATTTGAAGGAGCCTTCAAAATAGGACAGACTAGTTGGGCAGCTGTGAATTGAATTTGAGGCACAGCTTAGAAAAACAGCACAAAATTAAGCCTGAAACATAACATTTGACAGGGATCTGATATCATGCACTACCCCTCTGTACTAATTTCCAGCATCTTTAGTGACGCCACGACCCCCTGCTGTGCCTCACACTGCAGCAGCACACCTGGTGAGAGACAATCACAAAGCAGCGTGAATCTCCCAAATAATCTTCCCCCAAAACTCTGTTTGTCTTACTTGGTTCTGATGAACCTCTGTGCTTCCATGCTTGGCAACATTTCGGAGTAAAACAGATGTGTTATATTGTGTAGTGGTGTGTGTGAAGCTCACGGTGTTTGAGTTGAGGAGAGGCAGAGAGAGAGTAATTGACAGACAGAGAAAAAGAGAGGTACCGAGAGGAATTTCGATGTCTGTTTGGCTCTATTTGTAAGAAATTGATAAACCGTTGCATTCCAAGCATCCCGATCCCCAAACTGCAGTGCTCAGCTGCTGTGCGTACTGCATGATGATACTGCATTGTGATCTCCGAGACAGAGCTCCTCTCTTAGTCTGCTCTCGTGTTCGGCTGAAGTTTGACTCTGTGTTCCTCACCCAGCTTTCCTGGGAATGATGGACCGCATGATGTCTCACACCTGTCAAAAAGTGCACACTGCAGAAGAAGAGGAGGAACACTCTGTGCACCTGTGTGATGTGTACAGTGTTACATCTTCTATCGTGTGTGAGAGTGCGTCTGTCTGTGTGTGTGTGTGTGTGTGTGTGTGTGTGTGTGTGTGTGTGTGTGTGTGTGTGTGTGTGTGTGTGTGTGTGTGTGTCTCCTTAGCTGTCATTTTTTTCCTTTTACGCTTTAAAATTGTGAGTTGTGATCCGGAGTTAAGAGAGGGGCATCATTTCTACAAGCATTTTATTTATGATGTTTCGTTGGTGTTGGGGCCTCTGGTGTAGACAGTAGACACCGTACACAAATTACAGTCCAATGTAAATGTTTCTCCTCACTGAACACAATCTGTGAAACCTTGTGTCTGTGTTTTAGGTCTTGATTTCATTTTGGCTAATCTCTGTCTGCATATGAATTCAGGTAAATTAAAGGGCCAATGTCTGATGCCTTTCGGTCAATATGTTCTGGCTCTGTTGCTCTCCACATGGACTGTTTACCTACGGGCTACCAAAGCCTGCTCAAACATGATGGGCCAAAAGAGAAACTAGATTACTAGTTGATTAATCGATTTGTTGACTGTCATTTATGCAAAAATGCATAAAGTGTTATCTTGTTAAAGCTTCTCAAATGTCTAATGACTATTTGGGGGATTTTAGAACGTGATGGTGTAAGCAAAAAACTAAAATGATAAAAACAAGACATTTGGAGACCTCAGCTTAGGCTTTAGGAAGCTGTGAGTGCAATGGATTGCATTATCTGACATTTAAAGACCAAACAATCAATGGATTAATCGATAAAACGATCAGCACATTCACTGATAATTATAAATAATCTTATCTTAGTTTAGAATCAGCATATAATCCAAATGTATGTATGTGTTTGAAAGGATGCGTTGCTCTCATTACTTGATCCATATCCAAGTCTCTGTGGGTTCTTGCTTCTAAAAGATTCTATTTTTGGCACCGAGTCGTTCTTCTTGGATCCTCAGCGCTCGAGCATCCTGTTGGCAAATGCTGAGTTCTCACATGACTGTGGGATCTGGTCCCAGCTCATGACCTTTGATGTGCATCATACCATTGTTTACACATGTGCACACACGTGTATATATTTGCGTGTATATATCTATCTATATATATATAGATAGATATATACACACATATATCTCATCAAAGATCACTCATCCAAAGCAAAGGCAGGATGATCAAAAATGTATAGATGGAGAGGAGATGGAGAGTGAGCTTGAGGAGTGATGTGATGTGAGAGATGCAGATAAGAAGCGCAAATGAAGATGAGATGAAGAAGAACAAGATGGAGGGTTGCAACGAAGAACTGATGGAGAATGAGGGCAGGAGACGGCGAGCGTGCAGTGCACTTGTTTTTTGCTGATACAGATCAGATTTCATAGAGAACCACATGATTGCCTCATAACAAGGGGGGAGCAGAGAGGAATGAGATGAGGCAGAGGAAAGCAGAGACATGATGGAATTGATAAATAGCTGCTTGCCCTCCCTGCAGCTGATTTCTTTGTTTTTCTGCTTATTTCTTTCCCCCAGAGGTGTTGATATGATTATCCCAACTGTAATTTGGAAAGAAAAAAATATCAAGGACAATAACAATGATTGAAAGAGGAGTTCCCACTTATGAGTCTCTGATTGAATAAGCGCTGTTCTGGTGCTGAGTCGCGTGAGTGCTGGCTCATTTCACCGTCCACGTTACTCAGACTGTCCCCAGGGTTCACCTCTGCCCTCGGCGTCTCAGTTTCCCCTGATTGACAGTGAGAATGATGAAGTCATCACTCCTTATACTGGCAGGGGGCCAGGCACTGGGCTAAAATGCTGCTGAGCCTTTGCCATACGCTGTCACCACTGACTTACTGAATGACTGAGACACACTGTCAGGCAGGGGGAGTTGTTTCTGAGCATTTCACAGCAGCGCCCAGTGACATTTTGAATGAAGGCATTAAGACACATGCACGAGAGATGGAACTCATTGTAATAACCTTTATTTAAGATGTGTTTTGGGTTTTATTTACAAAATAATGCAGACATTTTTGTTTCGATTTTACGTAACAAAAAACATGTTTGATTCTTCTACTCAACTTCTATATATTTCGTTGTATTAGTTTTTTCTTTTTATTTAATGTTATTCATATCAAAGTTTATGGTTAAACTTTATAACACCAAGCCTCGATTACATTCATTTGGGTTTAGATGACGATTCGCTATCGGTATCAGCGTTGGTTCAGGCTCTATTAAAAAGGCTGAAAGACACTGCTCCACTGTCCTGTGTGGTTGAAAATTGAAATATGTCACCGTAGAAATTTAAATTTCTGAACACATACACCTCCACCCGGGATATGCTTACTGTAGGTGTAACCTTTAAATAGTAATGATGTCACATTACTGTGGCTGTGGCTCAGGAGGTAGAGTGGGTCGTCCACTAACCACAAGGTCTGCTGTTCAATCCCATTATGTGTGCCAAAGTGTACTTGGGCTACAGGCATATACTGAAAATCAAATTGCCCCTGATGGCTGTGCCGGTAGTGTATTTTGTAGGTAGAGAAACTGTCTTGTGGATGGGTGAATGGCAAAATCTGTACTGTAAAGCGGTCGTGAAGACTAGAAAAGCACTATATAAATGTATATTGTCCATTCAACCGTGCAAGAATGATTGAAATATTTAGGGAGTGTGAATTTACTCTTGAACACACTAAGCAACCATCCAATAGCATATAGCACAGGAAGTCAGCTGTCTTGGCAAGAGGAAGTCTCTAATCTGCATGATGATTGGTCAAGAGGACGCAATCGCCAGTGAGCACGAAGCCAGACCTACTGCAAATGCAGTTCAGTTCTGTAGGCAGTGACTGTGACGTTTGGAACCAGGTCACTGTGCCTCTGACTGAACCAGCGCAGTCTGATATGTGCTGACAGGATATGATCAACACACAGTACATTTTTACACCACTGCATCAAGGACTTCCGCCACTGGAGGCCAGAGAAATTAGCTGGGTGCTTGACCTCTGCATCATTACCCACTGAATATGAATTTATTTGAGCGGTTCAAATGGCAAATAATTATTGATGAATAATGAAGTGTGACAAAGTGACTCTACAGTCCGATTATCAAGCCACAGATTCGGGTTAAGTTTCTGTTTAAACAGGCTTTGTTCTTTGATTAAAAGTTACAGCACAGTGTAGACTCTAAACTGTGAAGTGGCAGCAGGTATGCTTGTATAAAATGCTTTGATTACAATGTATTCTACAGATAATATAAGGAGCATGTGGCCACTTATAGCCATGTGCCGTAACCAGGGCCTCCGTCTTACTTTCAGCCTTCCTATGTGACAATGTGGATCAGAAAATGGAGACAGAGCAGCAGGAGAATCAAGAGGAGAATGGTGGGAGGATTTCGCGAGGAAGGGAGCGTGTTGTGTAATGAGAGGGAGAGTAAGAGCGAACCAAAATGGGCACACACAGAAGATGTGAGGGAAGATTACAAAACCATGGGCGGCCACTACTTATCGAAGAAGTCTCAAGTTCTTCCCATCTGTTTCATTTTCTGCATGTTTGTTCGTGGGTAAATTATGTTTACCAATAATGCGGCATAAGGATGCTTAAATCCCTCCTCAATGAGATATTTAACATCATTCACTATTGTCGTTTGATTCAATCATTTTCCAAACCCAATTTTTCCTATTCAGATCAGGCTGGAGGCTATCCCAGCATGCATTGGATGAAGGGGGGGTAAGGGAAGGCTGCCAGTCTGTCACATAAACAGACCAACATGCTTATTTTCACACATAGGCAATTTAAAGGTCTTTAGTTAATCTCACTAAGATCTCATTGGACAGTGTAAAGGAAGTGGAACATCCGGCAGAAACCAAAGAGAATGAAAGGAAAAGTCCACAATCAAGGCACTGTATGTGATTCATCATATGAATACTTATTCTCATTTACAAGAGCCCTGTCAGTTAAATGAGTTCAGCAGTTCATCAGTGAAGCATTTCTGCCACCAGAATAATTTTTCATTTTGGGAAATATGCTTAATTGCTTTTTTGCCAGGAGTTATACTAGATGACTGATACCAATCTTGTGTTTGCATAGAAAATATGAGCGCCCGGTTAGCTTAGTTTAGTAGCACACAGAATAGACAGAAAACAAGAGACAGCTAACCGCTAACCTACCTGGCTCTGTCCAAAGATAACAAAGCCCCCAAATCTTAAGGGTTAGGTTTAGCTTTTAAACGCTCACTGAACGCCGGATATTTTCCTGAAATTGTCAGTAGGGGCTGCATGTGAGAACACAAATCTAAGAGTTGGAATCTTTCCTGCTAGCCCCCCTGTGTACTGCCTCTATCCAGACTCCACTCTCGTCTGAACACTGAACATTTTCTTCTAGTTGTGAACGAGCCTGACCAAGACAATCTCCTGGTGCATTCTTCATTTCTGAAAGGCAAATTCCGGGAAATGTCTGGAAACTATTTCTGTGGAGTTCATGTCTGAAAACGGCGTTACAATAAACACTAAATACATAAGTTTATCTCCAATATTTTGAACTATTCCTTTAAATCCCACTCTCTAATTGTCCTAAATACATTGCGAATAATAGCTGTGTGTGGCTTATCGTCATTTTTTGTCTTTTTTCTTCACAGGTGCAAGAGTGGCTCTGTCTGAACTGTCAGATGCAGAGGGCGTTGGGGATGGACATGACCACACCACGCTCCAAGAGTCAGCAACATATACACTCTCCTTCTCATCCAGCCAAACCAGAACTCAAACCCGTAGCTTCGAGTCAGCCTGCAACCCCGACACAGGCCCCTCCTCATTTACAGCCTCCAGCACAGGCTCACCCAGTGCCTGGCCCTATCAAACAGACTGGTCCAGCTGGCCCGAGTCAGCATCAAGTTAAGCTCCCTCCAGGCGCAGTCCCTCTTCCCGGCATGGCAAAGGCCCCATCCCAGCCTGATCTGTCCCGCAACTCTCCTGCCCACCATCCACAGCACCCACGCCAGGACCAGACTCGCAGTGCGGGGAGCTCTCCTTCGCGACAGCCCCCACCTCCAGAGCAGACTTTTGGGAAGTTGTTTGGCTTTGGTGCATCTCTCCTTAACCAAGCCAGCACTCTCATATCTGAGACTACTCAACCCCAACAACAACCCCCAAAACCATCCCCCAAACCAGGAGGACCTCCTGGCCCTGGTCCTGGTCCTGGTCCTGGTCCTGGTCCTGGTCCTGGTCCTGGTCCTGGGGCAAATAAACCCTCAGGACCTCAGGCTGCACAACAAGGGCCTCGTGCCCCTGCTCAGCAGCAACAACAGCATCCTGCTCCACAAGCCTCCAAGCCCAAAGCTTGTTGTCCTCTCTGCAAGACAAACCTCAACATAGGCAACACAGCAGACCAACCCAACTACAACACCTGCACACAGTGCCACTCCCAAGTGTGCAACCTGTGTGGATTCAATCCCACTCCCCACCTAGTCGAGGTAAGACTTTGATTTGATCTGTCTGGCTTTCAGTTGGGTGTAATAAAGCTTCATTTGGTCTGCAACAGCCTGGAGACCATGGATTTCCTAAATGAAATGATTCATTGATGTGTTTCTGTGAAAAATGCTGTGTCACTGTGCAGTTCAGTGGGTTTTGTTATTATCCATTTGTGGCTGCCTGGTCTTGGAGTGAATAAGTGCATTTTACAGAGATTTCTTATGTGCATAAATCAAGTATTTGACTTCAGGGGCCAACATTTGCCTCTGTGTGCTCCGTCTCTGAGGTTCTTTATGATCCTCTTGTTGTATGTCTGCGGTGGTTCTATTGTTTGCTTGGGTCTTTTAAGAAACGTCCCGTCATTTCTCAGAGGGATTAACGCAGTTTTTCCAAAATATTTAATTCAAAGAAGTGCTCAAAAGATGGCCCAGCAGGTTCTGGGTGAAGCCTGTTCACACACACATACAGCTTTCTATAAGCCTGTGGGAAACTTGTCTTTCTTCTCTCTCTGTTTCTTAGTCAGGGTCTGCTCTGCTCTGTCAGGGTCTTTCATGTAGCCAAGTCCAGGCTGTGACTCACCTCATCCATGTGCACTCCACCCTGGAGCTGCGTCCAAATATATAACCAATCTACAGGAAATGGAGCCTAATCAAGTTCAATTTAATGGATAATCTTAGTATTGATTTGTCACATCCAGGGGTCGGCTGAGGGTATATTCCTCCCTTAAGTGCTCCATTGTCATGGTGGGAATCCGGTTAGTAAGAACAGAGACTTGCAGTGACTTCCAGAGCCCAGCAATAACACAGTTTAATTATGCAAATCAAGTCCAATTGAATGATAGCAGTAATAACAGGCTTTCTTCAGAGCGCTGGCTTTTTATGCACACGCCTCGTCTTCCCTGGCATCTGGTTGTCACAGGCGCTAGCACAGGCCGTTCATAGATCGCTATGGAAACAGAGAGATAATTCGTTTGGCAGATGTCCCTCTCATGTTTGGCTGCTGAGGTGCTGAGAGTCCACAACAACTTTTAAGACTGCTGTGTTGCTCTGTGGTCACGAGAATCTCGGGTATTATTATTAGGTGTGATGTGTTTCTGCTCTGCTGGCCACAGGTCGGCAGCTCAATCCAGCATGAGATGCATTCATTCCAAACCTGTGAACAGTTTTTGTTGTCTTTCCATGAGAGCTGTCAGGTGGGTCGCTTCAGGATTGGTGAGAACCCTTTGGACATGGTGTGAGGCTTTGTACTTTGTATCCAGGTTTTTCAGCTTGATTTCCACAGCCTGTTTGGCACATTCATCCTCCTCATCCTCTCCTGATGTCCTCAAACTTTTCTTGTCTCTCTGCGTCTGCTTTTTCTTCTCCTGCTTATTGCAGACAGAATCATGATCATCGCTCCCTTTTCACATAGAGAATGCATGTGCATCATTTCTTCATATTCTTGATTAGGATGATAGAATGGAAAGTCCTTTATGTTTCATCTCACAGGCCCAAAGAACTGAGTTGATTTTGACTTAATTGACGATAATTAATGATGATAATTGATCATTTGATTTAATTGACTTTGTTGATTTATTATTGTCAACTAAGTTTATGAAAACACCAAATTCAACAACACATCATATCTCAATACTTTCTGAAGCACCTACTGTATCCTGTGTGGGGTTTTCAGCCCATTTAATGTTTTAATTGACATTTACTGAAAATGTCAATTACAAAATGAATCAGTAATATAGGCATGATTATTTGCTGTTGCTCGTTCCGCTCACAGAGTTGGTGCAGTATTTACAGCAGTGTGCGTGGGATCAACAAAAGATTTTAATAAGGGACCATGTTCTTCATAATGAAAGAAGAACATGGTAATTCATGCATTTTGAGTAGTTTCTGGGCACCAACGGAGGTCTATCGCAAATCTATGGGAAGCTATAGAAGCTATATGAGGCTTTGGCTTCACAGACTCCACTATGGGAGAGTGGAATTGGTATTTTAATGGACAATAAACCTAGAATTACTGCCTCTACCAACCAGTCAGCTTGCAGTTTACTTCAATTTCTCTCCAGACTCGTCTACAGTATGTAGTCAGACTTTGGAGGAATTTGATGAAAGGTATTTAATGTATTTGCCATATGTTATGACTTTAGAGTGTTTGCCTTTGACCGATTTGAACTTATAAGATGTCATCACTTCAACATTTTATCTTTTTGTCGTAATTGATGAGTGGATATTTTAGTTAAGGACACACACACACACACACACACACACACACACACACAACACACACACACACACACACACACACACACACACACACAAACACAAACACAAACACATCAAAGTGACCTTAGCTTTTTGACCACTCAATTCAAATCAGTTCATCCTTGAGTCCAACTGAATATTTGTGCCATTTGAAAAGAAAATCCCTCAAGGCCGCAGTAAGAAATCACTTTTTTTACCCAGATGCTTATTTTCACTGGGAAAAACAAACCGTAAACAAAGTCTTCAAAGTCCTGTGATGTTCATGGCTCAGGGAAAAGTGATGGTGCAAATCTGGAAAAAAAGGAACGACATAAATGTGCTCCTGATTATGTCTCAAAGTAATTGAAGCATTAAACAAAAATATAAATAGTTTAAGTACAGTTTCTTAACAGGTATGTGGCCACCTTTAGTCTTTTTGGACAGGTTTTGTTTATTGACCATATAAAATCATAACTTTATGATATAAATCTTTTTTTCCCCACTGAGAAATAGATGAAAAAGCAAAAAGCTGAATTATAAAATACAAAATAACTGGTTATCTTTATGTTCCTACATTTAAGTTTCAGTTGTAATAAGAATCCTGTGATGAAATTTTTAGCAACGACTTTTAATAATGATGTGCAGCTTGTGAAGATGTCGGAAATATTCATGAAAATACATTTTCTGTCGCCCTATAAGTGACACAATGCATAATTCATTCAGAGCAAATTAGGCTGAGCTGCATCATGTGAGGGAAAATATTCGTCCCCTTTTTGAATCTGGGATGAGACGATGAACGCCAGCGTCTGTGTGAGAGCGGGGGGGAAGAACGGAGGAGGAGAGAGAGGGAAGAGGTGATAGATTGAGAAGGAGGAGGAGAGAGGGAGAGAGTGAGAACCAGAGATAATGAGTGAGAGGAAACCAACTGTTTGTAACGTTGTGGAATATTTCACATCAATTAGTGCTGAAAGTCATGTGTGGCTCTGAGTAAATAAGATGTCCTTGTTTTGGGACCGTCTCCTCGCCCATTATGCTTCTCAAGGAGATTAAAACCAACCTTGTGTCATCGTCGACTCCCCAGAGTTCGGTCGTAAATAGAACACGGAAAGTTCTCCCTGGAGAGTTTAATTTATACAGTACACTGCATGTCAATCCTCATTCCCTGAATCAGTCTACATTTGTGTCCCAGGTTACTCCAGCCTATTGAAGCAGATGCAGCCATGCCCAAGCTCTTTCTTCACTGTAAATAAAGGTAGAGGTGCCTGTCTGACACAATGCATTAGGTCTCCGTCCACAGCAGGGTCACTATAATAAAATGTCTCCACCGCCGGTTTGGGTCAGTGGTTCTGATCTTAACTCTGTTACCATGATATAGGGACGTGTCCACTGTTTATGATGAGATGGAAACGTTGTGTGCATCATTAGTGAAAGGGCTGAATTCCTCACAGAACTGTGGAGAAACAGAAAACATAGACGGAGGCTGAGCGTTATAAATAGTTAATGCAATGTGAAGCGGCAGGAGAGCTGTATTTGATTCCTCATGTCACATAAGGTCAGTATGTGTTGATGCCGGTGTCTATGTGCATGAGAGGAAAAATATATACATGCACATGGAAGGTAGTTTTAGTTACAGGTGTCCGTTGTATGAGGTTGTGCTTATAGGAGCAGGACATGTTAAGATCACATATGATTAAAACTTTCAAAACATGCAGTTACTTTTTCAGGAAATATGTTTGGTCTTTCATAACCGACATATTCTTCAGACTTCCTAAAGCAAACTCGAATTTCTCTGGAAGCTCAAAACTAGATTAATTCCCTCCATCACATTTTCCTGTTCGGCCTAAACTCGCCGTTTCATGTACGAAATGAGAACGAGAACGCAAATGTCTCATCTCCCAGAATATTAAATGTGGATCAGGCATACTTGAGTTTAATATTAGCACATCCTGGTGTCAGCAGAGTAAAGTTCAGCTGGGGTCTGTCCTGGTTCTGGTCCCTGCTGCCAGAAACAGTACAGTTTAAATAACTTTTTCCACCTTGCCATGTTTAACGACAAATGACTCATTTTACATTCTCTCTCTACTCATATACTGATTATGTCATCTTTACTGACCAGCAGTCATTGTGCTGTGTATACAATAAAGCCATATGTACCCACAGAAAAAATGTATAGACGCCGATTTGTTACAACATTAAAACAGGCGACTGGTTTTAATGTTGTGACTGATTGGTGCACACAAAATCTCATGGTCTCATTCTGTAATATGCTCAGCTCTGAGAAAGCAATTACAATGAGAGACTGTGCAAAGAAAGACCTTTACACAGTCCCAGTGTGCAGTTACCTTATATTGGCTCAGTTTTATGTGCGTTGCACACTCAATGCGGTAAACTATGAAATTAGCACCTGATGAGATTTTGATGATCAGAAATTGGAGATTGGAGGCACCGCACAGTGTGGCACAAATTTAACCCTTTACAATTCCATATCTGGAATTATAGAAACTCTTGACTCCCCACATTGTTAGAGGCTGCAGTGCCCTTGAAGACACACCAGCACATGCAGTGAACCTATGGAGAACCTGCAGTATTTGTGAGCGTGTCACATTTTTCTCTGCAGGAACACAGTGGCCGCTCTCTCACACAGAGCTGCAGTATAGATGAACATCATGTTATCCTCATTCTCAAACATGCTGGAAGTGTTTTCTGAAGGTTGGCACCAGTCTGTGTCTCCCTTAGGAGTCCCATCCAAAGCCAGATGGCTGCCGGCTTCATGCATCCAAGCCTGCCGTGCTCAACCTGGCTGCTCCCAATATGACGATGGTGCGCCATCACAGACTCAGAACACCCTACGAAACTCAATCAGCTGCTTGCCACCTTGTAATATTTCCATGCTCCTCTGAAATGCACGCACTTATTCAGGTCAGGACACGTACGACTGTTCAGAGTCACAAGGTTTCAGATTCACACGCCCACGTGCATCTTACACATGCTGAACATGCCACTGTGCATGTGTTCACACCATAGACTGTTTATAAAGATTGACGACATTACTGTACCCAAAAGTGAAGCCAAAGCATCATGATCGCCACCTGGTGGCTGGCTGCAGCTCTTACAGAACACACAGCACTATCAAGGTAAACCAGATGCAATGTGGCTGCACCTTATTTCTATATAATCAGTGGGATAAACACGTAGACTGTGTAAAGATGAACAAAGTGACAGCTCCTCAAAAGTAAAGGCAAAGTGTCTTGATCGCCCCCTGGTGGCTTGATCATAAACCCCGTCTCCATGTACGTTAGCTGATTGGACCTGGGCCAATCTAAAATGTCAAAATACACATCAGTTAATTATTTCTGCCATTTTTGGTATCACACTGATGCGTGTTCAAGTGGTAATTATTCTGCTAAGTCAGGTTTTAATTATGTGATGCTCTAACAACGGGGTGAGACGTCATGATTGACAGCTGAGACTGAATAGCATTCGGTTGAGCATGTGAGCACCGCTGAGAGCGACGGTGCAGACTCTGGCTCCAAATATGCAAGATGGCAGTATTAGTATCTTGCTAATTTTGGCTTCATTTCTGGATAGTGGGACGAAGTGGAGACAAGTTGTCCATCTTAGTATACACACTGTGTACTGCCTGCATATGTGGTCCCGTTTCAGATCCTGGGTTCTGTTGGGGTCTTTCTGTGTGGAGTTTACATGTTCTCCCCATGTCTGTGTGGGTTTTCTTCTCCAGAGACATGCAGATTGGGGTTTGGTTACCAGGAGACTCGAAATTGACCGTAGGTGTGAATGTGAGAGTGAATGGTTGTTTGATTCTGTACTTTGGCGCTGTGATATGCTAGTGATGAAGCCAGGGTGTACCCCCCTCTCACTAAAGTTGGGATTGGCTCAGGTCCCCCTGCGACCCTCCAATGATAAGCGGTAAAGAAACTGGATGGATGGACGGAAGATAAAGACTATCAACAATAATATAATTGTATGAATAGAGTTACACACATCACTGACATCACTACCTGTAACTTCTTATGGTTTCATTTCCAACATATATTGGATCGTTTGACGGATTGTGTTGATTTTAAAATGAAAGCATCTAAAAGGAAATGTTCTAGCTCTGCAAACACCCACATACGCACAACATGGACGCCCACACACATTGCATGTATTCACCTTCCTGTTATTATTTTAAATGTACTAAGTGGCTGAACAGTGTGATCCTGACTTGCGGTGCCAAAAGCAGGAATAGATTCTCATGAAATATTTCATCTCTGGCTTGTATAGCTTATTTTATTTCATTTTTTCCTCAGTTGTTTAAACATTATACAGAATCAGGTCACATGCCAGACACATAAACAGTTCCCCTTGACTCGTCATTCTTTAATGTGACAGCGTGGTTGTTTTGTCCTCTTCTCGTCTTTCACTTGTTCTCAGGATGGATCTACACATGCATCCTCCTCCTCCTCTTTTGCACGTTGCACTGCTCCTCTCCCTCCGTTTGCATTCCTCGTCCTCCTGTCTACATGCCTTAGTTGGAGGCTGCTTGCTTTTTGACACATTGATTGAATTGGCAATTACTTCTGGTTGAATCACTCGCGGTTGACATCGCAACAAGGCTAGTTAGCCCTCTCGAATCAGTCTGCGCCCTGTTGATTTATCGGCAACAGTGGGGCGAGCATTTTAAAAGCCTGTGCGCATAATAAGAAAGAGTATAAAAGGTGATACAGCAACAAACTGAAACAGAGACATTGTGTGTGTGTGTGTGTGTGTGTGTGTGTGTGTGTGTGTGTGTGTGTGTGTGTGTGTGTGTGTGTGTGTGTGTGTGTGTGTGTGTGTGTGTGTGTGTGTGTGTGTGTGTGTGTGTGTGTGTGTGTGTGTGTGAGAGAGAGTCTTGTGAAAGGAGCTAATAGTCGAGCGTGTTTCTAATCCGTGTTGACGGAGTCTAGTGATCCCCTTGAGTACGGTGCTTAACCCAACACATCACTGTAATGATCCACCCACACAAATACGTGCCACCTGAGGATAGTAAGCCTCGTTGGATGATTAAACTAGATAGACAATACCATTTTAAGTTTGTCTGATAAATATATTCGCGTCAAAGAGGCTGTAATGGTGAAACAAGTGTTTTCCCCCTAAATCCTGTGTTTCTAACGGGGCGGCACATGTTTGATTTTGATTTACATGAGTCAGGTTTACCCCCCCGAATCCTCGCGACACAGGAAACTCACTGGTGAAAATCACTGTGTGACTGTGACAGGAAGATGACTGCTTCCTGTTGAGATTATGTGGCACCCAGCACAGATGGCTCGCTGGTTTGGAGGCTTATATGCCACTCGCTCTCATCTCTGAGACCTTTGCGTTTGGCGGCAGCAGGCTCTGGGCTCAGACTGAGCTGGAGTCGCGTTTACCCTTCGTCTAAAGAGAGATCAGACGGTGATGCTCCCTGGACGATGTGTCCAAAAATGATATCAAGATAAAAATATAATTTGATAACTTTTATTATATTGATAAATATCACATTATTGTTTCAAAGACAGATTTTCGCTCCTGAGTGAAGGCTCGGGCGTCAACCTCATCTTTAGGAGCAGAGAATGACAAACACTTGATAAACAGCAAAACACTTTACCAATCTGTGGAAGTTCAATTCTGTGTTATACCTCCTCCCTGTGCTTGCACAATAGATAAGCAATATATCAATACATGTCATACCTTTGTTATATTGCTATTGATGAAAATTATATTGTGATTATTATTGATGTTGCTTTGCTACTTTTAGGTCCACAAGTGCTATTTTCTGTTTCTAGCCCTGAGAGAAATCTACAGTGATTTGCACCTTTTGACACAGCGGTTGAATTCAGTCCTCCTTATTCTGTGAAGCTCCTGTGCGTGTTCATTTTTCTCCACATGTCTTTGAGGTCAACCTCAACCTGTTCCAAGCTGTGCCTGCACCAGGAGCAATATCAGCTCATTTGATGAATGACTATCCGAGGAGCACAGTGACCGTATTGAACTTGAATTACCCCTCCAGTCCTTTCCTGCAGTGCTATCTTCAAGTGCCCCTCCTTTCTCGATCCAGTGAATGAAGCCTACAAGGGACCTCAGCCTTGGCTTAATCACCTCTTCAGAACTCATCATCTTCAAGGCCTGGTGGCTATGCTAACAAGCTTTAGTGATGCTCCGGGGGGCTCCTGGCAGTGCTGTGTCTATCCTTGCTGTCAGAGCCACAGAGGTGGGCCGGTGCAGTCCTCCCACCCTTGCTTCTGGGCCCTCCTGTCTCAACACATCACTTCACCAGCCTCATCGGTGCTCACGCTCTCTCTTCTTCGCAGCACCTCAGGCATGCAACTACTCCCTAATGCTGGCATTAGAAACGAAGGAGGGGGTTAGTTGAGTGTGTATGCTTAGGGGCTGCAAATACTAAAAGGCTGGCGACACAAATTGAGATTACAGAACAGAGATGTGTGGTTGTATGTCAGGGGAACAAAAAAAAAACACACCCAGACAGGGAGCTATAATGAAAGGGAGCTTGAGATTGAGAGACAAAATGAAAGAGATAAAGCTCACAGATCGCTCAGATATTACATTTAACCCCTTGCTAATCTTCTCAGTGCTGCAGCTGTCAGGCAGTAGTGGTGTTGACCCTCACTAACCCCCAGTAAGCGAGGGTCTGGGCTGCTGCTCCGAGCAGTGGCCTGACATCAACAACAGTAGATGAAGCAGCATGAGGACCATAACGCTCAGCCGGAGACATGGTCCTCCCACTGCCTCCATTCCTGAAGCCACTGCCTGTGCAATTTGCTCCCGGGGGCGTGAGACAACAGATATAGGAAGGAAATGGCTCCTAATGGGTTCACTCAGTCACTGTCGTTTACCTGCATTCTAATTAACATCTTATTTCCCAGCTAAACACTAATACAGCTGTTTTCTTTCCAGTATTTGGTTGAACTTGCCTGAATTGGTGTGCTGTGGCTTTTGTACCAGTTAATGAAATGCAGTTGAATCTGCAGCAGACATGTCTGATCTGTCTGTTTTCCTTTTGTTTCCTTAAAACCACTCACAACTCACCACAGTGTGTTCCAACCCTCTCACGCCTCCATTAACAGCTCTAATGGATCAAATGACCACAGTACAAAGAAGTAAAATGAAACATATTTCATATGGACCTGTCTCCTAAATGGCTTAAATAGCCACCATAGGAGTTAATGTTGCCCTTGGTGATTTAAGTAAAACCCTTTTGCATGAACAAGATTCTATCTGGAGACATCAAAAAGTGGCTTTAACACAAACATTCAACCAAACCACAGTGGCTGTGGCAGTCCTTTTCACAAAATGAATGTGTGTTTTTATTTATTTTCTTTAAAGGCCCTTCCAAACTGTTTTCTCAATCAGTGTCTTGCCATTAGTAAATATAAAAAGGCTAAGAAGAACATAGGGAATCAAGTGCTATAGGCTACTTGAGCCGTTTTTGAATTGTGCCCAAATTTAGCTGGCCTAAAGCCATGCCAGTCCATTTCACATGAACAGTAAGAACACAAGAGTTCCGTCGCTTCTGCCCACTCATTCATGACATTAATATGGCATCAACTATAAAATAAAAAAAATAAAGACAAAATATTCTATAAAAACAGCATGAACCCAACCATCCAACTGACAGAGGGGTCAATGTCTTCACAACTGTGTCCAAAATTGCGTCACTGAAAGCTGACATCACTCTGGGACCATAAACCCTGACAAAATTTAGATTTTCGTGATTTGTCCAGGTTGTACGGAGGTGTAGTGTCGACTGTGAAGTTGTTGGGATGATGCTCTATTCAAGAAAGCTGCAAGATGGTTTGACACAGGCTAAGAAACCAGCCTCTATCAACAGGCCCATTTTAAACAGGCACTGCACTAGTATATATTTTTTCTGCAGTTGTTCCAGTGAAGTTGTCATCTGACAAGATGCTGGTGATACGTTACAGCTTGAGTAACTTGTCGAAGAGACTAATGTGCGATACATGAATTGTGTTTGCTTGGCTGCTAGCTGTAGATTTGCCTGGCAGGCATTGAAGAAAGTCATCTAAAATAAAACAGGGCCGAGGAGACAGCCTGATTAACTTGTCCTGGGGACAGACATATGCGACAAGACTCATCTTGTTTGGGTTTTGCTGCCAACCACAGTGTAAAATAGGTTTGTTTGGCTGCGGCTTGATTAACATTTTGGAAAACAGATTTATGCTTAGAGGTCTGACTTTTGTTTTTGCCACTGCCTTTATTGTGTTTTTGTCTTGGAGGAGTTTTTGCAAAATGCTCGGTCAAGCTGGAATGCTGGGTCTTATTATCTCACTGACACTAAGCATGCACACTGGTTAAAACACACAGAGGTGCAGAACCAGAAAATGTGACTGCACAATCAAGGAGGTGGGGAGTGTGGAAAGACGAACATAAGACAAATGAAATATTTCTCATTATACTGACTGCATTTGACAGTTTGACCACACAGAGAAGTGCATTCACTAAACTAAGCTGAGCCGTGTGCTGCTCTGGCTGCTTTTAAGCAAGATTGCAGAGGGATAAACATTGCAATTCATCTTGAATATTCTCAGAGCAAATTAGCAGAGCTGGGCTGAAAGGCTTAACAAAAGGGAAGAAGACTAAGGAAACGGTCCTAAAAAAAACTTTGGCTTTAGAAAAAGCTTGAAGTGTTTCTTTGAATGCTGTCGTACAAGTCCCGTATGTGAAGTCGTCCTTGTCCGGGACATTCTTGAATATCAATGTTGGCTAAATGAAAGTTTCATACAAATCTCAAATTGTACTGTTTTGCGACCATCTTTTCATTAATGATGATAGAGAATAACAAACACTGTGCTTTAAAGGCACCCTAGGTCTTTCTCATAATGGAAATCAGCCCAAATAAAAATATCATTCACAATCCAACTATGTCTGAATCAATATAGAAAACCTCTTTGTGTTTCATACAGTGTCATAGTTGAACATCGATTGCCCCCAAATGGGGCATGACAGTCTCACCAGTCTGGTTAGCCCCAGTGTATGCTGGGTAAAAAAGAGGGCAACTGTTGCGCTCCCATTGAAACAGCTGACACACACACACACACACACACACACACACACACACACACACACACACACACACACACACACACACACCCCCAGACCACCTGACTCGCACTGTGTTAGCTCACCAGCACAAGGTCCAAAGTGCCAGAGAAAGGCTAAATGGAGTATAGCTAAAGGGTGAATCAAAATGACTCAGCAAATCTTATGGCTAATGGGAAAAGGAAAAGCAGGAAATGGAAATGCACATTGGAAAGGAAATTGCCCTTTTAAATTCATGATTAAAATCTGTGTCCGTAATTCAATTTGTAAGTTCTATTATTTATTTTTTGACTACAGATTTTAAATAGATTATTTAAATCAATTATTTATGAATTAATTAGTGCATTTTGAATAAATGTACTCTTTTACTCTTTGTGGTTTTTATAAACTTTCAATTTGAACAATATATTGATGGGTTAATATTTAATTTGAACATTCTGTATTGCACATTTTTATTCTATATTGTACAATTATTACCTCTGCTTTGTTGTTTCCTTAACATGGAGAGATATGGCGCATCCATCTCTCTCTTTATTTGTTTGTAAGCAATCTTACAGAATAACAACTCTACAGATTTCCTCAAAACTTCCTCAATGTAATATGGGTCAGGAAAGATCACGATACATTGTGGTGCAGATCAGGAGGCAAATCCATAGTTTAAATAAGTAAGTTCAGTGACCATGATGTAGAGGAGGGAGTGTTCAGTCACAACAGTACAGTGCAAGTACTGTCTGATGATCGTAATACAGTGTTTTGTGTATTCACCTGTAATGCACTGTGTTAACACTGTATTGGAGAGGCTGTGACTGTAGTTGAGGCCCCCTTGCTGCCTGGATGATCCTTCATTTCCTCTCTAATCCACAGTCCTGACCACGTGTCTCCATCGAAGGAGTCCCAGGGGATTGACCTATATACCTGCTGACTCTTACTGACCTGTCACAGCCGTGGTGTGGCGTGGCGCGGCGCAGCCTGGCACAGCATGGCACTCTACTGTGACATGTGCTCACTCATGCTTTGCCCAGCCTCTTAAACCACTGCTCATTCAGACTGTCCCCAATGGAAATGGATACCACTGATAAAGGGACCGGACAGGACTTGAATAGATGGATTTTCTTTTTGAATTTCACTTCACTGAAAACAGGATTGACCTGGTATGGTGATGTATAGAGTGACTTAATAGTAAACATTACTAGTGTCGCAGTATTCAAACTTAACGTGTGCGTAGATGTTCTTGAGCTTCTTTGCTGTTATTCAAAGTGTGTGACTTCATGTCTGGGCACCACACGTTTTGTGACATATAGTAATGTACAGTTGCTATAGTGGCAGATAATTGAATAGGTATATAAATAGGTATATAATTGAATAGGTATATAAATATACATATATACATTATAGGCCTGTGCCTGTATGAGTATTTTTTCAATTCTAAAGAAATATTGAAATACATGTACCACTCTGTGCACTTCTACTCCATTTACCATTTAGTTATCATAAGGGCATAAAAGGCAATTTATTTATTTATATATTTAGTGAAAACACCCCAGAAGAAGGGCACTACCTCTCCAGGAGGGAGAGCAGCGGGGGCTCGAGCTCTTCTTCTTTCTATCTATGCATGTTCCAGGTGACATATTTCCCCACTCACCTTAAGCTCACCCCATTCACACCTGCTTGGCAGCACGCCCCTATGTGCACAAGGTGGTTAATAATTCACACTGACCCTCTGCTTCCCTGACCTTCACTTGATACAAATTGATTATGACCACCTCTGTCGAACGCCTCATTAATCTCTGTAACACGCAGAACTTGAAGGATTATTACGACCACTTCTGTCTTTTGTTGTTATCGAACTTATCCTCTTTGTTTGACTTCTTTTTGCTATCTTGATCATAGTCCGTCCCTTCTGTTGTGCATTGGTTAAAATAAGTTATATTAAAGTGATGACTGAGATTGTGTTGATGGGGAAAAATATGAAAGCTGTTGTTGAATTAAGAGGAAGTTCTTTGGGGGATTAAACATGGTAAATGGCCGGTATATATTTACATTGTACTTTTCTAGTCTTGATGTCCACTCAAAATGCTTTGCAGTACAGTTTTGCCATTAACACACATATTCATACATCTATGTGCAACACTTTCTCTATCATACATCACTCGCGCATTATCGGTACAATTTGGGATTCAGTACCTTGCCCAGGGACATTTTGGCATGCAGAATGGGGGATACTGGGATCGAAACTAAAACCTTTCTGTTAGTGGACGACCCGCTGTAACTCCACAACCACAGCCGTCACACACTGTGTTTCTAGTTGTGTTTCCCTGCAGAACGTTATTATCTGTCTTTTGTTACATGGCTTAACATTTCTCTTACAATCATGTTTTTCATTGTGGCATGAAAAAGTATTACATTCAAGTCTTTCGCTGATACTTTAGCCATCTACCATTGAAATGTTGAACTTTCGCTTTCTGAAGAGGGAAAGACTCCTGCACATTACTCTGGTTCTTTACTGAGCCAGTGAAGAAGTGTGTGGGTGTCTCTTCTTCTGCATGTGTCTGCTCCCACCTACGCACCTGCCACAACGACCATTCAGATCTGTAGAACCTGTGTTTTCTTAAAGACAACCTGAAACGTGGGAAATGAGCGTCCTCTCTTTCCTGGTAATGAACACTTACTGTGTATATATTCTGTATCTGAGTGAGGTATCCTGACTGCATTTAATGACAGCTGACATTTCCTACTCACAGTTTGTGGTCTGGTTCCTGGCAGAGGAGCCATGCAGGGGACAGACTCTCACTGTGACATGACTGACAGTTGTCAGGAATACTGAGGTTGTGTAGGTTACAAGCAGTACGTCAGCCTGCACATGTTTCCACAATTTTCCGGCCAGCATTTCAAAAATATCCGTGTGTGTGTATGTATGTGTATATATATATATATATATATATATATATATATATATATATATATATATGTAAATATGCATGAGGAAAAGTGGGGCAGAGGGGTGTGACTGCCACTGGCGCACGGTATAAGAGCTAAAATTGTTTTCAATGGTTGGTGTTGAATATGTAGCCTACACCAAGTGCAATATTTAGCAGGAGGCTTGAATCTGCTTTTGTAAGTGCAGTGTCCTCTTTTGTGTGCATTCATGTTGATGTGTGGGTGTGTGTGCTCCCACGGGACTCCATGAATATCTGCACTCTCTGGCTCCCTCCATGGGCAGGAAATGTTAAAGCTTTCCCTCAGTCTTTCTTTTCCTCAATTTTGTACATTACAGGTTTAAGTTTGGTGCTTGAGTGTACCAAGGTTTAAATAATGAAATTAATTGAATATTGTTTATTTTTATTTAACCTAAACAGTTTGCAGATTAACAGAAAAATAATGGGAACCACTTTAATTCAGTGTTTTGTTTTCCTTTCAAAAATGTGAAAAATGCAGATTTCAGCATTTCAAGCCTCTCCTGCTTGTCTCGGTTTTATATTATTGTAAAATGAATATTTTGTGGTTTTGACTGTTGGTCACACAAAACAAGAGAATTTGATTTATAACCTCAGACTCTTAGAGACTTATATTGACAGTTCAGACTGTTCAATATGTGAATAATTTAGAAGAGAATCACCACATTAAACAATAACGAAACTAATTAGTTGGAGCCCTAATGTTTGTATGATTGTGATATCTTATTTTTTTTATCTTGTACATTTGGAAGTATCTCGGTAACTACAGAAATCAAACAATCACGGGTGCTTGAAATCCTCTTTTAAAAGACACCCTGCAGTAGTTTGTAGTTCATTTTTTCCTTTTTCTGAAAAGTTTGCCTGAAGTAAGTCAGCTACTTTTTGTACTTCATAGCTGTTGTTTTTAACAGCTCCAGGAACACCTTTTTATAGCCTGAAGTTCATCTCCTGCTGTGGAGTACTTGGTCGTCTTGCTCCATTACGTTTGAGCATCATAGGCCTTTATGGGATCATTCCAAACCGAGAGAGATGGTAAACAAGGTGGGATTTTAATTCAGGGTGGAACATTTCTTAATCAAATGAGCCACAAAGATGTTCTTTTCATTTGTCATTCACAGACCTGCTTTTAGCTGTGGTGTCATTAGGGGTTTGCTGCCTGGATAATTAACAAACTGTTTTCTTCATTCTTTTCTTGGTGTGATTCATTCCATAATTTGTTAAATCTGAATCCAACCACAATCAAATAGACACTGGACTGACGCTTGTGCACTAATGCACTCAAGGTTGCACACACTTGCATACAGTATAGTACGTGCACTCTCTCTCACACACACACACACACACACACACACACACACACACACACACACACACACACACACACACACACACACACACACACGCATACACATTGTGTGAGTAATCAGGGCTGTAATGTCTCAGCAAACTCCTCTGAGAATGCGATCAATCTATGAGAAAGGGATCAATCTCTCTGACCTTTTCCTTGTGGTAACCTGCAGTGTTCAATCTCTCATTATTTCCACAGTGAAAGGGCAGCTTTTCCGGCTGTCAGCTGACTGGATGGAGCAACACTACACTGCTGCGGTTCACACTATCCACTCTTGTCTGTTATGGCAGATGGACTCTTGGCAATGTAGCAAACTGCATGTAGAAATCCCCCAAAAAACATTTGTTATTTCACCGAACGCAACAGAAAACAATTTTGTTTTGACCTAACAATTCAAACCTTGCCGCACCATTATTGAGCTTAACTACAGCTCATTTTACTGCAGATACAGTGTCTACAGCTGTGGAAAAGACAGTTGGAGTGTGTTTCAAGGTTTTGGATTCCCCATGAGCTGAATGCGCTGCTGCTGCAGAAAGCACGTGCAAACAGAGAAACCACATGGATTCAAATTTCCGAAATGTGTTTGAAGAATTTTAAAACAAGAATCTCAATCTGTGCTCGTCCTTGTCCTTAGATTCGTAAATGTCAAAGAAAACTTTTACAGATTCATGTACACATTTGCTACAATATTACACCCCATAGACATCTTTACCAGTAACATTATTATTAATAATATAACATCATAACTATTAACAAACATGTAACATTTTTTTGTTTTTTAATCATTAAAGTGTGCATGTGAGGTGCATTGTGCAGTGCATTGAGCTCTCGGGGCCACCACAGAATTACAGTTTTCTTCCGGCACAGAATAGATGGATTGAATAAGGACAGGCCGGCAGACAGGCCAGTAGCTGAAGCAATTTACTGAAGCTCAAGTCAAACATTTTCCTGTTAAATTTGGCATATTGACAATTTGATTGGATATGCAATAGACCCATCAATGCCCTAGCTGTACTGCAGGAAAGACTATTAGAGGGAGGCTTTCCATCAAAAACTGTATGTTCTGTCACATTTTTAGTCAAACGAGATGCTGAACACTTAGTTTGACTCATTAAATGTTGCAGTGAATAAGAACAGACACTAAATGCTTCAAATACGATTGACAGATTACAGTCAGTATGTAGTCTTGTCAGCGGCCGCTGAGTTGCAGTTCGGAGCCAAGGTTAAGTACACTCTCCACCGAGCAGACAAGTTAACCTCCTGCCATTTAATGAGTTTACCAATTCACTAACGACATGAGCTCAGTAACAAACTGAGCCTGCTGCTGCCATGTGACACACACACACACACACACACACACACACACACACACACACACACACACACACACACACACACAAACGCACCAACAGTGAATTCCCTAAAACACAAAAAGTGAGAGGTCCAGGTCACTTTTAAGTTTTAGAATTCAAACAATTTTTTTTTTTTGTAGTTATAGCTGCTGTTCAATTTTGATGTATTGAGCGCTTGAAGTATTCAGTGTGCAGTGTTCAGGGTGCGTTTAAGGCCTCTCTCGGAGGCTCAGTCCTCTATACGGACCTGATTTTCTCCACACAGTGTGGGTAGATGTGGGAAGCACAGCCCTTTCTGCTCACTGCTGTACATGCTAAAGCACTCTACATGAATAATTTGCTACTCCCAGCTCCGGTTTGGCCTTGCTCCTCTCTCCCTTTCACCCACGCAGTGATGTTATGCTGATTCAGGAGCAAAGAGGGGAGTTTGGCAGTGCCAACATGGCAGGAAGAAAGCCGCTCCATGGATGAAAAATATCTAAATATATCTTAATATCTATATTAGTATCTAATTTAAATATCTAATTAGATTTTACATTTATGGCCCATCCTGAAAACCTTTTCAAAGTTTATTGGATGTGGCTTTGAGGAAGGTAGAAGTAGAGTTTTTAGAAGGGGTGGTAATGTGATCATATGTGTGCACTGCATTTCAGTGTTTATATTGTTGCAAAGCTGCCGTAGTTTTCTGTCTCACTTTTTTTTATTTTTGAAAGAACCAACACAGATGGTTATTTCAAAAAAGTCCTGCACCTGTTTATATATAGCCTGTCAGTAGAGCACTTGAGAGAGATCAAAACAAAGCAAGCCTGTCTGTTTGCTGTGCCAATGGCTCCGTCCACATTCCGTGGTCTCAGTTGAGACAACTGATTCCTGTAGGATTTGTAGAAAGTGTTTGTATCTTCAGCGGAAAAATAGCATCAATGACAACAACAATTTCCAATGTAGCAACCATATCTGTCTTCACTGAGTTATATTATGTTTGGTTTTGGCAGCTTGTTGTATTTAGGAATGTCACTTTGTCAAACTAAGTGGGTGAAGTTATAGCACAGCTCTAACAGCCGCTATGAGTTTTTAACGTCCTTGAAAGGTTGTTAAACTGGCAAACAGGCTCTTATTTAATCTGCTTTTATGCTGAAAAATGTTGTTGCTGCCAGCACTAATCTTAACGTTGCTGCAGCATTATTCATGGTCAATAGCATATTTTCGCAGTATTCATGAATCAGATTGCATCATCTCTAACAGAGCGGCTTGTTGCATAATTCAACACTCTTGTTGCATAATGGCTCTAATTGAGGTATCATAAGGTTCTTTGCATGTTGTGTTGTAGCCATCGGTGGCACTGCTCTGTAGTGTATGATGCTCTAGGTGTGATTTAACCAGGCTTTGTTCAGCTTATGGCATGTGCAACTTTTAGAGAAACTATATATCCATAGCGACGTTTCCAAAAAACTTTGTCTTCAACACTTTTAGTGAGCAGCAGTCAGCAGTTTTTTGGTAAAGCTGTCTTAAATAAACCTACTGTCTGAACATTGTACCTGCTCAGCACCAAACAGCAGACAAGGTTAGCTGGCTGCTGAAGAATCATCGAACAGGCTAAATAACCTGATAGTTTCTTCTTTATTTGTTGATGACCAACCCACGGCTAAAATCCACTGATTATGGGGCTGAAATTTGACAGGGGGCCAGAAACACAACTCCAGTGTGGTGATAATGTTGCTCTCTGTCTGCCGGGTGTGTACTTTGGTTACTGTTGGCCAACATGAAAACTTAATAAGGTCATAATATGTCAGGTCTGTGTGACTGAGTTGGTTTTCATACCTGATATATGAGCGTTTTCATTCTACATACAATGTATACTTTCTGCAGTGGTTACACTTTAGAAATGATTATGAGATATTTGTGATTCTCTGTTTTGTTTCTCAATGAGACAGACATGCAATAGCAGCCCCCTATCAATAGCCTGTGAAAGATATTCACAAATTAATAAATTAAGGAGCACATATAGTACATATTATTTATTGTGGCCATTATCTTCACCATCTTCACCATCTTCATCCTCTTTCTTTCTCCATCCTCCTTCTCATCCCTTTTCTTGTAAATTCTTTGCTGGAGCTTTGTTTCTCACCCCCCACTTCAGCAGGTGTCAGACCCTTGTGTATAGATTTTATTTTATTCTATTATTGATTACTACAGAAATCAGTTACTGGACATATAGTAGAAATATTCTGTGACGTCCACATCCACCTTTCAGTGAGGTCACTAGCCTGATCCGTTTCTCTACACAGGTTTAGCACAAAGTGAAAACAGAGACAAACTGTGTCCTACTCAGATCTTATCTGGAGACATAAGTGTATCTGCCAGATGCTGGTCTCTGGGGTCTCTACAATAAGGTTCCTAACATTTAGCTCGCAGGGTCCTATCAGGACACGTTGTCACTCTGTCTCTCCCTCTCTTTGTCTTACTTGCGCTGTTGTCTTTTCTCAATTATTTATATCATCCAGGCAGATAAGTCTTCTTTAGGACACCGCCTGTGTCAGAGATTTGACAGAAGTAACACAAGCCTAATAACTTCACAAAGTACTCGATCCATTTAAAAGTTGCAACATGATGAAGACGTATGTCCGTCATAAATAATTATTTATAATAATATTTATTTGCAGCCCTCTCTGGCATCTTGACTGTTTGAACTGCAGTTAAGTCGCCCACTGATACAGTCACTGAACACCTGCATTGTTTATATTTAGTAGCCACTCCTGGGCATGTTGTTGAATTCCATCTTCTGTATTTATTCTTTTGAAGTGTGACACCAATAAAAGAAGTGATTTAATGGGCAGATGGTAATCAGTAATAAAGGTGTTTATGAGGTAATTTGTTTTGTTGTATGAGTCGGCGACACACGAACGCTCCCGCTTCACGCCCGAGGCACAGATAATTATCGTAGATATGGAGGGCTGCATTACAAACATGGTGCAGCCACCTCTGTCTTCAGCTTTCCTTTACCTCCAATACAGTATATCTGGTTCTTTTCATTGAGCAGCGTCATTGATCTTCTGCATTGACCTGAAATTGAATCTGCTTATGTTAATGTCTGGGCTTCCAATGGCTTTTGTGCTTGACTTTTTTTGTTTTGTTTCAGGACATATAACTACCTCCAAACATACAGCTCAGTGATTGTGAGGAATGAATGCTGCTGTTGCAGATAAAAGATTTGCTTTAGACTCAGTAACGAGTCTCACGATGCTATGTTCTTATAGCAGATGTGTCAATTTGTATTCACACCACACTCTTCCTCTGCGTACTCTGTTCGAGAGAGCTTAATGCTGTCGAATGATTAAGTCTCCTAGAAGAGATGAAAGCCCTTGTTTGGACAGGCCATCAAATATTCAGTTGTTCTGACTCATCATACGGAGTCCTTGGCACCCCATGACTGTTTATAAAGCAACGACTCTCTGGCCCTATTAATTTAACCCTCACAGAAACATTTATATTTCCTTACCTATCAATTATCATAAATGTGTTATCACAGTGCCAATATCAAAGTAAACACAAATGTTGAGCATACAAGTACTTCACCAGATTGCTGCTGTTTAAACAGTTAACCATTTTGTTTTCGTATTGTTGGCACCAGGTGGAATATAGATAACTCTAAAGAAAAAGTTTTATTTTGCTGATAGTTTGTCAGATTATTCTGATTACTTCATTTCAGAATTGCTGATATGTGCTCTCTCTGTGATTGTTTTCCAGAAGAAAGAATGGCTGTGCTTGAACTGCCAGACGCAGAGGGCCTTGTCAGGAAGCTTGGGAGATATCCCAGCTCCTGCTGCACAACCCGTTGGATCTCCCCGACCACCTGCAACAGCTAATCAACAACCCTCTCAGCAGAAAGGGCCCAATCAACTCTCAGGGCCTAGGCAACAACTGCAGAAACCAGCGGGTCCCCAAGTAAGTGGCCCCCTCTCTCCTGTGAAACAGGCAGGGCCTGCCCCACAAGCAAAGGGGCTTACCCAAGCTTCCCCTCAAACCAAGGGTTCTGCCCAACCTGTTCTTCAAAACAAAGGTTCAACTCAGTCAGCTTCCCAAACTAAGGGCACAACACAACCCACAGCTCAGAGTAAGGGTCCTCAAATGAAAGGTCCTAATCAGTCACATGCGCAAAGCAAAGGGCCTGTTCAGTCTGCAAACCAAGTAAAGGGCCCGAGCCAGGCCAAAGGGCCGACCCATACAAAGGGACCTGCTCAGCCCTCAGCTCAGGCAAAGGGCCCTTCTCATCCTGTTGGTGCCAAGGTTTCATCCACCCCTGGTAAAGCCACACCCAACCATGCTAAGGCTTCTCCATCCCTTTCAAAAACAGCACCCACTCAGTCTAAACCCACAGGTAACAACCAGGCCCGCAAACAGCTGCAGAGCCAGGAGAAGAATAAAGTTGCATCTAAATCTGTCAAAGAAGACGTCAAGCCCTCACAGAAGAAGGCATTGTCAGAGACGGCCCCTTCAGCCAAGGACATGAAGATAGCTGAAGATGCACAGAAGTCAAGACACCATGAAGTGAGCTACCTGCAACATCTTCGCCTTCACCTGTTACTCTTGATTCGCCTTTTTAATTTTTTGTAACCATCATTCTCACCATCATCAACCGTATCATCCTCATTGACAGCATCATCATCTAAAACATTGCCACCACCATTATCATCATAAAAGCCTTATTATTTTAACCATGTTGTGATCTTTCTTGTTTTATTCTTTCTTGATTATGATTTTTTGAAGTTATCATGTTTCATTCAGTGTTATTATTAGCAATATTGTTCTTCCTATTTTACTTTTTCATAATCACCAAATCATTATACCATCAACATTTTTATCTTATTGTTTACCCTCAGCAATACCAAATTTAGATAGTAGTATTTATCATCAGCTTGTATTCCTTATAATGTAATAGCAGTTATTACATATTAGTACTTCATCATAACATAAACGTGCCTTTATTGAAATGACTTCCTTTCAGGGTAATTTTCTTCACCATCATCATTGTCTTCAACCTTGTACACTTTTATTTTACCTGTATCAAATGCAAGTTTTTTTTTTAAATGTGACACGTTGTGATGATATTTTAAGCATTCTAAGCATGTTCGTTATTCTTCAATGGTTCGAAGAATGCAATGGAGAATGCATCAGAAATGGCAATCAAGCATGTAACCAAATGACATTTGTCTGTAGGTGTTTGTATCTTCAGCTGTCTGTTATATTCACTGTGTGTCAGTTTGTATTTATTCATCTGTGTGTACAAAACATTTAAAGGCAAACTCAACCCAAATCAATATAATAAATCTTTAGTTTAAATTCTTAAAACAGGCCGAAATAATTCTTCATTTAGGATTCACACTAATTAACCTGCTGTGAATGTTGTTTATATATATATATATATAACTTAAAGTTTGAGATTTATTTAGCTTTCTTTTCAGGATGACAAATGTACATGAATGAAAATGTTGCTGTGGTATCTGTTATCTAATTTGCCTTATTTCTGATACCAAAGTACAAAACAATGTACATATTTGGGTTGATTTTAGTCTACAGTGTTACTAAATGTGTATTTTTGAATAAGTGTTTGTTCTTTGCAATGTAATTATTATCTAATATGTTAGTATTAGCGACTATTTCATCTGTATTAGGCCCATTAAATACATTTTACGCCCCTATTATCTGAAAATGCTCGTAAATATATCACTGATGATGTGTGTGTAGTTACATGCAGGCATGTAATAGACCTTGCCATGAGGTGATTTGTGAGAAAAAAAATGCCTTTTTTTAATCTTACATCTCTCTTTCTCTTCTTCTTTAGGATTCCAACAAATCAAGTATGCAGAGTTTAAGTGACACTGGATACTCTTCAGATGGAATCTCCAGCTCTCAAGGGGAAATTATAGGTCAGATCCGAGAAGAAGGAATCAAGCTGAGTGAAAGAGGTGCTTCCATCCCCTCAGAAATCACCAAGCTAGAAAGCTCAATGAAGCCTCTGCTAGGGTCAAAGACCACCTCAGATCATAAGCTCAGGCCACATTCACTGTCAGTTGGACAGGGCCGGGACTACAGTCCTGATGATGATGCAGCAAGGGATGAATCAGAGGATGACCTCAGTTGTAAGCTTCGCCATGATTATGTGGAGGACAGCAGTGAAAGTGGTCTCTCGCCATTGCCAGTAAGACAAAAGAAGTCACATAAAGAAATAACGGATGAGGAGTTCATGAGGAGGCAAATTATGGAGATGAGTGCTGATGAAGAAGAGTTGGAGGAATATGGAAACCAGAAGACTAAAAAGGCACATCGAACCAGTGGGGATGGAAGCAAAGAGAGACGACGGCTCTCCCACCATTCTAATAGTTTTGAGGATGACACCAAGGGATCAGAGGGCGCATACAATGCCAATGAAGAGGAAGATGTTGTAATGGCCGGAGGTCTTCGACGCTTTAAGACTATTGAGCTGAATAACACCAACCGAGACATGGAACTCAGTACCGAACATGACCTACGAGAACCAGAGCTAGAGATGGAGAGTCTGACTGGTTCTCCAGAGGAGCGGTCCAAGGGGGAATATTCATCAACTCTGCCTGCCACCACTCCCAGCTACACCTCTGGAACATCCCCCACATCTGTATCATCCATGGAGGACGACAGTGACAGTAGCCCTAGTCGCAGGGCAAGACTAGAAGAGGCAAAGCAACAGAGAAAAGCTCGACATCGTTCTCATGGGCCACTGCTGCCCACAATAGAGGACTCATCTGAGGAGGATGAGCTCAGAGAGGAGGAAGAACTACTTAGAGAACAGGAGCAGATGAGAGATCTAGAGCAACAGAGGATCAGAAGTACTGCTCGAAAAACAAAAAGGGATAAAGAGGAGCTACGGGCACAGAGACGCAGAGAAAGATCCAAAACTCCCCCCAGTAATCTTTCACCCATTGAGGATGCATCGCCAACAGAAGAACTGAGACAGGCTGCAGAGATGGAGGAGCTTCACAGATCATCTTGTTCTGAATACTCACCATCTATGGACTCTGAGGCAGAGGGCTTTGAGATGATTGGTGGAAAGCTTTACAAAACAGGAAATGAATATAACCTCCCAACCTTCACTTCACTCTACTCTCCTACAGAAAAGACATCAGCAATTTCACCATCTGATAAAACACTAAAAAGTGCAGAGGAGGTTTATGAGGAGATGATGAAGAAAGCCCAGCTTATGCAGAGGCAAGGACAAACAGTTAATCAGCAGAAAGGTGCCTCTCAGCCTGATGGTAAACATCACCTTGAAGCAGGAGCTGTCCTAACCCCTGGCTCAAGTCCAACACAAGTAACTGCACCAATGTCCTTTTCGACATCAGGATGTGATCCAAGAATCCCAGGAATTCATGCAGCACAGCATCTATCGAAAGAAACACAAAATAGGATGATGACACAGAGTGCCAAAATTGAAGGTGTTGTTGGAGTTGCCACAACCAAAACCCAAGTCAGTCAGACTGCCACAACTCGACAAACAGGTAGCACAGTGCCTGCCGGCAGCAGAGCAGGCACTCAGAGGCCAACACAGGCATCAGCTGACTCTGGCACATCCTCCCTAACCTCCAAAGTCTTTTCCCTTTTCAAAGGTCCCAGTCCCCCAGTTTCCCCCACCACTTCTCCAGCACAAAGTCCAACACATATGCCATCTGTGCGACCCACTGGTAGTAGTGGTAGGCAGCTGCCTACCTTGCCTGGTGGTCCTACATCAGCTACAGCCTCCCAAGGAGCTCAGGTACCTCAAAGAGCAATTTCCCCACGCCTTGCACGACAGCGTTCCTCTCAAGATTCACCAGTGATGGTAATAACCCTAGGGTCTGAAACAACTAGTCCAGCAAAGCCACTAACTGTAAATTCGTCCACTTCCCCTTTGTCATCACCAACACAGATCAGTTGTAAAACATTGTATAGCTCCCAGCCTTCTTCAACAAGTTCTCCAACATCACCACAAATGTATCCATTGCAGCAGTCTCCTAAACATTCTTCACAGATGGTTCAAAGTTTTGAAAAAGTAAATGTTGGTATTAGCACAGTGACCGCAAGTTCACATGGTCGTGGATCTATGGAAAATGTTGTGGGTCAGGGCCAAACACATCCAAGCAGTAATGTAGTGGATTTGAGAGCCCCAGTGAGGCCTGCCCCAATTATAATGACAGACCAGGGGATGGACCTAACATCCCTTGCCACTGACACAAGAAGATACTCTTTAGGAGCAGAGCAGCCATCTAGTCGACACACAGCAGTGCAGCCTCTTATTATGAACCTAAATGCCCAAGAGCAACCGTATGTCTCTGTATCTACACCGACCACAGTTAGTGTCACAGTTGCAGGTTCAGCATTCATGTCCCCATCAAAGCAGCCAGTGGTGTATGGAGATCCTTTGCAAAATCGAGTGGATCTGGGGCAGGGGGTTGGATCAGCTGTTTGTTTAACCCAGAATAAGCCTCAGATTACTGACCCATCTATTCCCAAAATCGATGCCTGCCTGGAGAACCTAGGCATACAACAGCAACAATTGCAATTACAGCAGCAGAAGCTCCTGCAGCAGCAACAACTTCTTGAGCAGCAGCTCCAGCAGCACCATCAACAATCCTCCTTTGCTCGTTACAATTTAGCTAATCAGGTCCAGCCACTACTAATGAAAAAAGACCTTGTAGTAAGCCAGACAAGCAATAACCAGTCTGTAGTGACTACGAGTGCCATACCTAGAGTATCCCCCCCAGCTCCCCCTTCAGTGTCTGGGGCTACTGCTTCTAATGCTCCCCATGAAATGTATGGTGGAGTTGCCTTAGAGCTCAAAAATAAGCCTACAGTAATGAACTTGTCCACAGGCAAACCCCATGTTATGATGGTGCAAATTGATGAGAGTAACACATCACAGGGCAGTACAGTGACTCAGCTGGTAAAACATGAGGAACCTCCTCCCCCTCCTCAGGTCTTGGATCTCACGGGCCAGATTAAACCAGAAAACCAAGTGGCTTGTTGTGATGTTGTTTACAAATTGCCCTTTGCTGGATCCTGTTCAGGGTCATTCTCTCAGAGGCCAACAACGGTATCCTCCGATAAAACCCCCACCACTGAAACCTCTCAAGCAGCCCACCCTCCCCTTCCATCACACTACAGCCAACAAAAACACCAGCCACCTCAAGCTACACAAGGAGTGACAGAGGAACATAAACCATATCAACCACCTTTGCTCCCCTTGGGAAGAATACAACCCTCAATGTCTGACAATAATCTCCCTTCCATGCCTGATGCTGGTCACTATCCAAGCAACGTCCAGGGAGGTCTTGCAGTAGATCTAAGTAGCATGAATCAGGCTTATGATGGATATATTGGCATTGGAGCTCAGTATGGTTCTTACACAGACTTGCGTCACCAAGGGGATTTTACTGCCCCTTCATTACCCCTTCGCCGATACGGCTCCATGTCAAATATTAATTCGGATTATGCCTACACTTCACGTGACCTATCAGGATCGCAGGACTCCAATCTGGCTCATTACAGTGCAACCACTGCTAGGGAAATTAGTCGAATGTGTGCAGCTCTGAACTCAGTGGACCACTTTGGCAGCAGGTATGGAAATAACCCTGAAGTGGTAGCATATGGGGCTGGAAGGGGTGGACCTTTAGCTAGGCTTAATCTTCAGCAAAGCTTAGCGTCAATAAGAGCAAACCTACTGTATGGCCCCGATGGAAGACCAACGGCAAATGGCCAAACCCTAACAAACTTAATAAATGCTAGACAAGCAAGTATCCGCGCCTTGTACCCTGCTGCTATGAGGGGAGGTGATGGTATGATATATTCCACAATAAACACTCCTATCGCCTCTACCTTGCCAATTACCACACAGCCTTCCTCTGTTCTGCTACCCATGCCTAGAGGAATTTATAGACCATACCCTACAGGTGTTACAGCTGTACCATTGGCTAGTCTTACCAGGTTGCCTCAAGTGACTCCTAGAATGCCTCTGTCCACAGAGGGACCATATTCTTACCCTACTCCGAGCCAGTATTCTACTTCAGTTTCACCATCAGGAAGTGTGACTGCTGCAAGCAGCTCACACCAGGAAAGTCCAATGTACCTTGGAAAGCCTTTAACTACAGTTGCACCGCAAACTGCTGCACCCATGCCACCAAGCCAACCAGCAGCCCACTTAGGAGCACAAAATCTACCAGCACATGGTTTGCAAACCATAGCAGATCAGCAGATAGACCACAATCAATGTGCTGCAGCTCTTTCTCATGCTCAAGGCCAACATCCATCTGTCCAGCCAGTTCAGGCTCAAATGCAGCCACAGCAGTTACCTGCTCAAACTGAACCTTTATCTTTGACTCAAACCCAACCTCAAGTTCAAGCCATCAGTCAACAGCCACCATTAGTTCTGCCTCAGGGCCAACAAGTGACACCCCAAGGTACTGCCCTTACACAGAAGTCCAAACTTTCTCCTCCCATAGATGCACAGAAAAGTAAGGAAGATGAGAAACTTAGTCAGCAACAAGAGCATGTGCTGCAGCTAGAGCGAGAGAGAGTTGAACTGGAAAAAGTACGGCAGCTGCGCCTACACGAGGAGCTTGAAAGAGATCGCATGGAGCTCCAGCGCCACAGAGAAAAAGAACAATTAATTGTTCAGCGTGAGATTCAAGAACTGCAGACAATCAAACAGCAAGTACTACACCAACAACAAGCAGAGCGGGAGACACAACTTATTATGCAAAGAGAACAACTAGCCCAACAAAGAATGCAACTTGAACAAATTCAGTCTCTGCAGCAGCAGCTCCAGCAGCAACTGGAGGAGCAGAAAAGGCAAAAGACGGCAGCAGTGGAGACAGCAGCTGCTGCTGCAGCAGTAGAGGCAGCGGCAGCATCAGCAGCGGCAGTAGCAGCTACATCTGCCCAGGGTGCTATTCAAGGGGTAGTTGTTGGAGGAGGGGCCCCTCAAGGCTTCATTATATGTGATCAGAGTGGAAGAGTTATTCAACAAGAAGGACAGAGTGTTCAATTTTGGCAGGATGGACATGTCGTCCAAGCCGTGATGGCCGCTCGCCCTATTCATAGTTCAGCCTCTGAAATGTCTTTGAGGAGCAGCGACAAACAGGCTGATTCCAAGATTATGAAAAAGCAGAATTCAATGCCTCGGCTGAGGGATGGCTCAGAGGAGGACTCAGTGAGGAGGATTACAGACAGCTGTGTGCAAACAGATGACGAAGATGGGGAGGACAGATTCATGAACAGGCGTAGGAGAACAAGGCGTATTGCGGACTGTAGTGTGCAGACTGATGAGGAGGACCAGGGAGAATGGGAGCAGCAACCAGTGAGGCGCAGGCGATCACGTGTATCCAAACACTCTGAATCCAGTGGTGAGACTAAATCAGAAGGGTTATCTAAAGTGGCTTCTGCAAGTATAGCTATCCAGACCACAAATGATTCCTCTTGCCAGACAGAGTCAGACCAGCTAGGCAGAGTTTCACCTGCAATCCACATAACAATGGCAGAAACCTCAAAGGTTGACCTGTTACATTATATAGCCGCCCCTGAAAGAACCCACAAAGGAGAGAGTCTGGCCTGCCAGACAGAACCAGAGTCTCATTCTCAGGGTGTGGTCACCCCTCAACTGAGTGTCCCTACAACAATCAGTCCATACTCCACCAGTCTGCATATCGTAGGTGCAAACACATCAGATCAAACCTCTCCTAGACTCCAAGGAGTTGCTAAGTTTGAGAGGAGGAAACCAGACCCCCTGGAAATTGGCTATCAGCAGCAACAAAATGAGTCTCCATCTCGCCACCCCCCAAAATCTCCCCAGGTGCTATACTCGCCTGTATCTCCATTGTCTCCTCATCGTATGTTAGAGACAACGTTTGCCTCCCAGGAGAAACTCAACAAGGCCCATGTTACACCCCAGCAGAAGGCCTTCACTGCTGAATCACCTCAACGCCACCAGACTCTACCAAGACCCATAAAAAGTGTGCAGCGCTCCATGTCAGATCCCAAGCCTCTCAGCCCAACATCAGAGGATCCTGCCAAGAACAGGTTTTCACCATATCATCAGCAAGCTGTATCCAACAGCCAGGTATGAAACCATAACTTTTTCATTAGGAAAATGTACCACTTGTATGAATGCTTACCAACAATATATTCAGAAGAAATATCTATGTTTTAGAAATGCAACCACCTGAGAAAATATATAGTGGTTTCTTCAAAAAAAAAAATACAGTGCATATTGCATAAATTACATCTTAAAATCCTCAAATCTGGGATAATGTCCTCGGTCTCCCATGGAGACTTTTCCCCTTTTGTACAACATATATGTATTTGCTGATAATTTACAATATATAGTAATGTAGAAGTAATATGTTTGATGGCAGAAAGAACAAATTATAAAACAAATATATGTACATGCAGGATGCTTCATGTGGACAGGATCTGGCATCAACAAAGTGACAGCATGCTCTCATGAGAGCAGCTGTTCTTGCCAGAAAAGATTTTCCCATCATCCTCTTCTCCTGTATCGCCTCCCTAATCTTCTACCTTTCCATTCTTTCAGTCCCTCTCTCTCTCTCACTGTCTTCTATATTTGGCCAAGCCTAAAGAGTTGCCAGGGGGAGATGCAATGTGGAGCAACCCTGATGGTGCTTTGCTCTCTTACTGATTGTTAGCAGCTGGTCAAAATAAATTATTATTGCTCTGCACTCAGACCAAAATTAGTCTTGAGTAGGAAACATAGAAGTCGGATTTCAGATTTTTCCACATTTGCACCTCAAATCTTTAGTGGTAGCACTTATTACATGGTTCTCTTGTGGATACTTAACACAATCTCAATGGATCTACTCAACACAACTATTTTGTAAGTAGCAGACTAGCATAGATGTGTTGTAGTTTGTAATGTTTGACTGTTCTTACCCGCATGGCATGTAAACATTTCTTAGTATTAATAAAGAAGACAGATACTGTGGGTTTTTGATCAGAGGAGCACTGGGAAAACTAATAAATGCCTGAAAATAAATTGAAGGCAATTAAAAGACTCAAAACACAATTGTTTCATTAAACTCTGATGTCTATTATTATTTTTCTTTGTTTTATTTCAATTTGAAATTATTCTGACATTTATGAATCCTACATTCAGCAAATGTTGCCAGGTAAAACAAACCTATTGATACTAGTAGAGACATATTTGACTAATATTTAATTTACTGCAGTCACAACATTATGAACATTATAAAAATTATAACATGTAAAGTGATTGAATTCTACCCCTTAGTGTTTTCCCTTGCAGTATTATTAGATAATAGAGGTTCTTTATGTTGACTACACTGACTGCCACTTCCATTTGAAACATTTCCCATAACGTTGTTAATCAGGCATAAAATCAAAAAAGGTCCCTTAGTGTCTTTGGTTTCATTTAAACAACATTTTAATTGATACAATAAAATTTAAATCAATCAGTGTTAATTTAACTAGTGATGGAGCTGATGCTCCCATAGTACATAGGTCAATTAGCAATAAGTAGTTTGACAACATATCAGGCTGCATAGCTGTTTACTTAGGTCTCGGGATAACTAAATTTGCAGACCCTGTGAGAGTACCCACTATACAGTAATGAGTCTAATTTACATAAACACATTCTGTTTATAGCTCAGTGTTTGCTGATGTATATCTGTTTCTTCTAGCAGATGGTCTCCCTGCAGCAGCAGCAGAACTCTCTGATGAGGAAAATAAAGAGGACTCTCCCCAGCCCCCCTCCAGAGGAAGCTCCGCTCCCCATCGTTACTCCAGCACAAATGTACAGCTCTCCTGGCATGCCCCAGAGGGTCCTACCCAGACCCTCTCAGGGAGTCACCAAGGCCGGCTTGCTGAGTGAACTGAAAGCTGTGGAACAAGAGTCATCAAAGCTGCGAAAGCAACAGGCCGAACTGGAGGAAGAAGAGAA
The DNA here is from genome assembly GCF_022539355.2 of Hippoglossus stenolepis. NCBI lineage: Eukaryota > Metazoa > Chordata > Actinopteri > Pleuronectiformes > Pleuronectidae > Hippoglossus > Hippoglossus stenolepis. The sequence continues at coordinate 14,450,261 of NC_061485.1, forward strand.
AGAGATTGATGCCAAGCTGCGTTACTTGGAGCTAGGCATCACCCAACGTAAGGAGACCATGGTGAAGGAGAGAGAGAGGAGAGACCTGGCTTACCTGAGATGTATGGGTGATGCTCGTGACTACATGTCAGATAGTGAGCTCAATAATCTCAGGATGGCAGCTGCATCAGCAACCTTTGATGCTAATGGATTGCTGACAAGGCCCAGCACTGCACCACTGAGTCAGTTTCCTAATGACCTCAATGCAGCCCCTCAGTATCCCTCAACCTCATCTTATATGTCTTATTCATACCCACAAAGTCAACCATCAACACAGCCGCCAAGTGCAGCTTACCAACAGATCGGCTTTCAACCTCCCCAGTACCCTTCATCCTCTGCACCTCAGCCAGGAACCTTCCAGCCCCACCCCCCTCCAGGCCCTGGCTACCAGAATCAGGGAACATATCCCTCCCGCATGTATGCCCAGTCCTCCTACCAGACAGACCTTGGCATGCAGCAGCATGGTCACCAGGCCTTCCATCAGCCTGGTCAACCCATGCCAGGCCAGAGTCTTCCCTACCCCAGCCACAGCTCTTACCAACCTGGCCTCCCCTACCAGCCCCAGGCAGAGATCCTTACAGTACATCAAAGACCAAGGCAAACATCTTTGGCAGACCTTGAGCAAAAACTCCCAACCAACTATGAGGTCATTAGCAACCCAGCAGTGTCAGTGGCAACATCAGCTCCAGATAGCAACTTTGCCAATGCAGTCTACAACAATGCCTATGGACAGTACCGCCCCCCTGAGCCTGGCTTGACTCACTCTGCAGAGAGTCCCACCTCTGCTTATGCTTCAGATGGTCTCTACGCCTCAAACCTGGAGCAGAATATTCCAAGGAACTATGTCATGATTGACGACATCAGTGAGTTGACAAAAGAGAACACTATCCAGCCCACTGATGCTTTAGGTCATCCTGTTGGAGGGCGGTATCGCACTGAGAACGGCCCTGCCCGTGGGAGTTCCTATGGTAGGCCTGAAGATGAGCCTGTGGATGTTTATGGCAGACCTACAGGATCAACAGGTTACCAAAGCACAGTAGACAGTCGTACCACCACCACAGTGAGTGGAGGCTCTTCATATTACTATGATGATTATAAGCACTCATCACGGAGCACCCCCAGTAGCCACAAACTTACACCCAAGAATCTTGCCCCAGCTGTAGTCTCCTCTAAACGCAGTAAGCACAGGAAGCAGGGCATGGAGCAGAAGATCTCTAAATTCTCCCCAATTGAGGAAGCACGGGATGTTGAGTCTGACCTTGCCTCTTACACAATGACAACATCAACAGGAGGCAGTTGTACGGTTGTATCCAGATCCAAGAAGCTTCAGGACGATATGACCTACGGGATGAAGAAAAACACATATGACCAGCAGAAATATTATGGCACCAGTCGTGAGGGTCTTGAGGAAGAGGACCGCATGTATAGCTCTGGAAGGTCCAGGTCTACTGGATATGGCATGGACAAGATTTCCTCCAGAGATGCCACAGGCCACAGGAGTAAATCTTACGAAAGAGATGCCATGGAGCGGTCTCAGAGAGGCAGTCGCAGTGGAAGGCCTCCGATGCGCAACCAAAATTCCGAAGAGGAGAGCCCACTCAGTCCTGTTGGGAAGCCTGTAGGCATGGAAAGAACCGCTGACATACCGGAAGCCCACGATGTGAGGAATCAGTATGGCTCCAGCCATTCATTGCCAGACGTTCAGGACCACCACAAGAAGGACCTGCCCAGGAGTCATGTCTATAAACCAGATGACCCTTACCTTGTAGATGACATGCACTGTGCTGTTTCTGACAGTGAAGGTAACTGGTGCTGAATAACTTGTATTGAATTATTTTTTTCTATCCATTAAGAGCCTGCATGCTGAGTGTGGAAGTTTGAGAAGAGCGCCATTATTTTTTGTGCTTCTTTTTTTATGGACTGTTTCGTTTCATACATGGAGCCAAATATGCCTGTTTTTCATTCATGTTTTGCATAAATATTTTTTCAGTGTTGTGATGTCCTCTGTTTTTTTCTTTTTTTCGTTGCTGGATACCTCAAATATGTGCATGGCTCTGGAATGTGGAGCATGTATTCCAAGTTATTTTGCATGGCTTCGCTCTGCATGCTTCTCCTCGCAACATGTGAAACAGTTGACTGATGATGTTTGTTTTGGTTTTAAAAAGCCTATCACCTGGGCCAAGAAGAAACTGACTGGTTTGAGAAGCCACGGGAGGCCCGTTCTGATCGCTCAAGACATCACGGAGGTGGAAGTCACTCATCCACAGGTAGGCGTAGTAAACACACCTACCATGATTATGATGAACCTCCAGAGGAATACTGTCCTCAGGATGACTACAGTCAACAGCGCCACTCCACCTCCACGTCGTCACGGGACAACCGTCACCACGGCAGCAGCTCTGGCAGACATAACTCTTCTCGCCACTCCGCGGAGGACCCAAGGTCCTCCCGCTCTTCTAGGACACACCCCAAAGACCCTTCTGTTCGCACTGACGGCAGAGGCTCTTCGTCTGCACAAAGGAGGAGTGGTCCAGACTCCCGTTCTGCCCAGGGAAGCCCCCGGAATTCAGGTGACTTCTCTCGTGATACAGCCTCTGGACATCACCACGGTACTGGAGGAAGGAGCCAGAGACCGCAAGGAGATCGCACAACCTCCAAGAGGCAGGATCCCTCTGCAGCAGGGTTTAAACCACAGCAGCAGCCCGCTCCGGGCCATGCTGGTCAGCAACGGTCAGGCGGTCAGGGTCAGTCTGGGAAACATCCAGGCTCTGAACCACTTAATGGCACCCAACCAGCCCAGCAACAGGGTCCACAACAACAGGGTGCACAACAACAGGGTGCACAACAACAACAACAACAACAACAACAACAACAACAACAGCAACAACCACCACTGCAACACAACCAGACCGCTCCGACCAGCCAGCCCAACACAACTGCTGCAGGAGCTGGACCAGCACAACAGCAGCCTAAATCTGGCCAAACCCTACCTCAGGGACGCCAGCCCGGAGTCGGGTCTGCAACTGGGCCGCCAGCTACCACAGCAGTGAGTGACATTAAGCCTAGTTTAAGTTATCTATATGAGCAATAACAACATTATGTTTTCAATGAGGTGATATTTGGAAATCTTGTGTTGTGGTATTTTCTAATCTGATGCCATTATTTTTGCCTTATTGAACCATCTTAAACAGATGACACAATTGTTTGTTCAATGCGTTTGGTTTATAGAGTCAAAGAACAATCTTATTAGTTTACTTAGAGTCAATGTTGGCATTATATACACTATACGGCACACAGTCAAAAGTAGGGAGGGTAAATAAAGAATAACACTGAAATAAACAAAGTATATAATTTGATGTTAGATTAAAGAAATCTTTGTGCTGATCTTTCTGCAGGCAAAGATGGATACTACACCTGCACCTGCACCTGCACCTGCAGCTACTGGAATGAAACCTACAGCAGGAGTTCCAACAGCACCTCAGCCTACAAAAATAGCTACACCTCCTCTGACGGGCATTGGTAAGTGCCAGCTCTGCCATACACCACACAATGACCCCAGGAAAATTATGACATATGTGAGGATTACATTTTTTTTGTTTTTTGCAGGCTCCAAGGCCACGCCTGTTGGGATTGGTAGCAAACCCGCAGGTATAGGCATCGCTGCACCAGGACAGCCACCTGCTGAGGGGGAAAATGTTCTGACCAAAATACTGCAGGGAGGTGCCGCAGAGCAGGCGGGAAAACTTGGAGATGGTGTGTTCATATATAAATAAATGTTTAAGAACTTTCCTTACAGTTTATAATTTAGCATAGCAAATGTTTAATGTCTTAGTTTTCGAAGTAGAATCTGTATATGAAGATAAAATTAAGATACTGGAATTGTTTGAATGTGAAATTCACTTTTTTGATCAGGTTGTTGGCTAATTTCTCTAATTGCCTATCTTTGTCACTCACAGCTTTGTCTGGACTTGGAAAGAAGTTCACTTCATTGTGGTGAAGTGATTAGTGGAGGGTAAGTTAATTCAACTTTTTAATGAAAGTTAAAGGCTTTAGCAACTCGATCTGATTTAGATTTTCAATCTTGGCAGTCTGCTTATCATCAGAAGTTAAGAATTTTTTCCTATCACTTGATAATCTTTGAATCATTTGTGGTTTTTTCAGGGTATGCCGAGATGAAATTAGATGGATTGGTACATTTGCTCTTGAAAAACCTATGACACTGCATTAAATACATTTCACATAACAGGAAATAGAGGAGAAATCTGAGTGCATCAGTGAGTATCTCTATAACTTGTCTTCATTTTATATTTACAATTTAATTTAAAGAATGTGTTTATTCCCTTCTGCAACACTTGTTCCCTATGATACAATGCAGTGACTTGTTGAGCTGTTGATAGCTGATGATACTTGCCATGTTACCTCATTATTTCATGAACTCCAAGACTCAAGACTCCAAGCTGTAAACATAGAATGCTGTCACACTTTGATTAATTGATTAAATGTTATATCAGCTGGATATTTACATAGATTAGCATAGGCCATGTTTGCATAAAGAGAAGACTCAAGTGAAGGGATGACTCTTTTAATGCTCTGAGGGTATATTTGGACTGATCCTCTGTACCTTTCCCTTACCCCAAATTACTGAACAGAGCTGGAAACAAAGGATGCCTTGTCAGCACTGAATCCCCAGACATGAGCACACGATTGAGTTGAATTAAATGAGGGCAATCGCTTCGTCAGCACGATGTTACAAGACATGAGCGGAGGCCTGCAGGACGCCTGGAAGTAAATGGATGCCTTTGCATGACAATAGTCCCAGAATGATTACCGTGGAGACTTCTCGATGCTTCAGTGGTAAGTAACTGAACATTATATCATCTGTTTCTTATTTGTTGTTTTTTTTGTTTTTTTTCTTCATCCTTTTCTATCATTGGTTGATCGCTGTGCCGGGCAACAGGCAGCCTGAACTCTGTGTTGGAGAGGTGAGAGGCCAAAGCCAAGAATATGGGAGGTCAGCACTAGTACGCTTTACCCTCTGACTCCACACACTTGTAATAATCTGGGCCAAGCACACTGGGCTATAATTAGCCTGAGATGGCTAACTGAGGCTTGGCTTTAATGTCGCTCACGCACAGACACACAGGGACAAGAGCACATGCAGGCACACAGAAACATGACTCATGGTAAGACTCGCTCGTTACATGGAAGAATGAACTAATCAACTAATTCTGCTCAATGGAGCAGAACTACAGAAGCGAAAATAAAGCAGATTTCACTTTGTTTAGCTTCTGACAAAACACACATGTTGTGCCTTGCACAGGACGAAGTAATGGCACATTTGAATGAAGGAATTTCATTCTACTGTTATGTCTAAGTTGACACTTGGATAAATATCAGTAGCCGCGTCAGTCTTCTATGTGTCCTGACCAGTCTGAGGATTCTGGGGGGGAATGTGGACATAAACCCGACTCAATGCTTCTTTGAGCAGCAGGCCATCCTGCTCAGCCTAGTGGATTACTGCCGATAGCAGGGAGGCTGTGAGTAGGCTGGAGGAGCTGTAACATGCACGCAGATGAAGGCGTTGGCCTGTGTCAATGTGCTGTGTAACAATCCCTGCAGTAGAGGCCCAGATCATTTAAAAATATATTTTGTATTGGTTTAGTCTATGTTGCAGCATTATATCTTGTATTTGCATTAGGACTTGTAAATTTGATATCATGCATTAACAATTCATTTTATTCTGCCAACATTCACATCTTCACTGTTTGTATTACAGGAGGACAACAACGGTCGATAATGAGGATGCAGTGAAGCGGAGGAGAGTGGGGGGAGGAGGACTTGAATTTGCTTCCCCCTCCTCTTCTAGAAAAAAGTCTCCTGGGATCTATATGACAGTAAAAGGCCTGATGAGAGAGGCACCTGGATATCATAGAAGAAATTCTGCTCTGCTGTGCATGCCCCTCTTTAAATCAACTCAACATAGGAAGCCTTGCAGTGCCCTCTACAGGGATTTCGATGGAACACAGCTCATGTTTGAGGACTCCTGGCGAGGATGTTTGATTCTACGTTGATCCCCTCAGAGCCTTTTCATACAAAAAATATATAAAAAGAAAGAAGATTTTCCATAGGTTTTGCTTGCACCAAAAATACCAATCTTAACCCACAGGAATGTCGCATACCTGAAGAAGACAATGTGTATCACGGCAACAACAACCAACCTTATGACTCCACTACAACCCTTGAATGTTTGGTTTTCTCTGGTCTCTGCAGTACATTCCAGTATAGGGAATTTTACCCTTTCTTTGAATGTGTTTTTATTTTGTCCTCTTTTCGTTTTTGATGTCTACAGAATGCGTTGTGTAAATGTGGACACCAGAATGCACGCACAAATATTTGAAAAACTAAAAAAAAAAAAAGAAGAAGCCCATTTTTTTTCACCACCTATGAGATGCCACTAGTCATTAGCTTTAGTTTTAGGGGAAGGGATTTACTACCAGTGTGCCCACAAATGTGTGAGATTCACACAGATGAGAGGACCAAATGAAAGAGTGGCCACGGCTCTTTATTAGCCATCGCAAAGCCATCGTTACCGTCAGCCCCGGAGACTTCTGGGACTTTATCCGTTTTATTGTTTGTCTCATCTTTTTGTTTTTCATTTTTGCCTGATATTTATTGAATGGAAGAGCCTTATTCGGTACATCTTTTTACCTGTATACCTCATATGTTTTAAATTGTCCATATCACCATGCATTTCTTTTTACACAATTGTATATTGTATGTACATAAAACAAATCAAAGATCTAACGATGTAAATTTGTCCTTTGTGTATTTATGGAATCACTTTCTAGTGACTTTCTTTTCTTTCTTTTTTTTTGCTGTTCTGTGTTTTTTTTTTGGTAAAACTTTATATTTTTCACTTTTGATTTGTTTGAATCTGTTTTCTTGCATCAAATTATTTGCTTGTTTGTTTTTAAAAGCAATAGCATGCAGAAAATGGTATATAGCACAATGGTATAAATATTGTTTCAATTAGCGAAGGGAACTTATCAAACACTTGTGTCGATAAATAGCCGTAATACAATTTGTCAGAGGGTTTACAACCACAGTACCATGTCCAGACATGCATGTTTTGTGCAGATGCATTAGAGCATGCAAGACAGGTACGATCACACAGACTCTCTCTCTCTCTCTGTGTCTCTTGCAAACACATATGCACACACACACTCACACACTCTCACACACACACACACACACACACACATACTGTACACGTTACGGTCTTTGCATCCTATAGTTACACCTCAAAGCCAAGGTTAATCGAGTTCTCCACCGAACAGACCTGTTAACCTCCTGCAGATCGATGTGGTTACCAATTCACCAACGAGATGATCTCACTAACAAGCTGGGCCCACTGCCTCCATTTGTGCAAAGACACGCGTACACACACATACACATGCACACACACTGACACACAAATACATACAGATAAAGAAGAGGATGAAAGCAATTATCAATTTAAATGTTCTATGCAATGACTCATTTTGAACCTGGAAGTGAATCAGCCGAAAACAGTTTATTATCATCATTGTATTCACAAGAAAACAACAAAATTATGAGCTAAAACAGTAAAAAAAAAAAAAAAAAAGTCATGAAAATGTTTTTACTTAGCAACTTGTCTGTATGAATTTGAATATTGAACTAGAATTGTTTTTATTTTTGTGGCATGTATACTCACCCCTCACACCCCACACTGGGGACTTGTTGCCAAAGGGTAAACTGTGTAGACTGTTGGTTTTGAATGTCCATCATCATGTTGCTTTGAAGCATGGGTTTGCTTGGCTTTGTCTGGCTGTTCGTAAGCCCTCATTCAGTTCTTGTGCGTTTTGGCTGACCCGGGCTCCTCAGTGTTTGGCTTGCAGTGACTGTCCATGCGGCTGTAAACCTGTGATTCAGATGGTCAGCACTTCTCATTAATACGTGTCAATGTACATAATGGGTGTCAGTATAACCTGTGGGGTCAATGGAATGCTACTATCAGATATCTCTTTCTTGATTAAAACACTCAGAAGCAGCCAAGCCATTGGAAAGGTGCATGATTTGATCTTATATGCTTGGAATTTGTACCTGAATAAAAAAAAAAGAGAAAAAAAAGGTAAGGCATGATTTCACTAAGGTTTTTTAAACCTTGACTTTCACGGGCCAACAAAGAGAATATTGATGAGTAAAATGTTCAGCCAGCCTTTCACAAATCAGGGCATGCCATTTGGAAAGCACAGGCCTGACTGGTGGCACTTGCTTCTCGACAAAAACCCATAAATATGGAGGTTTGTTTGCGTAACAGTGCCTCCAGCTGAACAGTGTGAGAACTGCGTCAGAACGAGAGGTGAAGGTGCTAGCTGGTCGATATGAGGTGCACGAGACAAAACATCCTTTAGTGCAGCCGTCCGGATTGTCAGAAAGGCAGACAGACACACATTCTTACTGTAAATACAAACTCATTCTACTGTACAGCTTTTGAGTTCTGAGTACGGCCGTCATGTGCATCCCCATGCCGTATTTGCTGCCAACTTTTGTGTATAAAAATAATATTTATTACCACGATAATGATGATGATGATAAAGCTAATGATGATGATTATTACTATTATTGCATAAGCATAGTGTATGTGGCTGACTCATATTGACTGTTTACAACAGTGGAACAAAAACACGTATTCCGAAACATCCGGTCTGTGTAGAGTTTCTATACATAATGTGTATTGTAAAACAAGACAAAAAAGAAAACCTCCATGGCATCTGCAGAGTACAATGCCTTTGTCAGACTATAAGGAGGTCTTTGATTTGATGGGTGTGATCTGCGAGGTGATGAGGATCATGGGAAGAAGCTGGCAAAAAAAGACACAAAAAAAAAAATCTGGAAAATGTCATTCACTGTTGTAAGTGCAATGGGCAAAATGTCAGTCGTGTATCCATTGTGAAACCTTGTGTTCTATTCAGTGTATTCCTGTAAACAGAGTAAATTTTGGTGCATCATGTCAAGTAATGTGATTAATGAAAAATATTGACCCTGCAATTTCCAAACAGAGAAAAGAATAAAAAGAAAATGAATATATTGCGGTGATTGTCTTTTTGAATGTGTGTGTCACCTATTTGCTTTGCAATGCTGATCGGAACGATCGCAGTGTAGTAGCTTTGCCGCAGACAAAGGAGAGATCAAGAATAAGGCCTTGAAGGCAACACGGCTGTTCAGATAAAACCTGGCTTTACGCGCTGAAGCGGCGATGACTTATCCCAGCGTGGGTGGTACGGAGGCAGGAACAGTGAGAGGAGTGTGTTTTGCCAATGCTTAGGGAGAGATGGAGGTGTGAGTGTGAGGTGTGTATGTGTGTGTCAGGTTTAGAAAATATAAGATCCCTTTATCTCTCTATTTTCAAAATTCTTAATGCTATTTAGTATTTATCTGCTGCCACATTTTTATAAATACAGCTTAACTTCATCTGACAGAAGAGAAAAGCCCAAAGTCAGTGAATACGAAATAACAAAGTGATGAATCTTACAGATGCTTTATCCAGGTAGGCTTCAACTGGTGGGAAAACCCAGGATTCAATGATCCACACAGGTTTACAGTCCTCTCCGAACAGGTCCTTTCTGCAATTGGGGGGGCAGCTGTGACTCAGGAGGTAGAGTGGGTTGTCCACTAACCAGAAGGTTGCCGGTTCAGTCTCACCCGTTCCACGTGCCGAAGTGTCCTTGGGCAAAATACTGATCACCAAATTCCCCCTGACGGCTGTGCTGGCAGTGTGTGAGTGATGTATCATGGAGAAAGTGGTGCAGATAGATGCCCTGGGTGAGTGTGTGTGTGCGAATGGGTGAATGGGTGAATGGAAAAACACTCAGACAGACAGTGGTCATCAAGACTAGAAAAGCGCTACTCTTTTTTCATTCTTCACACACTATCCTCAAATTTCATGTCTACAACCATGCGACAAAACACAAATGTCTTTAAAACGGTGTTTCACTGATCTAGAACCAGACATATCTTTTTATTCCTGTGTTTTTCCTAAAACCTCTAAAGGAAGAACTCTACCTTGTGGTCTTCAGCCCCAACCAACGCTGACTCCAGTGACATCGTTTGCGGCAATTCATCCGACTTGACTCATCACCCTCTGGAGCCTCTGAAGACTTTATAGACATGTGCAGTCGTACTCTCCAGACTTTGATGTGTAAAATCAATGAAGGGCCCCTTTCAGTGTAGCACCACACCATTTGTTATTCATTGCATCTCCAATTTATAAACACAGTTTTGTTTTAACGTGCAGCTATCACGTCTTGTCGTTCAAGAACAGGTATGAAGACTTTTGCCATTGGATGTGGTCAGGTTTTGTAGTGTAGTGTGTGTCCTAGTTGAAGTGTCGTGACGGCTTTACTTTGTGGCCTGCGTAAAAGTTTAAATGAAGGTTGAGATTGTTGTATTCTCTTCGACCAATCTAAGATGTGTGCCACATGACTGCTGAGTCAGGACCTGAGGAACTGACTCAGCTTCTATGTTGACCCAGGCACTTTTGTTTTATTGTGTATACAGATATGCTTTTTCCTCAAGTCAGTTTTGTGCGTCAGTCTATTTTGTCTTTGCTTATCGTCAAAATCTCCAGGATCCATTGACTTACCACTTCTTTTTTGAAGAGATCTTGTGGTGGACTGACTCTGCAGTGCAGCTCTGGTCCTAACTGACCAGCAGACTGTTGTGTTGTTGTTGTGCTTTTATGAGCACAGTGAAGAACTCCTCTAGCGTAACAAAGTTGAATGGGCCGTCAGGTTACAAAGAAATCCTGAGCCATTGAGCAGCTGCTCCCCTTTCCCACAATAGTTATGCATCAATGATCCCAGCAGAAGATCCTGACTGCCCCCATCTGGTTAGGTACAGAACTGAAAGCAAGGTGGACCACATAAAGTTTTAAATTTGAGTAAATAAAAAAACATTGACTTGAAAAAAGCCAATTTTCTATTGAACATGTAGTGTTACACATAACATTGTTACTGTCACAGTTAGAATCAGTTACAGTAGTGGGAGGAAGAAATGGAGATGTGTGTGTGTGTGTGTGTGTGTGTGTGTGTGTGTGTGTGTGTGTGTGTGTGTGTGTGTGTGTGTGTGTGTGTGTGTGTGTGTGTGTGTGTGTGTGTGGTGTGTGTGTGTGTGAGTGTGTGTGTGTGTTCCTGTACGTATACCTTGTGAGGACCATTAAACTTAGATGGTACAGAGTAATGGCATTTTTGGAAAGTGAGGACATTTGACTGGTCCTCACTTTTTGAATGGGCTGTGGGTTGAGACTTGGTTTTAGGGCTAGGGTTAGAATGAGGTTTAGGTTAGGCTTAGGCTTAGGGTTAGGTCTGGGGTTAGGCATTTAGTTTGGATGGTTAAGGTTAGGAGCTAGGGGATGCATTATGTCAATGCCCTCACTAAGATAGAAGTACAAACGTGTGTGTGTGTGTGTGTGGTGCAGGTATTATTTATGTTATAGTGACCTAAATGTGATTACACTTTAAAGAATCAAGACAAAAATCAAGTCGCCATAATGTTGATCAAAAATCTTAAATTGAAGACATATTTTAAGTTGAAGTTAAAGTTAGGTTTGGCTTAAAGGTTAGGCAAGTAGTAATTATATGGTTATAGTAAGTGTAATGTCCTCTGAAGACATGGTGACACGTTTGTGTGTGTGTTCCCATCTATTTGGTTGAATAGGAATAAAACTAAAATAAAAGAATAGAATGCATCTCAGACTGCATTAAACATCTCTGGAAGCGGATTGGCTGACAGACAATCAAATTCATTATGGAAGACGAGTTGAGTTGGGGGTGATGGTAAACAAAGAAAATAGCTTTTTGTGATACAACCAGTTTGCTGTGTCACTGATGCTAATCCAGAATCTGAAGTGAGTTAAGTCCTTCTTGAGAGAACAATTCATACATCTGCTTCGTGTCATAACTGTCTTCATGAAGCCGAACGAATCATAACTCCACAAAGGTTAAAACATCACGAAACTGTTTCCATTAACTGATGTGACCCGTCAGTGAGAGGGTCGTGAAGTCTTAAGTGCTCCGTCTTTACTCTAACAAAGATTTATTACTGCTCGGCCAACACAGCAGCCAACTCCACAGCCCTGGTGTCCAATCTTTTTAACTCCAGGCTCGTCTGGCGGAGCACATTTAACATTATAATGATACATATAAAACTGATGCCCCTACTCATACTCTATAGTAATTAATAGACATTTTTATCCTTTTGCTGTTGGTCATAGAGGCTTCTCCTCTTGTCCGCCACTGCAGAGCAGGTGGACGCTTGTATTCATCAGGTTGATTTATGAGTTGTTATTATTTTACGTTCCTTACATTAAAAGGATAGTTCACCCAAAAATGGAAATTCACTCATTATCTACTCACCACTACATCGATGTAGGGGTGGGTGAAGTGTTTGAGTCCACAAAACACTTTTGGAGTTTCAGGGGGAAACCAGCTTTGCAGCCAAATCCAATACAATTGAAGTAAATGGAAAACACTTCTTTAAGTTTGAAGAATCGGTCACCATTTACTTCAATTGTATTGGATTTGTCTGCAACGCTGTTATCCCCCTGAAACTCCAAAAGTGTTTTGTGGACTCAAACACTTCACCCACCCCTCCATCGGCATAGTGGTGAGTAGATAATTATCATTTTCATTTTTGGGTGAACTATCCCTTTAAGGGTATGAAGCTAAGTCATTCAAATGTGATTGGGGTTCTGTCATTCATCTATTTTCTGAAAGGCATAATGGGAGCCTGGGCCTGAGGTTTATTTTTTCTCGGCAATGACCTCAGAGAAGCAGTTTGTGACTCATCCTCAGGAGACGGGAAGAGAGAGGTGGAGGACGTGAGGCAGCGGAGAATGACCAGAAGGAAGGAGCACTCATCCTATAAATTATTAAATTTGTCATTGCTACCGTCAGACTGCTTTTTCGCACATGACCAGAAGTGAACTGACTCACTGATTTCTCTGATGTGGAAAAGTAGTTCAAAGGCTGGAAAGATTAACACGACTCTGTTGTGTTTAACCTCACCACCAGAGGTCAGCAGAAAGCACACCCACAGCCTCCATCAGTTGACATCCATCAGGCTGCTGAGTCAAATGACAAATGAATGGACTGAGGGGGGAAAGTGGCTGCTTAGGTTCTCCTCCCTCACCTGTCACTCACAGTCTTAATCTGTTTGCTCGCAAGTCCTACACAGGCTGCATGATCAATACACAAGCCTTTAATAATGAAACCATCCTTCTTCCAGGCCTTTACGCTTTCTGAAAGGTTTGTTTGTGGACCGCGTCTGTCTCACCTAAAGATCACTCAGCTGAAATGACTGTAGTGTCTCGGAAAAAGAAAAATAACCCTATTCTCTGGGCGTCAGAGGAGAGTTTGTGCTTTCTCATTAACTTGGGAAGTGGAAGGTTTCAAACAGGATTTAACTTCTTCTTATTTTTTCTTATCCTCTCATGCTCATATAGGAAATTGAAAGCTTCTTCACCCCTGCAAGGTCTGCAGATGAAAATGTTATTATTTCTGTATATTCATTTAATGTTTTATCTTTATTAAATGGCGTTTCTTACATTTCATGTTACATCTGTCTCATAAAGCCACTTTTATTTTAGTGATGATGTTTTGTCATAAACTGCCTCCGGATTCATACACTTTGCTGCTGTTAAATCAAGCATCAACATTGATGTGATTTTCGCCAACTCGAGGCTGCTGCTGTGAGTAAACAGCACTCAGACACAGAAACTAACTTATCCTCTTGTTTGATTTATGGGAGCTGAATGGTGCCCGTATAGCTGGTGAACTACAGCAGCTATAGGCTGAGTTATGAGCTTGGATTATAACCCAGCAGTCAGTGTTTGTAGAACTGAGTTACTGGAGAGTTTCTTTGTTAAAAATCAAAACTCACTCTGAGGTGAGCCAACTCATCAGCTTGCTGCAGCAGCCATATTAACAGCACAATGATTACAATCAGTTAACTGTGAAAAACCAATTCACATATAGGAGCTGAGAGGAGTGATGGACATTTCAACACTAATAAAATAATAAATTGTCAGAGTTGACCTACTGCTACCCATGGAAATAGGGAAATGTATGTATATAGCAGCGCTGTATGAATGTATGCATGAATGGTTGCATGTTACTTGAAAACTGGAAAAATCGTATGTAGAAATACAGTCCATTTACCATTGGATGCATTGTAGATATGACATATATCAAATGTTTCCTTCTTAAAAAAATATTTTGTGCCCGAGCACCAATCAGTGCAGGGACCCTGTTGAAATTTCTTTCAATTTGTTGTTCTAAAGGAAAATTTGTGGTGCAGAACATGATATAGTGTAGGATGTTTGTTTGCGTGCACTAACAGTGATGCCGAGCCGAACAATGGTTTTGAATTCAGATTTTTTTCTGATTTCGTAGCGTAGACTTTCCTCTCCCTTAAAACATAATTTGTATTCATTCAGAGGTTGATTCGGACAAATCAGAAGAGACGGGCAGCATTTTGACTTTGACAACAAGTGTGCACGGTCACACAGAACCATTTTACAGGTCAAAATCTATCACAGCCTGCAGGTTCCTGGGATCTAATGGACACAGAGGTATAAATCAGAAGAGCTTCTAATTGTAGCCATTCCCCCCCACCCCTGTTCACCTTGTATGTGTGGATGAGACAGAAAGAAAGAGGGGGACAGAGATAGTCTGTGTGCACAGAAATGCTGATTCCTCTCCTTTGGGCCCTGTCAAATGCACTAAGCGTCAGTTTTTCGCAAAGCCCCCCCCCCCAAAAAAAAAACAGAGGAAAGTCCCTGTAATTCCAAAAGGCTGAAGGCAGAGAGAGGAGAGAAGGGAGACAGGAGCCAGGGGGACGTTGTTCTGTTTCAGAGAAGCCTGCAGGGCCTGTGTGTTTGAACATCTCTGAAGGACGCACTCACCTCATGGTGAAGTCACAGCGTGTGATGTCGTCACATTAGATTGATTCATGCTGCAACAGAAGTTCCTCTGTCAGACCTGTTCTCTGGATCCCTGCTTTCCCTCAGGCTAATCTTATTTGTAGAGCTGGCAGCCTGAATACACTTCTGGAGAGGAGTCATTTTTTATAAAAGACTCCACTATGTGTTGCTGCTTTGTGGGTTGAGTACCTGACACCAGACTGTTTGATTTAAGACCAGAGACTGTTCTGAAGTCCTACAGGTTGGAGGACGGTTTTGGAAATATGCTTGTGCGCTTTGTTCAAACCACTCTCACATCTCTAGGGTATATGAAGTTACTGCCATGAGTCTTTTCATCATCGCAAGGTTACTAAGCAACATATCTAACCATCTAAACCCATTAATATATTATTCTATATATTTGTTTAACCCATGGAAAACCCAAAGTGTAAAAATGGAACATTGTAATTTCACAGGAGCTAATGTGCCATACTATTTCTTGGCTGCATGGGTGAAGTTACTTCCTGGAGTCTGTTCATCATTGTGGGGTTTCTAAGCAACATCTGACACGCCAGGAAGTAACTTCGCCCAGCTAAGAAACAGTGTGGTACATAAAACTTGCTCGTTTCATATTCCTCCTGCAGTCCTTAGGGTGGTATCGATCAACTCATCGAACTCTCAGCAAGAGAGCAAACAAGTGCATTTTCCAAAATTTGTCTTTTGTTTATCCTTAATCCCAACACTCATCTGAAATAAACCCGACATACAAAGAGATTCTGCTCATCATGGCTGACAACAGTTAACTGTGGAATATGCAGGTCAACTGTTTCGTGCCACGAGCTCCTAAATCATCTACTCCTGCTCACTTGATGCGATTTCATGCCAGCAGTGTTGGGGTAATTCTGTTTCCTCTCAGCCAATAAGAATTAACTGGATTAGATGTGCAAGAGTAGTTATGGAGCGAGAAACAGACAGAACACACAGCATATAAGGACAAAGAGGCTTAGCCCACAGTATCACTTGTCTTTGCAAATATTAGCAGAACACAGCTCCACACATCACAATATTTTCTGATATTTAATGAATATGGAAGATTCCTCTACAATGTAGTAAATATAGTGTGCTAAAGTCCCACCTTTATAACATTAAAAATAATCTTTATTTTTATCACTTTTGTTAATTCAAATTACAAAGTGCTTCACAAGGCAACAACTAAAACAAATAACTCGTAAAATAATTATAATTAAAGGGAATAGATTGGCTATAAATTTAAAAGACCGTCCAAACTAAATTTTAATTAAATTAAAACCGTAAATAGCAATTAAGGCCTTAAGAAGAGACTTGAAAGAAATTACTGAGTCACCTGACCTGATTTCCTCAGGCAGATCGTTCCAGAGCCTCGGCGCCTGGACCGCAAAAAGACTCTGTCACTGTCAGTTTTCAGCTGGGAGTCTGGGACAGATAGCAGGCCTCTGCCCGAGGATGTCAATGTATGAGCCAGTGATTAGGGTTCTAAAAGGTCAGATATATAAGAGGGAGATAAAAGCCATGAAGAGGTTTATAAGTAATCAATAAAATCTTAAAATCAGCCCTAAAACATACTGGGAGCCAGTGTTAAGAGGCTAATAAGTGACGAGTGACGCCATGAGTGACGCCATGAGTGCTTTTACTATTGGTGCTATAGATATACTTATATACTTTTACTTGCATATTTACAATTTTGAATACATGACTTGTTTATGTATATATGTGCCTGAAGCAAATTGTGCATCAGTGATGCATAGTCAACAGAATACATGACAAAGACCAGTGTACTAACACAACATAAACTAATGCACTCAAATGCTTTCCATATATTGCACATGATCACTAAAAAGTCCCCAAAAGTACCATAAAAGTCTCAAAAAAAGAATGCATCTCAATAGGAAATTCAAACAAGCATTGTCAGAAATCGGGTATTTCTGACTGGTGAATGAAATAAACGTCATTGGCAGATTCAAATAGAATAAAGTTGACCAATTGGGTGGGCAGAGCAAAAATTCGTCTGGGCTTTGCCCACCCCTGCCCACTTCTAGATCCGGGCCTGCTATTAGCTCCACCTGCACAGGTTTGAAACCCATTTAGTTTTGGTTTAGCCCCACCTCCCCTGACATACTCTATCCTACAGTCACGTGTAAATGTCAGTGAATAGGATGAATAGCTGATGCATATAGGAGCTGGAATATAAACACCCTCAGTGAATGGTTGGTGATTTCCTCTCAGCATCATTATTAGGTGAGATCCGGTGCAGGCCGCAGCTCCTCCTGTCAGCTGCCACTAGTGGTGATGCTGCTGCTCCCTGGTGTGTAGAGGAGGAGAGAGAGCGTGTCCGCTGCCCAATGACAGCGCAGGATGCTGAGAGAGGCAGAGAGAGGCTGCCAGGGTGAATGGAGGCGACAAGATGCCGTCTGGAGCGGCGGAGGAGAGGAATTAACATCGATAAAGGTACGTTTCCTCCTTTGATTCCTCTCCCACTCTGCATGATTGTCATTACAGAAACTCGGACGCGTAAAATCCCTCGAGTGTCCTCTGGTTTTTTGAGCGTTTTGTGTGGGGAAAAAAAAGCAAAGGCTGTGCGCGTTACAAAAAAAAAAAAAAAATCTTTCTCGTATCGTGGTTGCACGGACACATCAGTCAGTCACCGGATACCGGAGCATTAGCATTTTAAATCCCTGTTTGGTGGATGGAGCAGCGGTGTGTTTCAAAATAAAGGTTTCAGCTCCATACAGGCTGATATTGCACTGGTGTGTTCAGGTGCATCCACCACGCTAGGAAAATGTAGGCCCTGCGAGCTGTCAAGTGCTCGGTCGTGCCTTCTTCTGCAGCATCACATGTAAATCTGCCTGCACACCTCACTGAAGACACTGAAGGACATATTTCCATTTAAACGAGGTGCCCACATGTCATTAAGATTTGTACAGGGCGTCTCACGTGTTTTGCCTGTTTATTCAGAGGACGTTTCTGAACCACAGCAGGAACCTGGTGTCCCTTTTTGGATTTTGCCATTTAAAACAGCACATTTACATTTTTCTCATCCAATCAACCATCTGAAGTCAGCGGGAGGCATATGGGCGAGCGTTGAGGCTCTGTAGTAGAATACAAGATGAGGATGAGGAGGCTGCATGTGTTGCACTTACCCAAGTGGCACTGCGCCGCACTGAGCCGGCTGGTATATAGACCAGGCTCCTTCTTTTCACATGACATTTCTCCATTATAAAGCTATTGTAAAGGCTATTTATAGAGGCCTCCTCTTTGTCAGCTCCAGACATGCGCTCTGACCTCAGACACTCCAAAGACCCTTGGTTTTATCCACTCCAGAAGAAGAAAATGCCGGCATGCTGCTGCCTCTCAAAATGTCATGAGTGCCTCATAGAGACCTCATGTCTCCTCGACCCCACTGACAGACTCCACCACGCCTGTGGTGAAATCTGTCTTTCTCTTTCTCACAACATCTGTATCCATTGTTTCCACACCACCGCTCTTTGAATTACCAGTGATCATTTCTTCTGGGGCCTGTATTGGCTTTTCCTGTCAGGGCCTGGTTACTGTAATTAATACCTGAGTAACATCAGCAGTGTGACTATTCAGAAATCAATCACAGCAACAGCTTAGGTTAGTATGTGGAAAAAGGTCCATGGGGGAAAAAAATATGTGAAAAACTATGAAGGGCGTAACTTGAACACTGGTGGAGGGTTGAGGTCAAACACTCTGGATAGTTTCTAAATGATTATTTCTTATGCTTGATATGCCGTAGATATAATCACTATTTATATGTCATACTTGACCGATAATAGCACCCAGCTTGTAGCCAAGTAGCTACAATAAAGTCAGAGTTAGCAAGGTTATTCCTTGTTTGTACTGCAAATTAAATAAAATTGAGAAAACGAACCATTTTATCATGTTTTAAAATTGTCAATATTTTTTCAATCAGTTTACATTGTGACTGTTGGGGGGGTTGAACAGGTTCGTTTTGACTGGAGGGGCTACAACCCCCCTATCCCTCTATAGATAACGCTCTATAAAACTACACATAACAGCCTACAGCTGGTGTGTTACTGTGTTCAAATATGCATAAGCACCATTAACTGCACCTTCTCTCAGATTATCTAAGAACTGCAGGAGAGAGTGGGAGTAAAATAAAGTGCTGTAACTGACCTCTTCATTTGGCACAACCTGTGGTTCTCCAACATTATCACTGTTTCTGCAGAGAGCCTACAACACGTTGGTCACATCCCTCTGCCCAGCAGCCAGCATTGTGCTGCGGTGCTTTGTGGATCTGATACAGTGGTGAAATCCTTCAGTGCATATAAGAAATCTAGATTTAGAAAAGTGTAATGAGAAGAATCAAATGTTTTAATGTTATTAAAAAGGCAGATAAATGGGTGTAGAACATGACTGTGTGTATAAGAGATTTTTCCCTACGACTTCTTTAACGTATCGATGCCGACTGTGATAGTGCTGAAGATATAAGTCAAATAACTGATTAGTGAAGCAACAGACATTTTATTACATTTATCAAACAGAGAACTTATTTTATGTTGACCTTTGTTCTAAAAATGAAAGAATTTGCTGCCTTTTCTCTGATGTTTAATTAAATACATATATAGTGATTATATGCAGGTTTTTGACGAAGACAATAAATGTAATTTAAAGGCACCATGGGCGTTTTCAGTATTTTCTGGCATTGAAAGGAATACATGTTTTTAATGAATCAAAAAAATATATAAAGACACTGACTTTATTCAATTTAATTGTTCAAACCACAATGAATTCAGTATTTTCATCCTGATGTTCCAAGACAATAGGAAATCAATCTGTAAAATGTGATTGTGTGAGAGTGTAGCCTCCGGATGGACAGAAAAACTGATTATAAAATAATTTATTACAGCTTGGACCTGATATAGCAGAAAATATTTCTGTCATATGATCCATTGTTATAGGTACAGTAGCTGACAGTGTAGATTGGCAGGAAACATGCAGAGTTGAGGGGGAGGACATGCAGCAAACATCTCCCTGCACGGGGGATGTTTTGGTCATATGGCACCTGTCCCAGATCACTGGCCCACCAGCACTGCACACAAATGCAGCTATACAGGTGAATCACAGTTAGTGTCAGCTTTAATCTGCTCTTCAAGTTTCAAGAGAATAAAAGATGACGCGAGGAAGAAGCACAGGAGCCGAAGAGTCACGGCCCGGATCACTGTTGAATCAGTGGTGACACGGAGGAAGTTTAAAAAATGATGAAACCATATATAGTACGGCAAACAGAGTCAAACAAAAACTGACCCAAAGATGCTTAAAATGACTCAAAACAAGAGTAAAACAATTAAAAAGAGTATAAATAAATTTAAATTAAACATTCCCGAATGCTTTCAAAACCAGGACAGGTTTCGAGATGTATATAATATATATACTATAAATAATAAGTTATCCTTTATTATAAGGTGTTTTTATTGTTTCGTTTGTGCTGCCCAGTGCGGCTTTTGCTTTTGGAGCAGACACAGCACTGACAGAGCCAGACCTCACAGACCTGCTGACCACTGATGATAAGAGCAGCGGTGTTTGTTGTTGCATATGTCCGCATATTAAAAATTTGAATTTCATTTGCCATGCATCTCTCAGAGGGATTATTGTTTATAGGCTACATCATGAACTTAAAATCTTGAAGACACGCACTGTACAAGCCTGATTTCTTCTGCTGTTTCATATCAAACATAAAATATGAATTTATATTTATATTTAGAGCCCCCATCCTATTTCTAGACACCTGTTACTTAATATGGCGAACTGAGATGACAGTGTCCCATGTGATCTCCTCTGCCAGGCTGCAGCGATTCGCCCCTGGCAAAGTGTTTCCTCACAGATGAGGATCCAGAAGTCTTCATACACTGAGAGCAGACGTGTGGACACATGCGTCTCTGTGGCACGAATCCTCTATTTCATCTGTCCCTCAAATTAAAACTAAAATAATTTACACAAAGTTAAAAACTTTGGGACAATAAGAGAGAGAGAGAGCACGTATAAAGCCTCCACACCTTCTCGTCACACTGTCACTCCTGCGTCACATGGTCTTTTTTACAAGATTTTTCCTTTTACCTTGTGGAAAGTTATGCTACTGAGGTGCTTTATCAGTGTTTGCCCAGACATAGTTACCATGGCAACTGGGCCTGAGAGCTAGAGGAGAGAAACTACCGTAGTTCACTTTGATTGAAGAATCTATTTTATTCCCTCACATGGTCCAATATTCATCTGCAGAGTCACAAAGTCTGTGGCTTAAACAGTCAACGTTTGTTGTTAAACATCTTTCTCTTTTAAAAAATCTCCCATAGTCTAATAATGGTACTGTCTAGCTTTAATAAATCATATACTCTGTAATATATATAGTGATATAGTGGCATGAAATGACAGAGCCATAATTACACATTAAAAATTTAGCATCTCATATCCCTTTCTCCTTTTGAATCGGAAGTAGCTCCACAATTTTACACATTTTTTGAATTTTTATTTAAATTGCGGCTTAATATCATATTTACTTACCTACCTTTTAAGATCTGTACAAAATACAATATGTTTTTTTCCTGTGTTCGAAGATTGACCTCAGTATAAATGTATACTCCACCCAGACGTCTGCACAGTCATACTGTGAATTTCAACACTAGACGAAATTAAATCACTGCAAGTCTATTGTCTGTTTTAATTTGTAAGTGTTGCGATACAGTGCAGCAGAGGTTTTCTTGATGTCAAGTGCAATGGGCCTAATTACATTAAATGTCCGTCATAAATGATTTTTACTGCTCTGAGTTACATATATTGTCTTAATTGCATTGCTTGGTTCAACAGTGCTGTGTATTCACTGTAACAGTGTACCCTGTGCTTTTTAATAACCAATAATCAATCAAATGGCTTATGAATGATTAAACCTGTATGTTTCTGCAGATGATTAATTTAAAATAGATCAGTTTCTTCAGCATCTAATGAATTCAATAGTGCATGAATGTATTTATTTACTCCTATCCGAAGGAGCTGGGCATCATTGATCAGAACAGACAAATGTGTTATATACTGCATAGTGAGTGTATCATGTGTTTAATTAGTCCATTATTTAGCTGATGCACCCTGTGGTTGTAAAGCTGCTCTCTCTGTCCCGACTGTATCAGCAGAATTAATGGTGTTTGGATAAATATTGGTCAGTGTTAAATCCAGGATGATGCTGGGAAATTCATTTGGGCCATAAAATATGACATTTTGCTGCTAGTGTTGACTAATACAGTCCTGAAGCAAACCGAACTATATATACATTTACTGTGTAACACTTTACAGGACAAATCTATTTATTTTACTGAGCTCAGTTTCTGAAGGGAATGTAGTTTCTTTTACTGAGTCTAACAGGTGCTTCTCTCCTGTTTCCTCAGATCTGACTTTGATGTGCTCCAACTTTTAAGGCATGAAATAAGTCTCCCATGTGTGGTTCAGAGAGCACTCTCATTTCAGCGTGCCCCCGTTAAGGACCCTCTGGTGGCTACACCGCCGATTCACAGGACATGTACGGCAGTGCCAGAGCTGTTGGCCATATAGAGAGCAGCCCCGCACGGTCCCCGCGCCTGCCAAGGTCCCCCAGACTGGGCCATCGGAGGGCCAACAGTGGGGGCGGGGGTGGTGCGGGGGGCAAGACGCTCTCCATGGAGAACATCCAGTCCCTCAACGCTGCCTATGCCACGTCAGGGCCCATGTACCTTAGCGACCATGAGGGCGTGGGCTCCACTGCCACTTACCCCAAGGGCACCATGACTCTGGGTCGTGCCACCAGCCGGGCCATGTACGGGGGCCGCGTCACAGCCATGGGCAGCAGTCCCAACATCGCTTCCGTGGGGCTGCCC